>NW_004524623.1:6093506-6104591 GCF_000260255.1 Octodon degus | reverse complement strand
CCTATGTATCCTGTGAAATAATAACTACCAATACAATGAACACAGCCATCATATTCAGAAGATTTCTGTGCCTCTTTGGGATCTGTCCCATTCATCGATATCACCTTTCCCTTCCCAAGCAACCACTGCTTCGCTGTTACCATAAGTTAGTTTGCATTTTCTAGAGTTTGATACAAATGTAATTGTCTCAGTTACTCTTTTCTCACTGCTGGTACAAATACTCCACACTCAAAATGCAGGAAGGAAAGGTTTATTTAGCTCACAGTTACTGGAGGTTTCAGTCCATACTCAGCTGGCTCCAAGGCAGACTGGCACATGATGGAGGGCAGCAGTTCATGGCAGCAGCAAAGAGCAGAGAGAAAAATGGAGGAGGAGCAGCAGCAATAGCTACAGAGAACAAGTCTCCCTTATGTTGTCTTCAGGCTATCTGCCCCAGGCTAGGTGTAGGACTCACACCCATAATCCCAGTGGATCATGAGTGAATCACAAACTCTAGAAGTCCACCCCATGACTGCATGAGGCTTTGGGGGAACAACTAGACACAAACCATAACAGTAATCACTGTGACACGTCGCAAAACCAATAGACACCAAAACCAAAGGGACATTTTGAAGCGCTTTACTAGCTGAGCTCAGCGGCAACATTCTCCTCAGAAAACTGACAAGAATACGTACCTAGCTGGAGTGACACAGTTTTTAAAGCAGAAAACCACAAAAGCAGGGAGGTGAGGGGGGAGTTTTACAAAGTTAGTCATGACCGAGGGTTAACTCTTTGTTTTGGTAGACAAGGTTACATTTTGCAAACCCTACAGGAATATGTCCTTAGATGGCTTAGGCGTTGTTTTAGTTCCAGTAGTCGGAAGGACATTTTGGTGATGGTTTAATCCAGTTTAACCCAGTTCTTGGTGTGCTGAGAAACATTTTTTATCTGTACCTGAAGTCACATTTTGCAGTTAGATATGGGTGTGAGTTTACAAAAGAAATCAAGGTTTTACAAACAGAAGTTACAAAGCTTGTTACAAGATGGAGTTGATTAAGCCAGCTTACAACATTCCCCACTGGTTTTTTAACCGAGTCAAATCCTTGGCTTGGTAGGGTCATACTCATGTAACGGCAGTTGCTCGTATCCTTCTGTTTTTAAAATTAACATTTTTGCAACCTGGAACTTTGTCTGGATATGGTTTAACAGCCATTTAATAATGCAGGGCCCGATCATGAGGACCAGGAACAGGAGTATGAGGGGGCCGGCTAGAGCTGAGAGCAAGGTGGTTAACCATGGGGATAGTGAAAATCAACTCTGAAACCAATGTTGCTCCATATGTAGTTGTTGTTTTCTTTCCTATAGTCATTTTTTTTAAGTTTATTTATGCTATCTTGGGTTACCCCCGAGTGATTGGTGTAGAAACATGTTTTACCCAGGGCTACACGAAGTCTTTTTTCTTTCATGAATATTAGGTCTAGTCCTTGCCTGTTTTGGAGGACCATTTCAGCTAATGACCCTAGGGATTCTTCTAGTTTAGAGACTGAACTCTCAAGAGCTGCCAGATCTTTGTCAGCGAGGGCATTTAATTTATGATAATTTTTATCTCCTATGATTAAGCTGGATGCTCCCAGGGCTATAGCCCTAGTTAGGCCCAGTCCCAATAGAATGGGTTCCAAAACAGGATCAGCTCTTTTAATTCTGGTTAGGTCTGATTCTAAGTAGAGATGTTCGTGACCCCTATCACCAGAATACCAATACACCTAAGGGAGAATATGGACCAGAATGCACAACTCAGGCTGTTGGGCAAACGCACCAAGCATTATACAAGGAGTGATTCCATTGGTGCAAGCAAACCATGATGAAGAGGGAACCCTCAAATGTTGATTAGCAGGATAGGCATGATTATAAATAAAATAATAAGCATTTGAGCAAAAATCTAGATATGGGCTTTTTGCTAGATTATAGTTAGGAGAGCAAAAGCAAATTCCACTTGATTCTTGGATGTTTCCTAGGGTGAGGATTAGGCGTTGGCCCTACCAACAAGGTGAGCTGTCTTCAGCTCCAGTAGAATTGACTATGCTAATGGTCTGATTGGTGCCTAGAGAGGCTTGTGTAGCGAGTCCTGTATAAAAGGGAGGGGCTGGGTCTAAACATAGCCAACAATCAATGGTGATGTTAGGGTGGTGTTGAGGTATTTAAACATAATGTCTAGGGGGTCATATAGTTCATTGGGTGTAGGGGCCACCCATGAGGGGAAATACGGGCCAAGTGTGGGTTCTGGCACAGAGGAGGGCATTAAGGGCAGTTGTTCAGGCTTGGCAGGTGGAGGGCAAGAGGGCTGATGGGTGGGCCTTTAGGTTTATCAGCTGGGGACTTCCTGTCTATTCTGAAAACAAAAAGGGTCATATCCAGACACATATAGTTGAAGCCCCCAGGTTCGCCCACCAGTCCATGAGTAGTGGAGAGGCTCTGTAAAATTAAAAGTTAAGGGATTGCAGGTACCCTGCCTGCAAGAAGGAAGCCCTTTACCTCTGGTGATTTGGATATATGGGTCATTATTTACCCAGAGGGCTATGGATTCACATCCTCAGACTTTATAATAAAAGTGGGTGGGACCCCCACAATTAGCTTCATGTTTGGGGTCTCCTGAAGATTGTTTGGCTGGGCAGACATAATAGTCAATGTTTTGAAGATGTCATGTATCTTGTCCTTAATTCTTTCTCTTTGAAGACCTAGCTGTTTGACTGTCTATAATATTTTTATCTAACTCAGGCTGTCTGCAACATTTCCCCTCTGAAGTAACCCAAACTGCCTTGAGGGAACCATGGGCAATGACAGCTCTAACTTCTTCAGGCTGAAAGGGTTCATAGTTGTTGAATGGCAGTTAGAGATACTCTCCAGAGATTTTACCTAAAGGCCCTCACTTAGCAGATCTGGAATGCAATAACCTTTTAAAGTTTGTAATTATAAAAATACTACTCAGAACATTTTGTAGGTCTATTAGCAGGGATCTCTTACATGTGAGGTTTAATCCCTTTTATCTTTCATGGCCATTGTATATTGTCTCAACAAACTGGCCTTTTATGTCTCATCAATTTTATTATTACCTGTAGCACATGAATTGTCAGAAACAGGGAAAACACCAAGTACTCTCCAGTTTGCAAGTGGGATCACTGGCTGTGTAACTCCTGACAAATCTGCATGAGCTTTTATCAAATGTCTAACAGGCTTTTTCCTTATATAGGCAGTTAACATGGGTTCTCTCAGGCTGAAGGGGAAGACCCATGACCACCTCAATCTGAAACTTTCTCTGACTCCATCATAAACACTTTCTTTTTCTTTCTTAAGCAGCTTTGGACATTTCTCTTTGAAATGTCCCTTCTCTCTGTCTGGGAAGCATAACTTTTCCCATTTCCTGACTGGTCTTCTTTTCTGTAGGCTGCTAGTATCACCATTTTTATTTTCCATCTATAATTTTATTCTGTATTTTTTTTACTATGAAACACCTCAACTCAGACAAATCTATTCCTGCAAACCCTTCTAACTTCTGCAGCTTATGTCAGATACCTGGGGTGTACTGAGCAACATATAACTTTTTGGTTCTAGATTTTACCTGCATGATTACATAGGTTTTGGTATCTTCTAGGAAAGAATAAACTTTTCTGAGAAATTAGAGCATATATAATCAAAGCATGAACATTTGAGTTCACAGGTACATTTATAAACCTTTTTTTGAGACCTAGCCATTGTATCCCAACTGGCTTTTAGACCCCTTTATTCATGGAGTTTGACAGTTTCCTATAAACCCCTCTAGCTTTAGTTAAAAGAGGTCACACATGTATATACTATCAACATGAAATACCTGCATTACATCAGAAATCAACCATACGAAATTACGTTTATCATGAAATATATAGCATTCAGTCAGATTAAACCAATGAAATACCTTTTAAGCCTTGTACATGAACAACAATATATATCACATTTGTAATAACTAGTCAGCCTAATTTTGACTAGTTAGCAACCTGAATATATTGCAGTATCTCAATTAAAGCTAAAGCAAGATGTTTTTTAAAGTCTGTTTTTATTGAGGTACGATGACTGGAAGGAAAGTCAGAGCTGAAGAAGTACAAAGAGACCTGTGCCAATGTCCAGCAATAGGCTGGATTTTTTTTCTTTAGTCATTACTCAGGGCTCCTCCATGGAGATGACAGGTAGAGATAACAGTCTGGCCAGAGGGAGGAGGCAGGTCCAGCGATCTTTAGTCCTACTGGTCCATCTGGGAAGCTGAGTTTGAGCTCTGGGGCCTTCACCTTAGAGTGCAGTCTCACTTTTAGTGACTGTCTTAGCAGTCAGGGTATGGCTTTTGGGCCTCTTAAGACAGTCCCTCTTATGCTGGCCTGGCTTCTGACAGCAGTAGCAGATGAACCTCATTGTTGTTGAGCTCTTCTTGGAGCCCAAAGAATCAGACTTAGGGTCTGTTCTGAGGCTGCAACAAAGGCAGTTGTTTTTGATCTCTTTGTTTTTTTTCTCTGCTTTTTCTCAAGTTTTAATTATAGGACACTTAAACAGTTTTTATTAATGTATCAAGTTAGTTGTCTGGAGCAAAAGCTATCTTTTATAGTTTGTTTTTTTTTTTTAACATCTGGAGCTGACTGAGTAATGAACTTATCTGTAAGAGTAATCTGTTCCTCTACTGAATTAGCATCTCATGAAGTATGTCTTACCAGTGCCTCTATTAAACATTATAAGAAATCAGAGGTGTGTTTATCTTTTTTCCTGGTAAATAGCTGAAATTCAATAACTGAAGGCTTGATTTTAGTTCTTTTTTAGACCTTTAAGAATACACACTACAAAATATTTTTTATTATAATCTCCTGCCTGACTATTAGGCCAGCAGGGGTCTGACTGCTTGGGCTCCAGTGGGAGCAGGTAGTTCCTGTTACAGCTAAACCAAGACAGACTGTCTATCTATCTTCTGGCTGTTTAAAATTAACAATATGACATTTATTTCCAAATGCAACATCAGCTTGTAATGCTGCCTACCATTGCATAGAAGTTAAAGCTTGGTTTCAGATTAACATTACATCTTTCCAATCTAGTTCATAAGTCTAAATAAATCCTCTGAAGATGTCAATGTACTTATCAGGGTCATCTAAAGACCTTCTAAGATCTGACTTTATCTGTTTTAGGTCACAGAGAAAAAGGCACATAAACTCTGGAAGTTCTAAACTGTTTTTTTTTTACTTCTTTAAAAGATATTATCCTTGAAAAACTTGCATAAACTCAGCTGAGAATGGGTACAGCCTTGTAGGGGCTTGGATTACAGCTGTTTTAGAAGCCACCCTTTTGAAATGCAAATAGGGGAAACCTTATTTTTAGTAATGGTGGGTGAAGCCAAACTGTCTGGTTCTCCTGTTGCTCACATCTATATTTTAAAACTTAAATAACAAAACCCTTTTTAATGTAAAGCAAATCTGAATATAAGACATTTTTACCATTTTATATCATCTTTTTAGTTATTAAAATAACATCACAGTTGATACTTTCCTCTGCATTCTATTTGCTGGAGATAGGAATGTGTACAGAAGGAAGCATCACTAGGGCATAAAAGGTCAATTTGAAGTGAGCACTTTTTACGCTACAAAAGTCTCTTTTAGAGATAGAACAAATTGGCTGGAGAATTTGGCCCCATGTACTGAGCCAAATCTCCAGGCACTTGTTTATCATCTGATCACCTAGGTAAACAGTTTTAGCAACTGGACAAGATTTAAACTTGAAGCTCACAAGTGAAACTTACTTTTATCATCTAGCAATCAAATTTTACATATTGGTAAAAACACATTACTTTAAGGCTGACAAAAATTTCTTTTTACTCTTAATGTGTAACACGCAGATGTAAATCATATTTTTGACAGCCGTTGCAGAATGTAAACTATTGCAAGCTGCCTCAGCCTAATTTCTGAAGGAGTGACTCATTAAGTTCTACTGAAAAGCTCAGGTAGAATTCCTAGTTTACTAGCAGAAAGAAAAGGGGAAAGGGTACAATAGGTCAGTAGAGATCTTTCAGTGGTCAAGAATGATTGACAACCCAATGTCATTTAGCTGGCAAAAGGAGTCACATGTTTAGGTGTGTATATATTCTAAGTCTGGACTAGATTAAAAGTCCCATTTTTCAGAAATTTACTAGAAGGCTTATAAACTAGAAGGCTTATAAACATTATTTTTTAGCACTATTGTCTAAAGTCAAGCAAGGAATATCAGTACGTTTAGCAACTAGTTCAAATACAACACGTACAAATGCAAAACAGTTATAAAATGTCCCATTAAATAAGTATCATAACCTTATAACATTTTCATGTTTTAGCTTAGATTTACCAACACATTTTAACAACTGTATAATGAATTTATCTGTGTACCGGGTAGCGGGTGGAACAAGCAGGTTCTGAGTGTGACGGTTAGGGGTCACAGTGCTTATCAGTTGGAACTGCCAGTGTGACCATGTGGGATTGGCCAGTCATCTGGGAACAGCGTCAGGAACAGCAAACTTTAAGCCATTTCAGAGGGTCATGGACAAGATCAATTTACGCCTGAATGTAAGGGACCCAGTCAGGGTGTCCCAGACTTCTGAAGATGACTCTCTGGATCTGGTGAGAGACTGAAAGATTAAAAGTGCCTTTTGGAGGCCAGGAGACCCCAAAAGAGGTCACAAAAAGGTGCAGAGTTTTCCTGGATTGACTGGATCTCCAAAACTCCAGATGTTGGTTTTGAAATCTTTAAAGTGATTAAGAACAAGTTGCAATGGTGACAAAGAAACAGAAGCAGACTGACCCATTTTGACACAAAACACATTGGACTGAGACAAAGACAGACCAAGACAAGAATGATGAACACAAATCCAATATCCAGGAAACTCCTGGTACAAACTCAAATCCAAATACCAAGTCCCTGGCAACATTTTGGCAGGGAACTTCCAAGGAGGCTTAAGTCACGTCCCACACTTCACAGAGAAAACCAAATACAAAGAGTATACCCAATCCAAAATCCAAACCAAGTCTCTCGGATAAGTAGCCAATGGTTCTGCGAGATGGGGGTCTAGGGATTGGTTTGGAGCCTAGGGAGTCCTGTTAAAGGAATCCCGGACAAGCTCCCAAATGTGGCATGTCGCAAAACCAATAGACACCAAAACCAAAGGGACATTTTGAAGCGCTTTATTAGCTGAGCTCAGCGGCAACATTCTCCTCAGAATCCACACCTAGCTGGAGTGACACACAGTTTTAAAAGCAGAAAACCACAAAACCAGAGGAGTGAGGGGGGAGTTTTACAAAGTTAGCCATGACCGAGGGTTAACTCTTTGTTTTCGAAGACAAGGTTATATTTTGTAAAACCCTGCAGGAATATGTCCTTATTTGGCTTAGGCGTTGTTTTTGTTCCAGTAGTCGGAAGGACATCTGGTGATGGTTTAACTCAGTTCTCGGTGTGCTGAGAAACATTTTTTTTTAATTTTACTTGTTTATTTGTGTTATTTATTGTGTGTGTGTGTGTGTGTGGCCAGCTCAGCCCACCAGGGGGCGGGGCTGGCTGGCATGTGGTGCTGGGGGATCGAACCGCGGTCCCTGTGCTTTGCCAAGCTTGTTTCAAGTAGGTGCTTTAGACCACTGAGCCATCTCTCCAGCCCGAGAAACATTTTTTGTCTGTACATGAAGTCACATTTTGCAGTTAGATATGGATATGAGTTTACAAAAGAAATCAAGGTTTTACAAACGGAAGTTACAAACTTGTTACAAGGTGGAGTTGATTACGCCAGCTTACAATAATCACATAGAACATACCCTTTATGGCCTAGCTTCATCAACTCACATACCATTTTAAATTCATCCATGATCATTTATGTATCAAAAATCTATTTTTTATTTCTGAACACTATTCTGTTGCGTAGCTATACCACAATTTGTTATTCCATTTATCTACTGATAGACTTCTGGGCTGTTTATAATTTGTCTACCAAAATAAATGCTGTGTCCAAGTTTTTGCATAGACATATCTTTTCTCACTCTGGAAAATACCCTGGAGTGGAGTGGCTGGATCACAGAGCAGGTGTGTCAATTTTTCTTTTAGTAGGGCTAGAGTTTGAACCCAAGACACTATATATATGTTATGTGCCTGTTCTATCATTGAGCTACATTCTTAACATCCTTAGTCCAATGTATTTTACTCTTTAAGAAATTGCCAAACTGTGTCCCAAAGCATTTTTACTCTTTAACAACCCCATCACCAGCATATGAAAATTCTGATCCTACCACATCTTTGGAAACACAGAGTACAGTTAGCTTTTTAATCTCAGCCTTTCTAGCAGGTATGTAGTGGTCCCTCGTTTTGCTTTTAATTTGCATTTCTACCATGACTGTTGATAGTGGACATTTTTTACATGGGCTCATTTGAAATCCATATATGTCATTTGGTAGTGTTTGTTGCAATCTCTTTCTCCTCAAAAATGAATTGGTTTTGCATTGCTAAGTTTTCAAAGTCCTCTAACAAACATTTGCTTTGTAAATATTTCTCCTAGCTTGTGCTCTGTAACTTGTCTTTAAGTTGCCTAGCAACATCTTTAAAAGAATGGTGGTGTTTAAGTTAAATAAAACCCAGTTGATGGATTTCTTTTATGGACCATGCTTTCGGCAATATAGCTAAGCAAATTTTGCCTAATCCAAAGGTCAAAGATTGTTCTGCTATGTTGTAAAAACTTTTACAGTTTAAAGTTGCATATTAACACTTAAAAAAAAATAAAGTTGCATATTGCCATGCCAGCCCCGCCCCCGGGGCACGCTGAGACTAGGCAATGTGGTGCGCATCAGTAATCCCAGCACTGGGGAGGCTGTAAGCAGGCAGGTCACTACAAGTCTGATCTACATAATGAGACCCTGTAGACCCTGTGCTAAATATAAAAAAAAAAAAAAGAAAAAGAAAGAAAGAAAGAATACACACACACACACACACACACACACACACACACACATCAAGCTTATGGAAACACCAGAAAGAAAACAGCAAATTTCTTTCTAGACAGTGACTGCCATTAAGGGCCTTTTGAAGGTGAAGCTCTTCTTCTCTGTCATGTTACTGGACGGGAAGAACTCAATGTGTGCTAGAACTGTGCCTGGCTATACAGTTTCTAGTCACACTCAGCTCACCAGGACTTTCCTGTTATGAGAGTGGAATGTTCATGGCCTTCCCTTCAGCATTGCATCAATCTGAAAACAAGACCTTAGGGATTTATCTGTGTGTCACAGCCATGTCTCCTCTCTTCAGAACTATGGGGGAAATCTCTTCCTGTTTTAGGGACCCGCGGGCAGGTTCGCTGGTTGCTGGGATGTCATCTTTGCTCTTTCGTGCATTAGCCAGCCTTCCCATCACTGGGACTAGATACCTGACACCTTCAATATAAAGCAGCAGAGGTTTTCTTTGTTTGGCTCATGGTTTCAGTGGGTCTGGCTCATGGCAGGCTGACTCCAAGGAAGAAATGGTGGGGCCTGGGGAAGGAAAGCTACTCACAGTACTCTGGCCAAGAAGTCAAGAGGCAAAGGAGGAGCCAGAGATAAGAATGCATCCTTACAGTCCACACCCCAGTGACCTGCCTCCTTGGATGAAGCCCCTCCTCCAAACAAGAGAATTGAGTTGAGGCTTATAGATGTAAACCATAACATTCTCTACCCTCTACCCCTGGCCCCTCAAAGCACATGTCTGCCTCAATATGACAAATGCATTTAGCTAATCTCTAATTGTTCCTAGAGTTCTAATTATTCCAGCATTGCCAGAAATCCAAAGTCTTATCTGAGACTCAAGGCAAACTTTAAGCTGTGAGTCTCTGTCAGCATAAAAAAGAAAATTAAATAATTCCATCATAAAATGCCATAAGGTAAAACATTTCTATTCCAAAAGGCAGGACTAGGGAAATAAAAAGAACTTGAACCAAAACATGACTGAAACCCAGCAGGCAAATAGTAAATCCTGTCCCTCTTTGTCTAGCACTTGGGAGTATGTGGTGGTGAGATTTGTACCCAAAAGGGCTTAGGCAGACCCCTCTCCTATGACCTTGCTGGTTGCAGCCCACAGGGCCTTTCTCTTGGGCTGATTCCACTCGCTTCTGGTGGCTTTCTGGAGCATGTGGCCCATGGCCCTGACCTCTCCACCTTCCTAGTTCCTCAACTCTTAGCTCACTTTCATAACTTCAAACATTATCCTCTCAAGGGATCTGGAAAGGTACAATGACCCTGTCATACATTCCGTTTGGCCTCCCAGGCCTTTTAAATCAAGTGGAAGCTCCTGTGAGCTCATAGTCCTTACATTCTGCATATCTGAAATTCCAGCATCATGAAAATGATGCCATAGCCTGCTGCCAGCTCAAGCAGTAGCCAAGGCCCTCTTAACCATGACTGGAGAGGCCTCTGAATGCTTGGATGGCTAAACTTGAGGAAACACTTTCCTATGCATATATAGCCCTAAATGAGCAGACACCTTGGGCTTTCTTCTTAAGACAAAATCCTTCAAAAGAGTTTTATTTTTTCTACCCTTGAGCTTGCAATGGGTGGGTCTTGCCAATTTCTGAGATGCCTTCAAGCCATGATTTTGATTGTCTTTTTATTTTTATTTTTTCCTGTATTTTAGGGAAGGGTCTACAGGGTGTTCAGAGTCTCACTACTAGATCCCAAGAGCTGAGAGTATAGGCATCTGCCACCATGCCCAGTTTCAATTGCTGTCTCAACAGCAGGCCTGGGGATCTAACCCCCGGCCCCTGTGCCCACTTGCAGGCACTTTAATCCACTAAACTATTTGGCCGGCCCTCTATTTTAATTGTCTTGTTGCAAAGTATTTCAATTTTTTAATGGTAACCTTTCTAGCAACCACATTCTCCTTAGATCCAACTTCACAGGCTTTTTTTTTAATAGATTACAGTGTGTTTATTTGCATCAATGTTCTTTTTTTTTCAAAGTTTTATTGATAAACAGATAGCAATGAGAGTTTCAAATCAAATCGGAAGTACAGTTTCAACAAATTAATACACTGCATATATTCTTCTTAGTGGTTAATTGCTGTACAAGATGC
>NW_004524623.1:6082990-6092398 GCF_000260255.1 Octodon degus | reverse complement strand
CATGAAACAACTGTTACAAATTACCATCTGCAGTGCAGTAGCTTAGTTCCCAGGTATCAGTATATATAGTTAGTCAGGGTGAGAATCTTTCCAATTAACTCCTAGATTAAAGAATCTTCTGAATATTCTCAGGATCACTGCCTTGCTCATCTTTTATATATAGCTGCATGGCTTGACATTGCCATGTTTCCTACTTCACAGGCTTTTGTACTCTGGTAAAACTGCAAAGATTTCAAGTCTTCTTGCCCTCCTATTTGCTTCTGAGTCTCATTATAAATCTGACTGAAAGCAGCCACACGCATCCATGAGAGTCTGAACATCTGGCTTCCATGAAACTTCCTCTGCTAGATCCATTGGCTCACCACCTTTAAATTTAGCTTCACACAAAATCTTAGGATGTGTGAAAAACATAAACAAATCCTTTGCCAAGATGAAGTATGCATGGCCACTCGTCCCAGTTGCCAGCAGTCTTATTCCTGAGACCTCATGAACCTACACTTTTTTTCAGCATTTCTGTTAGCATTCTGGCCTTTTGAGAGCCCATGAAAATGACTCACAAAAGTTGGCTTATTGAAGTCTAGGACTTCTCTAGCCACCATCTCCAAATTTTTCCATATACTTCTTGCAAACCAGTTCCAAAGTCTCCTAAGCCATGTGGTCAGGTAGTCCCAGGTTATATAACTTCTGACACTATTTTTCAGCCACAGTAGCTGAGACCATCTTGAAATATACTAAGATAGGAGGGCTCACATTCCCAATGTTCTAAATTTACTAGAAATTAATAGTAATCAAGACACTGTAGGGCCAGGGGGCCGGCCAGATAGCTCAGCGGACTAAAGTGCCTGCTTCGGCAGGGCTCAACAGTTGGGGTTTAATCCCCAGTGTACTGTGTCAACCCTGTGCCCCTGGGGCACAATGAGACACTGGCTGAGACTGGGTGTGGTGGTATGTGCCTGTTATCCCAGCACTTGGGAGGCTGAAAACAGGTGGATCACTGCGAGTCCAATCTGTGTAGTGAGATCCTGTAGACTTTGTACAAAATACATTTAAAAAAAAAAAAGTGGTATTGGCTGGAATGGCTAGAACTAAAGCATAGGTGGGAGAATGGAGCTATTAGACCCCTCAAAATTGCTAGCAGAAATGTAAAATGTGCAGTTACTTTATAAAAAAACACAAGCCTGACAATTTCTTGAAATGATAAACATAAGCCAGGTGTGGTGGTGTATGCCTGTAATCCCACTCATAAGCTGCACTTGGAGGCTGAGGCAAGAGGATGGCTCCAAGTTTGAGGCCAGTCTGCGATACCTAATGAATATAAGGCCAGTCTGAAATGCAGAGTGAGATCCTGTTTCAAAAAATATAAAAGCATACACATAGAGTTACCATATGATCCTGTAATTTCATGCTTAGGTGCATTTCAAGAAAGAAATAAAAATATGCACTCATGCAAAAGCTTGTATATTAATTCTCCCAGAAGTATTATTCATAATATCTCAAAGAAAACTTTCTTGAGTGTGTAGAAATCTTGAGTTTGATGTTTATCTTGCTTATTCTTGTTCTTTTTATGTGTTTCAGGCATTGCAGTCAAGAAATCATTGCCAAACTCAATGTCATGAAGCATCCTCCCAAATTTTCCTGCCAACAACCCAAATGCCCATTAACAAATGAGCAAATAAGATGTGTCATTCGAGTTTACTCACCCATAAAAAGAAAGGAACAGATACATGCTACAGTGTGCATGACCTTTGAAATGACTAATAAAAAATGCCTAGTGGTAAAAATCAAATATTATGATTCTACTGATACGAATTATGCAATCAGGCAATCCCATAGACAAAAAATAGAACAGTGGTTATGTAGGACTGGGTCAAAACATTAGGAAAAAATTGGAAATGACTGCTAACAGCTAATAAAAATTCTCTAAAATTGATTGTGATGACAGGCACATACATTTGTGACTACACTAACAGTTACTCCGTTGTACATTTAGGTGGGCATATTGTTTGGGAAGTGATTTCTTCAACATGAACACATAGCTTCATTTCAGCTGTTGGCTACTGTGATTAATACTGCAATAAAGGGGCTGGTGAGATGGCTCAGTGGTCTAAAGCACCTACTTAGAACAAGCTTAGCAAAGCACAGGGACCGCGGTTCAATCCCCCAGCACCACATGCCAGCCAGCCCTGCCCCCTGGCGGGCTGAGCTGGCCACACACACACACACACACACACACACACACACACACACAAATAAATAAAATTTAAAAAAAAATACTGCAATAAACATAGATGTATAAACTTGAGAACCTGTTTTGAGTTCTTTTGGGTGCACATTCAGAAGTGGGATTGCTGGATTGTAAGATTACTCTAGTTTTAATTATGAAGAACATGAAAATTATTTCCTACAGCAGCTGCACCACTTTATTTTTTTGGCGGAACCGGGGATTGAACTCAGGCCCTTGCCTTACCAGGCAAGCGCTTATTCTACTGAGCCATCTCCCCAGCCCCAAGCCATCTCCCCGGCCCTGCACCACTTTATGATTTCAACAGTATACCAAGGCTCCAACATGCACATCTTCACCACACTATGCTATTTTATTTCTATATTGGTCATTCTGATGGGACCAGGCAGTATCTCACCACGGTTTGGATTTACATGTCTCTGATTATTAATGCTATGTATCTTTCATGTGCTTACTTGCCATTTGTATATCTTCCTTAGAGAAATATCTATGGGTGTTCTTTTCCTTTTTTTAAATAGGGAATAAGCGCTTGCCTAGCAAGTGCAAGGTCCTGAGTTCAATCCCCAGCACTGAAAAAAAAAAAAAAAAAAAAAAAAGATTAGCTGTTGCTGCCTATTATTTGGGGCTGGGGAGATGGCTCAGTAGAATAACTGCTTCCCTGGCAAGTGCAAGAGTCTGAGTTCAATCCCAGGTTCCACAAAAAAAAAAAAAAAAAATTAAATAGGGACACTGTTGTTCAATTGTAGACATTCTATATATTAATTATTCTGGACATTAATTAAATGATTTGCAATTCTTTTCTTCCATTCCATAAGTTGCTGTTTTACTGTTCATTGTATCCTTGGATGTACACAAAGCTTTTGTTTGATGTAGTCCTAGCTGTTTATTCTTGCTCTTTTTATGTGTTTTAAGTGTCACAGTCGAGAAATCATTGCCAAATCCAATGTCCTGAAGCATCCTCCTGTGTTTTCCTGAGAATTTCAGTTTTAGATCTTATAGGAAGTTCTGTGATACATTTCAGTTAATTTTTGTACTTGGTATAAGGTAAGGGTGCCACTTCATTCCTTTGCATGTGGATATCCACATTTCTCCATACTAGTTATTGTTTTGTTTTGTGGTACCGGGGATCAAACCCAGGACCTTGTGCTTGCCAGGCAGGCACTTGTGCCGCTGAGCTATCTCCCAGGCCCATCCATACTATTTGTTGAAGATAGTCCTTTTTCCATTGTGTGATCTAGGCACCTTTGTTGAAGATAATTTGCCCATGTACATAAGGTTTTTTTAGACTTTCCATTCTCTGCCTTGGGCTGCTACTGTTGCATACTCCCACACTTTGTTGTCTAAATGCCCTTAATTTCATCAGATGAGCACACATTCTACCTGGATTCTGGGGCTTTTTGCTTTATCTCCATCTTCTTCACTAACTTCCTTGTCTTCTAGATTAAAATACTACATTCTCATGTTTCATTTTCCCTGACCCACCTCAAAATCACATAATTTTTCTGAAAGGCTTTGTTTTTTAATCATCGGTGTACAAATGTTGTTGTTCTTTACAGCACTGGGGATTGGACCCAAGGCCTTACATATGGACAAGGTGTTCCACCACTGAGCCGTATCTCCAGATCTTTTTTCTTTTGAGATAGGGTGTTGTTAAATTATCCAAGCTGGCCTCAAACTTTCAGTCCTCCTGTCTCAGCCTCCCAAGTAGCTGGGATTACAAGCAAGCACTACCATACCCTGCCGCACTGGGTAAAAAAAGTTTAGTGGATTTTTTTTTTTTTTCAAAAAGGTCAATATCTAGATGCCAGGTATGTCGATTTGTAATGAAATTTCACCATCTGTCTCAGTAGACCAAACGCGGATACCTATGTAATTCAAATTATAGAGTTCATTTAACTTTCACCCGTTTTAAAAATTAAGTAATTTGATACAGGATCTCACTAAGCAGCTCAGACTCGTAGTGATCCTCCTGTATCAGCCACCTCAGTGCTGGCATTACAGGTATGCGCCATTACACCCAGTTTCGGGGCCCGCAGAGTGCTTCTGTGTTTTGGGGCTCGTACAGCAAGCAAACTCGGGTCCTTACCCTTGCCAGGCTGGCACTTAGGCAGCCGAGCTATCTCCCCAGCCCCACATCCTTATTTTTTTAAACTTTCTTCTTAGTGAGAAATGTACCTTCTACTTTGCCCTTTCCTAATCATTTCTCCTCCCCCTCCACGTAACTCATCTCCCAACTCCACGGCTATTCTCAACAGCTCATTCCCTGCGTAGACTGCCAGCCTCTGCCAGGCCAGCTCCGTGTAGCCACGCTCTCAACTGCCGGGCCTCTGACTCCTCATACTGGAATACTCCCTGCACGGATGCTCTCCCTCCCCTGTAGCCTGCAGACCGTTCTTCTCCAGTGACCCACCCAATCACAGACACCTCCTTGTACTTGGGCTGTAACCCACAGGGCTACTCCTCCGCGCGATGCTGTGGGCTCTGCCTTGCCACACGGTGCCACCTACCCTTTTCCCCGGAGGCCTTGCTGGGCTCTTTGGGACCTGACAGCCTACACCAGGCCGCCCCCATGTGGACAGCCTCGGAATCCAGCTTGGACTCCCTGCAAACCAGTCTCCCAGGGTCACTCCTCCACTTAGGTCAGTGACGACAAACCTTTCAGAGCTTTCAGCGACACAAGCAGCCGCGGCAGCACACAAGCCACAGGTTCGCTACCACTACATCAGGTCATCTTTTTCTATACTATGACAGCTTTGGTGTAATTGGTATTATTTTTTCTTTAACTGTTTGAAATTATTCACTTGGTTTTCTTTGTGCCAGGTAATAAAATTTCTTTAATGAAGAACTCGCTTGGGGCTGGGGAGATGGCTTAGTAGGATAAGCGCTTGACTTGGCAAATGCAAGGATCTCAGTTCAATCCCCAGTTCCGCCAAAAAAAAAAAAAAAAAAAAAATTAGAACTCACTTTTAGGTCAGTTGTAGTAGTTGTTTTATGTCCTAGAAACTTGCCAATTTTGGGCTGGTGAGATGGCTCAGTGGTCTAAAGCACCTACTTGGAACAAGCTTATCAAAGCATCAGGGACTGCGGTTCAATCCCCCAGAACCACATGCCAGCCAGCCCCTCCCCCTCGTGGACTGAGCTGGCCACACACACACACACACACACACACACACACATAAATAAATAAAATAAATGGTTTTAAAAAAAACTTGCCAATTTCATCTAATTTTCAAATTTATTAGCATAATTTGTTCAGTGAATTTTGTCTTTTTAAACTATGTACACCTTCTATTAATTTCCTCTCTTTTCTTCTGTTCAAACTTCGTGACTTTCGACAGCTTGATCATGGTGTCTTTGTGCAGACTATCCTAGCTGTGAGATTAAACTTCTTTCATAAGTTTTCTTTCGATAGGGTCTCAATATGTAGCCCTGGTTGGCCTTGAACTTTGTGCCAACCCTCTTGCCTCAACCTCCCCAGTGCTGGGATTCCAGGTGTGACCACCACACCTAGCTAGCATGCCCATTAACTGGATTCTATGGTTTTGAGAATTTGCCACGTGTCAGGCCGTGGTCTCAAAGATGGCACTACTGAGAGGTGGTGGAACCTGTGAGAGGTGGGGCTTGTCCCCCGAGGCCTCTCTGCCTCCTGGCTTAGTGTATGCCCACCTTTGCCATTTAGCACACCAACCAGAGGCTCAGAGCAATAGCAATACCTGTTACTGGATTGGAACTCCCTGAATATGGGCAAAATGTCTTCCCTTTATATATTAGTGGCCTGGGGTGTTTTGAGTTATGTGAAGCTAACACGTAGCTGTTTTATTTTGATGTTTAATTCCTCCAATGAAATTTTCAAATCAGGTGCTGTACCCTAGTTTGGTCTTCTTTATAGCGTCTTTGTTGCTATTGTTTTTTCATGCACCATTTTCCTTTTGTCTGCGCTTTTATTTTTTTTTAATTTTTTAGGGACTTTTTATTTATTATTATTTTTTTTTTTTGCTCCTTGAATGCCTTCAGAGCACTTTTGGATGGCTTGAGTGTTGTGGGGATCGAACTACAGCAACCTGAGGCTGCCAGCGGTGTGGAAGCAGCCACTTAAAGAACTGAGCTAGGGCCAGTCCCCCTGCGCTTTTAATTAACATGGTGATTTGGAGCTATCCGTTTGCAGTACATAATGATCACATCACGGGCGATGTGTGCAGGTACATGAAACACCTCAATGGCTTTATTTATCCCCTTCTCTCTCCAACTCTTCCCCCCATTTGCAGATCCATTTTCATGCTTTTTCGTTTATTTCAATCCCTTTTCCTTCCCTTCTCCATCTTATTTCAACAAGTTCTTCCTACTTCCTATATACATCCTCCTCTTCCATCTGTACTTTGGATTTCTCACGCAGGCGCAGCAATGTACAATCTAACGCAACGCAGTTTTGCGTACCTGATTTATTTCAATTAAGACTATGGTATCAAGGTGCATTCACTGACCTAAAAACCCAAGTGTATCCTTCTTTCGGCAGATCAGTATTCCATTGTACATACCATTTGATCAATTTATCTTTTGATGGGTGTATAGGCGATTTCTAGAATTTACTATTACAAATCATGTTGCTATAAACTGGATGTGCATGTCCTTGCACACCAGGTGTAATAGTGTATATCCGTGTCTTTTGAACTCGACCTTCCTTACAATCTATTCCTGTCAATCTATTCCTTGACTTGGAAGATATGTAGGAGAGTAGTAAGTGGGTCGGATGGTACCTGTAGTTTTAGTTTTGGGGGTTTTAATCTTCATGTTGGTTTCCATAGTGGTTATACCAATTTACTCTCCCACCAACAGTAGAGAAGAGTTCCTTCCCTCCAATCCCTGCAGCCTTGATAGCATGTTTTTTTTTTGTTGTTGTTGTTTTTTGCGGAACCGGGGATTGAACTCAGGCCCTTGCGCTTGCCAGGCAAGCACTTATTCTACTGAGCCATCTCTCCGGCCTGACAGCATGTTATTGATTTCTTGCTAATGGCCATTCTTACTGGTGTATGACAGAATCTATTTTATTAATTTGCATTTCTCAAATGGCCAGTGATGTGGAGCACTTCTTTGTGTACTGGCTGCTTGTGCTTCATTTGAAAAGGTATTCCTTTTGCAAGATCATTTTTGCATTAGGGCTTCAAATTTCAGGGAGTCTTTAATTTTTTTGGAACCGGGGATTGAACTCAAGCCCTTACACTTGCCAGGGAAGCGCTTATTCCACTGAACCATCTCCCCGGCCCCTAGGGAGTCATTTTTAGTTCTCTATTTTCTAGGTATTAGTCCTCCGTACAGTATCTGAAATTTTTTTCTCCCATTCTGTAGCTGTCCCTTCATTCTGTTGGCTGCCTTTTCTATGCAACTTTCAATTTGATGTGATCCTATAGGCTCTTTGTAGTATTTCCTGATTAACACAGGTTTTCTTCCGTCCTTGCCCACATTTATGTCTTGCAGTTTTATCTACTTTCCAGCAGAAGTAATTGAGTTCTTTCACAACTATTTGTTTCAGGTTAATTTCTGGACTTCTTACTTCTTTAAACGTACCATATTTTCATTTGTGTCAATTTTTGTTTTGGCACAATTACCCATCTCCCAGATTTTATGGCTTGGCTTTATACACAAATTTTCTCAGTCTGGCTAGAAACTCTGGAGGCTTCTCAAGCCTTTCCTGGAAATGCATCCTTTCTGGACTTGTAATCTAATCTCAGGGGTTTACACATTTGACTCAGAAGCGCCTGTTACTATGGCAAAAGCTGATGTTACAGTAAGTTTTACACTACAGCTCCCCCTGGCGTCCACGTGGCATTAATGATCCAGGTATAGTAGTGTCTATCCGTGTCTTTTGAACTCGACCTTCCTTACAATCTGTTCCTGTCATTATTTGGGTTCAGGAAGAATAGCTAACATCCCTGTTTTTCACTTTTCCTCAGGAAAAGACGAATTAAAAGACTTCCGCTTGGGGTTGGTGAGATGACTCAGTGGTCTAAAGCACCTACTTAGAACAAACTTAGCAAAGCACAGGGACCACGGTTCAATCCCCCAGCACCACATGCCAGCCAGCCCCGCCCCCTGGTGGGCTGAGCTGCCCCCCACACACACATAAATAAAATTAAAAAAAAAAAAAAAAAAAAAAAAAAAAAAAAAAAAAAAGACTTCCCCTCAATCTAACCATCATGGGTGGAGAGTAGGGCAAATTGGAAGCTCTGGTAAGACAGGCCTTATATCTTCTTTTTTCAAGGTTGGTTTCAGACTCACCTATGGCACAGAAACTTAAATAGTTTCTGTATTTCTCAAGCCTGTGTACCTCTGCGTTGTTCTTCTGCATGGGACGGCGTAGGGCAGCGACAGTAACCTTGCAGAGCTTTCCACGGCAATGGGTGGCGGGCTGTGCCAGCACTGGCGAGGGTTTTCTGGTCCCCCAACTTGGTGACGTCCTACAATATCCTTAAAGGCTATTTCTACTTTCTCCCCTCCCTTCCTCCTGAATTCACCTGGGTCATTCTTTGTCCACACCACTAGAATGAAACCATACAACTAGTGAGCTAAATTGTCGATTTTCTCATCTTCATTCAACCTCTCAGTAGCAGGTTTAACACTCGATTTTTCTTTCAGCTTACACCACAGACCGACTCCTTCTAGTTTTTTTTTTTACTGAATCACTCTACATTTCCTCAATTGAAAAGGCCTGCAAACCTCTTCTCTGCTTTCTATTTCATCTGGTCTATTTCATTCGGATGCTTTAAATTAGAAGAGGACTTTTGCTAGGGCCTGTGCTTTAGTGGCTGTATAACACGGACTAAGCAGGCAATCACACAACTGTCTCCTCAGTTAGAAAACAAAATGACCAAGCCAACTCACTTCCCCCCACATAAACGTACCACTAGATGGCAGCACAACACAGCGTGCTAGCGTTAAAAAAGCTGCGAGATAAGAGCTCCCGAGTGCGGAGCCTGCCATGGGTAAGGCCCTGGGTTCAACCCCACACAAGAGAAACAAAACGAAAAGATCATAAAATTCGTAGAGTAACAGAGTAATAGTTTTCATCTCCAAAAGACTTTTTTAAAAACACTCATCCACAAGAATGTGCGGCCATCTCCAGTGTGACAAAGCTCACCCAGGGGCATGTTAATGTATTACAAACTCGAAAT
>NW_004524623.1:6062891-6082835 GCF_000260255.1 Octodon degus | reverse complement strand
CTGAAAAGTAACTAACCTAGAATCTTGCAGGTCAGTATTTGTGAAAATTATTTTTAACAAATATATTTGCTTTTCAGAAGTTATCAATAAGTCTTAAAATTACCTGGCTTGTATGATGGCCCTTCTCTCCTGTTACCTAGTGGACTGCCACCACTCTGCCCCACAACCCACTATATACAGTAGTATGAAGTAGCAGCTTTTGAGGGTGGGAGGGGACAGGGGACAAAAAACCATTGCCCTTGGGAGAGAAGATAAATTCTATACCGACTTTGGTATCATTCAGCTTCTCGCCAAAAAACAGGCAGTTGTCCTAGACTTCACCTTTCCCACCACCACTTCTTCCCAAAGATACCTACTCAAATATTTTAACTGCATTTAACCTTATTTCAGGTAAAGGTTTAACCCACACCTGCCTTCGCAACTCCAGAATCCCATGGCTAGGTGACTTCTTTCGAGCTCACAGGTTTCACTCACACCACCCCATGGTCTTCTCATGTTCCCAATTTTAGTAACATACAATTCTAAACCATCTTCTCTCACACCCACTCTTCCACTAAACCCGTATGCCTACCAATTGTTTTCTTACCATCTGGTAGTTCAAAGATTTTTGTAGGGGTTCACTGCTGACACTTGACACACTTAAGTGACTCCCCATCATTCTGAGGACATCTTTTAAATGACTTGCAAGACCTAGTGTGGCCCTGAGTATTTCTGAGCACTTCTCCCACCCCATAAAGGATATATTCCTTATTGTGCACCAGTCGAATGGCACTATTGCTATTATGTACCCTATCAAATTCTTCCAAGTTTGCCTAGATAAAACCTTTTCATCAAATCTTTTATCTTTAGATCTGAGAATAGTAAGTCGTACCTTAGAAATCAAGAACCAGTCAGGTGTGGTGACAAAGTCTACTACAAGCAATCTGAAAAACTGAAGCAGGATTACAAGTTTGGGCCCACTGCTTAGGCAGATGCAGGGACCAAGGTTCAATCCCCAGCATGCCCTGCTGGCCCTGCCCCTAGGGGCATGCTGAGATGGTGACCGAGACTGAGAATGGTGGTGTGTGCCTATTATCCCAGCGCTTGGTTGGCTGAAAACAGGAGAATCAGTACAAGTCCAATCCGTGCAGAGAGACCCTGTACTAAAATACATAATTTAAAAAAAAAGTTTGGGCTCAGCATTGGCAACTTTGTGAGACCCTGTCTCTAAATAAGGCCTGAGGATGTAGCTCTGTGCAAAATGCACTGGGCTCAATGTCCACTCTGTCTGTCTGTGTCTGTCTCTCTCTCTCACACACACACAGCAATGTACATGGACGTGCTACTCTCTTGCTAAGTCAGATGTTGGCTGATTCCCATGAAGTTTGATATACCATGTTGTCAGAAGTTATTCCCAATGGTCATTTCTGTTAAATAATTTCTATCCCTATAGTCTACAGGCAACAGCTCTACTCAACACATGGGATCAGAAAGTTAGCCATCTTTTTAAAAATATAAATACATAACCCAAATAACAAGGATCTAACAAAGCCTGAGCCACAGTGCCAATAGCCACGCTGAAGCGGGCTGCACTGGGACCGCTGTTAACATCCACGCGCTCTGAGGCTTGCAGATGAGTGAAGGCAGATGTGCTACTGAGGCAAGTATCTACTAAGGAAAAGGAAATATGCTGTTTTTAAAATATCCTACTATGTTTCCAAGGTAACTGGTAAAAAGGAATTTTTCTTTTTTTTTTTTTGCTGTGATCTAGAAATACTGGGCCAGCCACATAGCTCAGTGGACTAAAGTGCCTGCTTAGGCAGAGCGCAGTGGCCAGGATTTGATCCCTGGTGTGCCATACTGTGCCACCCTGGGGCACACAGATGGCAACTGAGACTGGGCGTGGTGGTGTGTGCCCGTAATCCCAACGCAGGGGAGGCTGAAAACAGGACTGTACCAAATGCTATATATATATATATATATATATGTTAATGTCCCCTACACTGGACGATGCTTTCTGAATTTCAGATTTAGAAAGCTTTGTGTTCTTCAATTTTAAGTATAGCCAGATCTGCTTCAAGAGCATCGAACTACCAGTATAGAGGAAACCCGCAAGACACAACAGTCTTTAATTGTGCTATGCCACATATTATCAATAGGTTTTGTCTTAAACCATACACAACAGCCAACAAATTATGAATCAAAAAAGACATGCCACAAAGTATTATGAAAACTTCGTTTTATTTTCAGTACAAGATCAAGACCATGCTTGTTACCAGTGCAGTTTAGACCAACAATGGCCATACAGCAAACTGCTCAACAGTCACCTAAATGCTAAAGAAAGAAAAGACAGAGTAAACATTAAACAAAATTGTAATTACATTTTAATAAATGAGAATAAGACTTTTAATAGAAACTAATATGGAAGTCCAGCTCTCATGGCCACAAAAAAAGATGTCTACTTGATCAAATAACCACCTTACCTTTTGCACAGAAATCTTACTGTGAAGTCACCAGAGTCAATAGCTAAAATTTTAAGACTTTCTTTGGCCTTCTAATATTTGATAAATTATTTACAAACTGTGAACCAATAATTGATGGGATTCTGGTAATATACAATTTTTGTTGTTATTAAGGGCTTTCATTAAAAATTGCGAAACATTTTAAGGCTGCAGTGGGCTGTAAACTATTTTGTAAATTTACCATGGGATGTAGAGGAAAGAATGAATAATCAACTTTTTTTAAGGCTAAAGTTATTAGTGTTATAGATGCATTCCTTAAAATGCATATGATTTACCCCAAATATTATTTCCTACTAAATATCACCTGAGTACTACAATTCTTAAAGTAAAAAAATAAATAAACATGAATTTACCACTGTATTTTAAAATTAGCTTACAGAATGCTGAGAAGTGTTACTCAGTAACAGTGCAATGAAGAACAAACCTTCAAAGTGAAATGCTTTACTAAATGCAGGGTCTGTCCAATTATGAAAGAAATGTAAAACATTAACACCCATGGTGGAGTTTTAGGATACTCCCACATGAAAAGCTCTTGTTTACTATCCAAAGCTACCATTTCAAGATTTGTGTGACTTCAATTAGATTCAACCTAGTATTTTAAAAGCCTCCATTGCAGTTAATGTAGTAGGAAGTCTTTAAAACATTGAAATCCATTCATAACCAACTATTTACACATACCACACAAAAACCATAGTGGTGTACTCAGTGAATGTCAACAACCTGAAACTTTAAAAGAAACATTAGTTAAAACATACCTAATTCAATTTGAACAGATACAACTGCCTGAATATTTTGAATATTCATAGAAGTTCATATTGCTTCTTTCTTATGCCAAGAAAGAAGAGTACAAGAACTTCCTCTCAGAAGCCTAGACATTTTTAACATATTTTCTCTTTCAACTTAAGATCAAACTTTAATCCTAAATCTTGGTTCCTTTAAATAAAGTCTCATATTATAAACACAAAGAATGTTAATGTAAGGCCACATCTTCATATAATTACAATTTTTGGCTGAATATTTATTTTAAAAGTCTAAGGCTTCTAAGAGTCAAGTTACTAAAAAATTAAACGAATACACCAGTGTTTAAACTGAAGGTTAATGTTAAAAAAAAAAAACCACACACACACACACACACACTGTAGAAACAGAAAAATAGAATGCTTTGCTACAAAAATCCCACTAAATATATTTTAGCACAAAAAAATGTCTAATATGTACAATGGATAAGCGTGCATTTAAGTACATACAACTGGAAGAAACATTTACAGAGGGCTATGGGATGCAAATAAATGTAGTGAATAAAATTGAAAAAGCAGTTATCTATAAAACAGTGAGAATCTCAATACTGCATTCTCAGTATAGAATCAGGACATAATCTTCCTCTTAAAATAATTTAAGCCAAAGCTTTAAACACAAAATTGAGCCATAAGATACAGAAAATGAAATGACCAATCAGGTATGAAAACCCAAATGCCAAGAGCACTCCAACATAAAAGCCTTGTAGTAGCATCTCATTATACAAACAGTATATATTTAGGTTATTGGCACATTTGAATACATAAGGGAAAGAAAAATTCTTTACCCTTTCAATAATTTCCCCCTTTCACTATAAAATATTATACAACATTCTTTTAACCTCAATTTTACTTTTAGAACTGGCCTTAACTAGTAAAAAGTAAAACAGCATTCTCCATAGGAGAATCAAATGAAAGTAAGACCTTAAGCTTGAACTCCAAATTATAGTTAACTGCTTAAGAACATTCTAGGTACAGGGCCATTAAGTGGGCTAACCTATGATCAACAGTCACAGCAAGTTACTCCAAATCTTGCTTATGAAAATAAACACTTGTAAATTTACAATGGAATATCCTTTCTGTAACATACTTCCTTTAATCAAAAGCAGAACATTCAATTCAAATTGTTGCTTCAAAAGCAGTACCATTCACGTGCTGTAAACTCATCCATAATTGTACTGCTAGCTGAAAGAAATGTGACTACATAGCACTAATGGAAATGCTATGGTTTAAAATTCAATTTACTTGTTTTCATACCTATTAGTTATTATAAATGAAGAAAAGAAGGTCTCTAAGACACACACACTCTTCTTTTTTTGGTGTCTTTGCAAAGATGTATGTCTTTGGATTGTTCCTACACATTAAATTTTTTTTTTTTCAAATGACATCAGTTCATAAACGACGACAGGGTAAAACAAATAAAACAAGGTTTGCAATTTTTACCTTTACTGCTATACATTCATGTTCTATCAGGCAAAGAAGTACTTTGCAAAATTACTTGGTCAAACCAAGAAATCATTTCTTCCTGACAACAGTTAAAATCATGGACTAGCAGCAAATAACTTTAGTACACTCAGACTCTCTAAAACAAAAGTCATATAATACAATCAGCCAAACAGGGAGAATGACACAGAAGGAACAATTAAGAGTTCCGCTGATAAAAAATGAAAAAGTAAATTATAGGATTAAATCAGTACAAAACTTCCAGTTGCTTTTCAAGCACAGTTTTGTGATTCCATTCTAAAATTGTTCAATGAAATTTTTATTCTCATATTTTACTTACCTTTAAATCTTACTAACTAATTTCCTTTGTGTTATATGTATGTCCAAATGTCTTCAACATAGAGCATTATGATTAAAATATACAAAAGCTAGAAAAATGATAAGTGTACAACTATACACAAAACAAGATTCTGATACAACTCTGGAATAATATTAAAAAGGCAACTGCATTTTCAACAAGATAAAACTCTCCAAAAAATGTTTCTGAGGACAAACAGGTGCAATAAACACCAATGATCCCATGCACAAGTGCTCCACTCATAAAATAAAGCTCGTGGTAATAGGGATAATTTGAAGCTACTAATGTTTTGAGTAGTGTGAGAGTAGACAGATGAAAATGAACAATGGCAGTGCACATCTTTAGAGGGCTTCTACAGTTGGACGCTATGTATTATCTAAGGTACCTAAATACCTAAATAAAGTATTGTCCCAAAATTTGGTTATACTTTAAAAATCAGTGAGTATGCTACCATATCTCTCAATCATCAGATCTTTAAAATATGTTAAAAACAAATTTAAGTGCTTTAACTCAACTTTCTTAGTGATTCACAATTACCTTCCTACAAAAATACCTAATCATACTGACCCTGTGCCTCTGCTAATTCTGCAAGTAGGAATACATGCTAGCCAGGTGTTTTTAATATAGGCCTTTACATAAGGCAGGTTCAAAAAAATCTTTTAACTCTAGTGTGAATGAGCAGGTTACATGGATACACACAGAATTCCTCAAACTGTTGAAGATACCTATAATCTCCCAGTACTCACAACGGGGAACACCAGCCAGTATTAACAAACCACATCCTTCAGAAATCTATACCAAGAGGGGAACAGATCTAAAGCTCTCATTATTCATCTGCTGCACGGCTGCATTTACACTACTTATGGTCTCAAAATTAAACCATAAGCACCATCAATGAATAAGAAATGCCAAATACTACAGGATCAGTTAGAATTATCAAAATCTTTCAATGACAACAGCTTAGTGTTTCAGTGCACATGTGTTGTAATTAAGCTGCACTACCGTAGTAAATACTATGTTTTTACTAAAATGTTAAAACCTCAAATTATTTTGACCCCTAGAACACTGACTGGATTGCTATGTCTGTTGAGTTGTAAGTTTTTACAAGTATATACGATTCAGCAAAGTCACAAGCTAACTAGGTAAAAACAGCTAGAAAAGCAGAATATAGAAATATTAAATATTCATGTAATCACCTATTCTAATATCAAAATCAAGGGCAAGAGACATTAACCAGTTATGTTTAATTCACTGAACGCATGAATAGATTGATGCATATCCAAAAATGCTATTGCAATGCTTTTTTTTAAAGACAGTAAAAATGTTGTCATAGTAACATTATCTTTAGATATTGCTGAACACAAGACTTTCCCTGAGGTGTAAACATCAAATAACTTGAACAGCTTTACACATCAGCCCCATTAAACAGTTTATTACAACACTACATCTATTGTAATCAAAGTGGTGCTGTTTACAGACATTATCATATGAACGTTTTAACAAGAACAAACTACTATAAAAACAAGCATTTACTTGACTTTGTTTTTCCAATTGCTTGCACATTGTAATAGCCAAATGTATATAACCAGTAATAAAGTTGCAAAAGCTATTAACTTTTTTAATCACACAGGTTTCCTTCAAATAAAACAGTTAAGCAACATAAAAAATAAAAGTAGAGCTACTGGTTACCATTTATGCAGATTTGCTTTATTCAGATCTATTCCTGTTCAGTTTATCCATGAATCCTTACAGGTTCAGTTCAATCACAAGAAGCAAACTGCTGGACAAGCGTCACTTTTCCCCCATGAAGACTTTTATCCTGGAAGGTGTTCCTCTTCCTTCAGCTGTAATGTGTCAAAATTTGTGATGTAGATTTTGCTATTCCCATAATACACAGAAAAATGCTGGCTTAACTACACACACAAGTCGTGCAGCTACACCTCTGCTACGTACTAACACGAAGTAAGAAGTTACGGAAACTGTAGCTGCCTGTCTGGGGAGAAACGCTCCCAATTCATTGGAAGATTCAGAATGAGACATTCTGACTTTACTCTTCTTAAATATTGTCTTTCAAATTTAATGACTGAGACAGAAATGAAAATGCAGCAGCTACTGTTTCTGTGGTGATGGAAACAATTATAAGCCAGTTTCTAAAAATATGCATACTACAAAAATGGAAAATTGCTTCAATGACTTTAATGCAAATACTTTTCAATATGAACTCATTTACAATTAAGTGCTGAGCTGAATATAAAATGCAATAAATTTTACAAATTGACTTTATTTGACAGCATACAGGAACTTCTGCAATTGTTATAAACCAAATAGTGCTCTATGTTACAAAAGTTATAAATAGAAAGCTCAGTATGCACATTTAAATAAATGACATCCACATACAAATCTTTTGACATAATACAATTCGTGACATTCCCTTCCATGCTATTCCACTACTGGAATACTTAATATAGATAGTACATAAACTAAACCAAAACAAGCTGTGAATCTGTAATGATAAACTTCATCAAAAACTCACATAAAGTTAAAAAGGGAAATTGGTAAACTAAAAATCTTAATACATATTTATGCAAACTTCAGGTAGAAGTTCACAGAAGACTTAATTTGCATTAAATGATCAATGAAACACCAGCTATTTTAAATATAAGGAGGACATTGTAAAAGTGACTTAAGAGTCTAAAGGGTACAATGCTTTTTTTTTTTGTTTTGTGGTGGAAGATAAAAGTTCAAGCTGGCCCTGATCTCTTATGTAGCTCTCAGGCTGCCTTCCAACTTACAACAATCCTGCCTCAACCTCTCAAGTGCCAGGATTAAAGAGTACACTACCGCGTCTGGCTGCTCCACAATTTCTATCACAGTTGTAAGTTTTACCTCTATGTCCCTTTTCCCCTATGTTAAAAACATATTTATAAGGCATCAGTACACATACACATTGCCTAGCAATTAAAAACTTAAAGACCTTATTACACAAGGAAAAAAAACGTTAAAATCAAGATCTTTCTCTTCTAAATAATTTCAAAATACTTGTATTTTTTAAAGATACAAGCCATTCCTAATATTACCTTTTATTTTACCTTTATCTTATAATGATAAAGCTCATTTAGTGGAATTATTTTGTAGAGAAAAATGTAAAATGTCAGCTCTCAACTGCTTAGCACTTGGGATACCTATTTGTCTGTCTACTTTTTTACTACCTAGCTAGCTGGGGGACCAAACCCAGGGCCACACGGTGTGCTAAGCAATGCACTTTAAAAAGCTGGCAGGGGCTAGGATAGCTTAGCAGTAGTCTAAGCACCTGCTGGCAAGTGCAAGGACGCAGGTTCAGTCCCTGACACCATATGCCATGCCGGCCCTGGAACTCTGGGCACACAATGCTGGCCACTGAAACCAGGTGTGATAGTGCATGCCTATAATCCCAGCACTTGGGGGGCTGAGACAGGAGGATCACTATGAGCCCAAGCTGAGTAGTGAGACCCTGCATCACATAAGTAAGATTTAAAAAAAAATGTTTAAAGGTTCTAAAAGTATTACATAGGGCTGGTGAGATGGCTCAGTGGTCTAAAGCACCTACTTAGAACATGCTTAGCAAAGCACAAGAACCACTGTTCAATCCCCCAGCACCACATGCCAGCCAGCCCCGCCCCCTGGTGGGCTAAGCTGGCCACACACATACACACACACACAATAAATAAATTTTAAAAAATAAATAAATAAAAAATAAAAATAAAAGTATTACATAAAGCATATGCTTTAATTTTAAAACTGAGAAATCAATAAACCTTGCTACTACAAAAACATGTTATTTACTTAAATTTTCTGTAGTGTTGAACAGATTAAGAGGGTCACTAAGAGGAAAAATTATTTAAAATCAGTTGAAATCAGTGAGCAACACAAAAATATTTAATCCTTCCAAAAAAACATACACTGCATACTGCCACTGTATCTTACCCCAACAGAGAATTTTACTACTTTCCATATAGTGAATCCTATTCATGAAGTTACAATATACATCTTATTTCTTGCTTGATTATACTTCATAGGTAAGTCTTCACTATTAATCTTAATTTTCACCATACAGATATAAAATTTGGGGGATAGTCATTTCTATTTCTCAACATTTTACATTTATTTATCCACTTGGATATACAAATTTTACAGTCTCAAAAGGAAGCAAATTTAAAGGCAATACAACCCATTTCCAATAATCCAATTCCACATAAGTCTAAAATGTCTAAATAGACATCTACATAAACAAAGATGTCAAAAAGAAACGTGAGAGTAACAAATACATTCAATGCTCATGTTCTCAGAAAATCAGTGCATCAAATCTATGTCAAAGCCACACAATTAGTTATCGGTTACTAAAAAAAAAGTTGTGTCAACAGCTATTTAAACAACTAAGATGACAAATGAAATCTAGTGCTCCCAGCATCTGTAAATTAATGTGAGCATTAAGTAAAATGTCAAAACACAGAGAAGTGCCTGCATGTTTAGGTAATTAATATACCATTAAGTATATTAATAGTAGATCATGGCAGTCATCTTTTAAGACAAACAGAGCTTTTTTAAAATAGATTTTAATATAAATAGATTGAACTAAAATACTTTTTATATAATTGTACAGTTGTACTTTTTAATTCAATGAAACAAAGTTTACTATATCTGAAAATTTCTCCTTTGATTAGGCAATAAAGTGGGCAAGAAAAACAACAGTATAAATTACACGGTAATAACTCTTTTAAATATAAATGTCTTCTTACAACATACTACACAAAAGCAATTTTGTTTATTGTAGATGTTTACAGAAAGTTCCTTGCTATCAAAACACTTCATGTTAAAAAAAAAAAAAAAAAAACACTTCATGTTAATCTATCTGTGGACATAGTACTTACCTCATTAAAAAAATTTTTTTCACTCAATATAAAATGTATATACAATTGTTGCTTTAGGCAATCTACTAAATACTAGAAATAAACTACATCATAAAGGAAAAAATAAAAATAAAACAGCTTTACCCCTAAAACAGTCACAAAACAGCCATTTCAAAGTAAGCTATTTGGTATGAGAATCCACTGTGACAGTGCAAACATCCTACCAAGAGGACAAACTCATAAATTTGGATAGCATAAGTGGTACCCTTGCCCTCAACTGGTGTTATTAGGCTTTCATTAAACAATACTGACTACTAAATATTCATTCAAAACAATACTCAAAAAGATCTAAGTTACAGAATGAAACACCGGTAGTAAATTTCACACTGAGATGAAGGTGAAAGAGCAAGGTGACTCACATTAGCATTCAACTTTTTTAAACAAAGCATTAATCATTTATAAACAAAACTATATTCTTCAACCACAGTGAGCAAAACACATCATCCACGGGATCACTTCCTACCCTCTCTTGTCACTGCAAGCCAGTAACTGTACAGTAGACAGGGTTTGCAAATATTACTAAAAGCAAGGAAATTAGAGCTAAAGTATTGAAAGCTAGAATATCCAGACAAAACAGTAGCTACAATGTGTGGGGAAACACATAACTGGATTTGTAAGGCAGGACTCAGATGATCTAAGAGTTGCAAAAATAGTTTTTAAATCTTATTATTACCAGTCATCATTCACGCCAGGTAACCAGGATAATCTGATTTTCACAAAAGCCTCAATGTAACACTAAATCCTAAGGAGATGTAATATCTTCCAACATTAGTAAAGAACATTTTTTAGGTTTTCACCCAAATTAACACAAAATGAACTGAATTAAGCAATACAAAGCATTTAAGTCCTGTGTAGTAATAACAGAATCTAACAGCATGATACACATGGCAGAAGTGGTCACAATCAAGGAAATGTGGTTACTTAATCCAGATCCCCATATACAAAACATTGATAAAGGTATAATGGCTTGAGAATACGTAAAACCTCGTAACATGGGGAGAGGGAAAGCCTGAGTAAAGAGTATTTTTAAAATAATGTTTTAATTATTCTTCAGTATAAAACATAAACATAAATTTGCTGAATAGTACTGTTCCAACACATAGTAAGAATACAACTTTAAAATAACTATGAAAGCAAAATCATTTCCATTAAGACACATACAATTTAAAATCACTTATTTTGCTCAGAGTGGTCTCAGAATAGAGGCAAAAAATACAAAATAAGCACAATGTATTTACATACTACAATTTACAATATTTTCTCATTAAATTATAATTTATTTGAAATTAGATATTGAATGTTTCTGGTAAAACTAATACATTTTTAAATGAGAATGTAATTAACATTCATTATTCAACAGTTCAAACACAAAAAAAAAATAAGATGGGACAGACATTAACAGTTTGCCAACATCATTAACTTTTAACTTTGTGGCCATTCATCACCATTTTAATAACACATTACATTATCACTTATGTACAAACTGATTACTGACATTCACTTTAGCTTTCAAGTCACTCTTACTCCACTTATTCCATGTAAGATTTACATGAAAGCTCAAAAGGACTCATATTTAAAAACTTCTAAAGAGGTCAACAACAGACCTTATCATGTTGGTAACAAAATTTGTAAATAGTTTTAAGTATTTCACTTGAATATATTTAATTCCGGTCCCCACCCTTATTTTATGTCTACTTTCACAATAAATACTGTTTGGGGTAGCAAAGATACAATAATCCAGGATAACAATTTTTTTTTTTTGATTGGAAAGATTTATGTAAAATTTTGCTTGGATGAAGGCATATAACAATATTACAACTCAATTCTGATTAATGTACAAACAAAACATGGGAATTTTGGTATGATACATCAGTGACTAAAAAATGTCAACAATAGTTATCAAGTGAGGAATTCATAGTTAATGTCTGAATGTAATGAAACTCAAGTCATGATATATATATGTATATTAGGTCCACTCATGCTAGAATGTATATTCAAACTATTTAAAATTAACAATGGACTTTTCATAAGAATTTACTTGGCTGACTATGCTAGCTTTACTAAGAAAGCTAGAAAACTGTCATTAATCTCCAATACAATACAGACTGATTTAGAAGACCCTTGATGGGTACCACGGAACATCAATTTCAGAGATGACTGAAAATACTCAAATTTCAAAACCGTGTCTTCAGTAACTAAGTTGGTAAGTTAGAAAAGTCTAAAAAAAAAATAACTTACTGAGCTTGTAACCACCCTATAAATAAAATGGCTACAGAGTTAACTATCTCAAATACTCTGGTCAACCACCGTAAGCAACTACTGAACATTATTTTTTTTCAAAAGATGGCAATTCAGGGATAAAAAGCTACATCTTTAAAAAAGCTACATCAGTAAAATTTAGTGCTTAGATTTACATGATACAACAATATTTGTACTTCCAAAAGCAATGACCAATTTCAGTAAGATTAGTTTTTAAAATGGAAGATGCTTTGTCTCATATTAAAATGTTTTGAGACATACTAAAATCTTAATACAATACATGAACTGTGTAAGAATTTTTAATACATATTTAAACTATATACTCAAAATGCAAATGGGCCTTCTCAATTCAAAAAGCCTTTAAAATTACAAATAATGTAACAGCTTTTTGTGTTTCATAAAAGATTTACATGCTTTATTTTTTACAAGTGTTATTCAAAATGATTCATTTGTTAATATTTATCTATCGTGGCCAAAGGAACTGCTCTTCTGTCACAGTTACATACACTCGACAAAGCCTGTGATTTTGCCCATTACAATTTAAATACTAACAGTTACCAAAACTAAATGTTCACTGTCTTCCATGATCACTAAAAATAACCAGATAAAGAGGATTTACCTAGGAATGCTGTATTTTAATCCTAATTCAATGTGGATAGGCCACCAACATAAGGAGAAAACTTTTTGCTTATAGAGCAACCTCTGTGTCACACACACAAGATTCAGTTTCCCCCTTCACATGAATAAATGCTATTCACAAGTACAAAAATAAAATTACATGTGGAAATGAAGTATAAACAGACAATTTTCCCCACTTTATGAAAAAATGTACACAAGAAATAGTTGTAAAATACAGAAAAAAAGACAATGATTATGGTTTATGAATGAAACATCAAAGAAAATTATTTCAAGGTGATTCTAACGGGGGATGCAGGGCTTGATACAATTTAAAAATTTTAAGTTTGTAATTTGAACCCATTTTAATTTAGTAACATATATTTTCTTTGCAAATTAACAGTATTTCTTCTAAAACAAAACCTAGATGCCAGGAACACAGTCCACTCCCTAAATTTTTTTTTTTTAAAAGAAAAAAAGCTCTTTCAAAGTTGAGAAAACATTCTCTTGTATTTATAAACTATTACAGTGTTCAACTTTCTTTACAAGTTTTAGGGACAAATGAGCTTAAGGCAATATAAATTTTTTTTTTTTAAAATCCAAGCACACTAAAGTATTTTAAATCATATGCAAACTATGTATATGATTAAAAAATTCTCAATTTGTAGATTTTAGAAGTGCACAATGAGTCCTCTTGATTATTTTTCTTGCTTTAAGACCATTAATAATCTGAAACCTAAGAACTGGTAACTCATCAATAGAACATTGAAGGATAAAAATGTCAGAATTTTTACCTGTGATCACTTACCTGCTATTTGTCTCAGATGTTTCCAGAACAAGTACTTGGATCATTTAAATGTAGGTACATACTGTATGAACAACAGCCCTGGAGTTATAATAATCACTGTTAATAATACTCACGTTAAATGTAACAGGAACAAGAATACCTACCTTCTAACGATGACGATACTCTCGCTCTCGGTCCCGCTCTCGGTCCCGATCTCGGTCCCGGTCCCGGTGTCTCTCTCTCTCCCTGCTTCTCTCTCTATAGTAATCATCATGGCGATCTCTGCTACGGGATTTATGACGCCGACTCTTTTCTCGTGATCTACTATGGTCCCTCTCTCTTGATCGTTCACGTCTTCTAAAAGAAATTACTGGATTAATGCTCTCCATAATTGGATAGTTAAAATGATACTCAGTAGCTTCCCTCCCCATTTGTGCTTTCATTTATTCAGTTAACCATGGCCTGAAATATTAAATGAGAAATTCCAAAAACAAACAGTAACTTATAAATTGAATATTATACTGAACAAAGTGATGAAATCTCAGTCCTGGCTTAGCCCTTGGTGCAGCGCATCCACACTGTATACGCTACCTGCCCATAAGTCTTTAGTAGCTCTCTTCAGTGATTAGATAAGACTGCTGTGGGTTAGCAGTGTTCATGTGCAAGTAACCTTTATTGTATTGTAACCATGGCCCCAAAACACAAGAGTAATACTATTTGCAACTTTGACAAGGTTCCTCAAGTGAAAAGGCAAAAGAAGTTTTTGATTTCTTAAGAAAACATCATTACTGAAGTTGCTAGGAAGCTATGAAAAGAAATTTGTGCTTCTTTTATGGGAACACCTCAAAATGCAAGTTACAGCCAGTGTGTAAGTGCTTAGCTAAGATGGAGATGACACCGGTTTACAGTTCCAAATTATCTGACGGTTCAGGAATCCACTGGGGTCTTAGAACACAGCCATGTAAGCGGAGACACTATGTTTTGATGTTTTATGTCATATAACAACTCTCTACGAGAACAAAATTATGGGGCTGGTGAGATGGCTCAGTAGAGTAAGTGCTTCCCTGGCAAGCGCAAGGGCCTGAGTTCAATCCCCAGTTCCACCAAGAAAAAAGAACAAAATTATGTAATACAGTTTTAAAAACATCTAAGGTAGCAAAATATCGTGGCATAGTTGAGACTATCCTGTCCTGTCAATACTGATGACTGGGGGCCTGGCCTTAGCTCAGTACTTTAAGTGGCTGCTTCCACCAAGCTGTCAGGCTCAGGTGGCTCTAGTTCGATCCCCACAACTCTCCAGCCAGTCAAACAAGCCCTGAGGGCATTCTGAGCAAAAAAAAAAAAAAAAAAAATACTGATGACTACTAAATCATCAATAAGCATAAACCAAAAATTACATTTTTAGAACTATCTACACCACACGCTGCACTGGCCCCATGCTGACCCTGCACCTCCAATGATAACAGTCCAGGCGTGGTGGCGCATGCCTGTGATCCCAGCACTGGGAAGGCTGAGACAGGAAGATCACTACAAGGCCAAGCTGCATAGTGAGTCCCTGTACCAAATACATAAATCATAAATAAATAAATCTATAAAATATTGAAAAATATAAATATGTATCACCTATTGAAATTAGTAACCTAAAACACACATCATAGTTACTAAATAAACACACGAACAGAGAAAATGTCAAATTAACATTTAGAATATAGATCTTTTTAAAGTAAAAAATTCACAAAAATCCCCCAAAATACAACTTAAACATAAATATTATCCATCTAGTAACATGTTATCCAAATGTATATGGATGGCTGTCTACATTCTACATCTGTGGGTTCTCTATTCATAGTCAACTAACCAGATTGAAAATATCTGGCAAAAAATTGTAACTATACAAGAACATGCAAATTGTTTAATACCTAAACAATATATAGGCAGTCAGAGAGCCCTTCCAGGAAAAATTTTAATCAAAATTAAAGGTTGGTAATGTGATATTTTAAGTTTATTCTTTTTTCTTCTTTTCGTATTTTAGGGAAGGGTCTCACTACTAGGTTGGACTCACAGTGATCCGCCTGTTTACAGCCTCCCGAGAGCTGGGGTTACAGGCGCGCACCACCATGCCATCTCAACTGCTGCCTCCGTGTGCCCCTTGGGGTAGGGCTGGCACAGCAGGCCTGGGGATCGAGCCCCCAGACCCTGTGCCTACTTGCAGGCACTTTAAAAGCTTATTTTCTTAAAAAAAAAAAAAAAAAACAGAAGAGAAGAGAAGGGAAAAAAAAGATAACACTGGCCAAGCCATAGTGAGACAGAAAACGTTTTCTTTCGGACCAGAGAGCTACAGGAGGCCTACGAGTTCACCAAGTATCATATGGACTTCGCAAGGGCATTTACCAAGTACGGCGTACACCTGTACTCCCAGCACTCAAGACGGCTGAGGCAGGAGGAGCACTGTGAGTCCAAGACCAGCAGAAGGAAGGCAATGTCTCAAAAACCACAAAAAAAAAAAAAAAAGACAGAATGCGAAGAGCTGAGGAGACAGCGGCAGCTGGCTGGGGGCTTTGAAGCAATTCCTGCAATGGGAGTTAATCCGTGGCTCACCCCTTTCTTACTCTTATCACTCTGATTCCTGTGTGGGGACAGTAGGGGACAGTAGGGGGCTGTAGGGAAAGGAAAACTGAATGACGCATCTTGAGATGCATTTGGGAGCAGCATACAGCCCTGCTAGCTTCTGATCCAGCGAGCCACGATCTGGGGTACTGGGCTGGCATGGCACTGCCTTCACGGCAGCCATCTTTGGGCCCTGCGGTCCTGGGGCTGGGCTGGGGTGGGCAGGGCAGCACGACAGTGAGCCTGGGCTAGGAGCATCTCTGTCGTTTGTCAAAAATGTCTCTATCCTTTGACCAACCTTATAGATTTGTTTTTGCCTTAAAATTTTTAATGAAGGGCCAGGGAGATGGCTCAGTCAAATAAGCACTTCCCTGGCAAGCGCAAGGGCCTGTGTTCAATCCCCGGTTCCACAAAAAAAGAAGAAAAAAAAATTTTTTTTAATGAAATGTGAGTTGTCTATGATGAATTTTTGTGATCACTAATAAATCTGTTAAGTGAGGTTAAGGACAAAAAATATATATAAATGACTTTCCATAGCATTTACATCAGGTATTTTAAAGGAAGAAATGCTTTTAAGTACACAGAAGTAAACAGCAGGAGGGAGGAAAAATTAAAGTACATGAGATGTATATAGATTACACACAAGCATTTTATGTAAGAAACTTGAGCATCAGCAGGTTAGGATCCTGAGTCACCCTAAAATCGACCCCTTCAATATCAAGGGGCTACTGTATGTTAAGTATCTGTTTTGCATTCTTAGCTAACCAAAATATGACTTATCTACACTCCACTAAATGTGAAGGGGTGAAGGTTAGGCAAAAATGCCTCATAACTGCAACCAGTAGAGAGCACTGATATTGCATTCCTGTTGTATTTTATAAGCAGAACTACCTTAAAAAAGATTTTTTTAAACCAAAGTTCAAAGTCTAAAAAGCATCTTAGAAATTCTACACTCATAAAAAGGAACTAACAACTGTCTATAAGTCATGCATTTCTGAACTAGACAGCTAGACTGAAGCACTAGTACATGTTGAGTTCCTCAATCATGTAGAATTTCTGGCTCTGGAGTTAAAATATTAAAGACAATGCATGTTTAAGATCTTTAGCTATGACAAATTTGTTCAGATACAATGATCCTTAGTGGGTCACACTAGTTAACACGGAGTTGAAGGCCACGCCCAAGACAAACTTCCTCCGTTAATGGAGACAACTCTACTTCCAGATAAAAGTACACTTGTGACTGGTTTAAGAACACTACGTGAGGGGCTGGGGAGATGGCTCAGTAGAATAAGCACTTCCCTGGCAAGCACAAGGCCTGAGTTCAATTCCTGGTTCCACAAAAAAAAAAAAAAAAAAAAAAGAACACTATGTGAAGATTAAATAGCAAAATATACAAAATTTCAAGATTAGAAGAAATGCTAAAAAAAACAAACTACTAAAGTAAAAAAAGAAAAAAATATTAAGTAAATCATCTATTCATTCAACAAACACTCTGTATCAGGCAATGTTTAAAGGATAGCTAAGAGCATTCTCATCATTTAAAGATGTTCTCATATGAGGGGGAAAAAGCCATTAATAACAAAATTTTCACACATGAAATATGAAAAATAAATATGATATGACAGACTAACCAGGGAGATGACTCTTCAAAATGAGAATAAGCTGAGACACGATGGCTATGAAGCCAAATGTGTGACAGATAGGAAAAGGGTTTCCAGCAGAAAGAATGTCAAGCACTAAGTCAGTGAGGAGGTCAAATGTTAGACATGTCCACCAGAAAAAGGGAAACCAATGTGTGTGGCAAGAGGTACAAGACGAGGCTAAAACATAAACATTACCCGAAGAGGAAACAGAAGCCACATGGTGTCTCCAATTCACAATTTTATTCTAAGCAGAAGCTTTTGAAGGATTTTTAAGCAAATAAATAACCTGACATTTGACTTGGTATTAAAAAACCTATTGTGGCTGCTGAGTAAACAGTAAGTGAAATAAAAATCTTATTTTAAAAACCCAAACACTACTGTCTCCTTTTGTTAACTACAATTTCAAAAAGACATTAAGGGACCAGTGAGCTAGCTCAGTGGACTAAGGTGCCTTACTAGGGAAGCTGAGGAACAGGGGTTTGATCCTGGGCACCACATGATGCGCTAGCCCCGCCCCCAGGGCAGGCTGAACTGGCCATGTGGCTGGGCTTAGTGGTGCACTCCTGTAATCCCAGCACTGAGGAGGCTGACAGTGGAAGGATCACCACAAGTCTGAGGTGTGTAGTGAGATCCTGCACCAACCAAACACATTCAAAAAAAAAAAAAAAAAAAAAAAAAATAAGACAGGAAAGTTTTACCTCGATCCAGAACCATATGACTTGGATTCAATTCCATGAAGACAATCTTGCAAAGAGCTAATGAGAACTTTGCAGCGATCATCAGCGGACACTTTGGATTGTTTAATTAAAGAAATTGCAGTAACCAATGTCTCAATAGCACTCCCATAATCACCTGCAGGGGAGAAGAAAAGAGTTCATGGGAAATATTGTTTCTGAAATGTCTGAAATCAAACCATTTGGGGGTAAAAATAATAAAAGCATCTTATAATACAGTTTAAGTTTTAAAGTGACTACAGAAGATTAATGCTTAAGTGTTTTGAAATTTACAAAAGCATTTTATATAATAAAATTGAGTTATCGCTTATAAAACAAGTTATCATTTTTACAAATAAAAAAATGAGCTGCTTTAAGAGTTTTGAACCACTGACTGTCAAAGGTTAGCACTAAATTTCAACCTAACTGTTCAACATTGAGGCTCTTTCCATATGCACTGTGACATACAGCTTTCTTCAGTGCTCTTCAAATAAAGTCATATGTAATGATTTGGGCACATAAAAAATACATGTAACATAAATAAGAAATACCGATACTTGAAAAATATACAAACCAGCACTGGCATCAGACACAGCTCTTGAAATAGCACTGCTTGAGATTGCCCTATTTCTATTCATGATTTCTTCAAACTCTGCTTCACTCAAAGGTGTTCTTGCAGTATCCATTTCCCTATAAAAGAATTTTTAATTGTTACCCAACAGATTTTCTAAGTTACTCAAAACATTATAAACCAATTCATACTAGCAGTCCTTTATGGTTATTTGCCAGACTGAAGTATTTTGTAAGAGCATAAGTCTAAGCAAAATAGTGTCTCTCAGCTAAGATCAAGTAGCAGTTGAAAGAAACCCCATCTTTCTTGAGGGTAGAAATGCTATATTTACATTTTCTTTCTTTTTTTTTTTGAGACAAGGTCTTATTATGCAGTCCAGGGTGGCTTCAACCTCACAGCAACAGCAATCCTCCTGCTTACTGGTAGATTACCCAGAATCATTGTTTTTCTTTTTCACTGAGCAAATATTCATTGTTACATACTAACTCACCTCCCAGGGGGGCCATAGTCACCCCTATCATATGGAGGAGCTCGGCCATATGGATCTGTTGGTGGCGGACCTCGACTATCTGATGTAGGCATGCCGCTGTTAGTTGGTGGAGGAAAGAAAGCTGGATTCACATGTGGAGCTGGCGGTGGGGCACCTGGAGGTGGTCCCGGAAGATGCGGCGGAGGAGCAAGTGTAAGGGGTGGCCCTAGTGGACCAG
>NW_004524623.1:6054374-6062538 GCF_000260255.1 Octodon degus | reverse complement strand
GGGAGAGGGAGAGGGGGGAAAGGGAGGGGGAGAGAGAGAGAGAAACAACTTTAATAATACATTTTAACCTTTACAAGCCAAAATTATACTTTTAAGCATAACTTAAAAACCAAGATTCTTTCTTTAAATGAAACTCAGTGTAAATGCTATACTAAGAACCATAAAGTAAAGGATATCCTTATAAATTTAAATAGCTCAATTTATGCTTATGAAAAATTACTGAAAACAAATACTTAAGAATTACAATGCTTAGATATTTTCCATCTTTCAGCGTACATACACTACATCGAAATCACCCACCTTATATTCTACTCTGATGCCAAGCTAGAAAGTGAAACAAGGAAAAATGGTCTTCAAAGGGTTTTTTAAGAGATAAGAAAATAAGACGGATGTAAATATTCTATATATAAGTCAAGCAAGTTTGGAGAAAAATAAAGACCTTTTAGGCCAAAAATGGATAATTCCTCTATGCTGTGCCCCATATGCCATGGAATCCTAGTTTCCAGGAACAAAGGCCGAGTTCCTTTAACAAGATGCTTGATCAAATTTCCTGGATTCCAAAAATAGCATAACAAGGAGAGTAAGTCACATTAATCATACATTACTTGAAAAAAAAAAGAGAAAAGGCAAAGAGGTATTAGGTAGACACATTTATCCTTGGTAAGTTAATAAAAGTTTTACCTGGAAAAGGTGGGGGTGGCCCTCCTGGTCCTGCTGGCCCAGGAAATCTGTCCCCACCGGGAACAGCCCCTGGAAAACGGCCCCGTCCTCTACCACCTTGTGGAAATGCTGCACGTGAACTGCCTCCTGGAGGACCAGCTTTACCTTCCCCAGACATTTGTCCTGATTGTGTAGCTGCAAACATCCAAATACTCTTAAGTAGCACTCATTAAAACAGTTCTCTGAAATGTAACCATTGTTATTAGAACAACTCTATTTCAAAAGTTCACTTATACTATACATTAATTCACAGAAGCCTTGGGCTTGTGCAAACCACTTAAAGAGTTACTGATAAGAAAAATATTGACATCTATTAAACTCTTTTAAGTCTTAAATAACTAGGTATAAATGTTTTTACCCAAAAAAAGTTATTTCCTCTGAGCAAATGGGTTACTTTCAAAATACCAGTACTCTGCAGCAGCCAAGACCAAATTTCTTCAACAGAAATCTTAATTTCAGTAGTACAGATCATTTAAACTTTGTAATAAATTCTTCAGTTAAGTCTTAAGTGCTAAAACATTAAAAGAAAAACAACCACTTGAATTCTGTTAATTACATGATCATCCATCTTATCTCTTTAAATGTTAACAACCATAAATATGTAATGACAAGTCTTTTTTTCATTCACTTTACCAAGTGGTGAAAAGTCTTGGTGCCGCCAGGTGTGGTGGCACACTACTATAATCCCAGCACTTTGGGAGACTGAGGCAGGAAGATCACTGCGAGTTCGAGGCCAGCCTGGGCTATAAAGTGAGTTCAAGGCCAGTCTAAACTAAATAGCGAGACCCTGGGCTGGAGAGATGGCTCAGTGGTCTAAAGCACCTACTTGGAACAAGCTTGGCTAAAGCACAGGGACCACGGTTCGATCCCCCAGCACCACATGCCAGCCAGCCGCGCCCCCTGGTGGGCTGAGCTGGCCACACACACACACACACACACTAAATAAATGTTAAAATAAATAAATAATTAAAAAAAAAAATTTAAAAAATAAAAAAAATAAAAATAAAAAAAAATAAATAAATAGCGAGACCCTGTCTCAAAAAACCAAAAAGAAACAAAACAAGTCTTGGTGCCAACCAGAAAACCAACAATTTTTTTCTGATTATCAGTAGTCACTCCCCAGCCCACACAGGTTTCCTACAAGATAACTAAAATGTTTCTTTCTTCCTTTAAGATGGGAAGGACAGGACAAAAACAGTGGCAATAAAGAACTTACACACACCCACATATAGTGTTGGGACTATGGGAATTAAAGAAAAACGGAACAGGACCAGGGGCCAGGACCTGGGTCCACAGTCACAACCAATGATGAAATCAAGTGATAGCAAGGACTTTCAAAGAAAGGGAAAAAAGAACCTCTAATGAACTATTAGATATACACATTAAATAAGTGAGCTCCCCAGCATAACACTGAACAAATACAAGCAATATTGGTTAAAATGTAAGATCTTTTAAAAAGGCCTCTGAGAAATTGCTTACTTTTCCTGGACTGCATTTCAAATTGACTCAGGAACTGTTTATTGCACGGGGTTACAACAGGATTCTGGCCATGAAGTTCTCTTTTGGGCAAAAGATCCATTAACTTTTTGGAAGATGCTTCAGATCCAACACCAACAAGTGCAAATCTAAGATGTGTTTAAAGGGTGGAGGCAGAAAGTTGAGGAGGAATTAATAGTTACATCATTAAAAAGAAATGATCTAAATTTATTTTATCTTAAATGCCCAGAAAATACTTTATAAAACTACAAGTTCATAATCTCATATCTTATTAACGGATAATGAAAATGTACAATATATAGTAATACAAAAATTCACTTATTTAAAATCACAATTTCTATAGTTTCAATATATTCAATACTTCTACAATTATCAGTCAATTTTCGAACACTTCATCTCTCTCAAAAGAAGCCCCATTGGGCTGATGAGATGGCTCGGTGGTCTAAAGCACCTACTTAGAACAAGCTAAGCTAAACAAAGCACTGGAACCGCGGTTCAATCCCCCAGCACCACATGCCAGCCAGCCCCCGCCCCATGGTGGGCTGAGCTGGCCACACACACACAAAATAAATACATAAATATTTAAAAAAAAAAAAAAAAAAGCCCCATTACCAGCAGCCATCACTCCCATTTCCTTCCAACTCTCAACTCTAGGGAATTGATGCTATCTCTATGGATTTGCCTATTCCAGAATTTCATGTGAATAGGTTTATACACTATGTCCTCTTTTACAACCAGCTTCTTTTACTTAGCACAGTATTTTAAAGGTGCATCCATGTTAAATGTATCACTGTTTCATTTCTTTTTATGACTGAGCAATAATACTCCATGGCAGCCATACCATATTTTCTAAAACCACATCCATCAGTTCAGAGGCATTTGGTTTGTTTTTACACTATGATAGCTACAATAGTCATAAAAACAGTGTTGGTGATAAAGTGGAAAAACTCGAACTCTCATGTATTAATGACGGGCATGTAAAACAGTATCGCTGGGGCCGGGGAGATGGCTCAACGGAATAAGCACTTCCCAGGCAAGCATAAGGGCCTGAATTCAATCCCCGGTTCTGCCAAAAAACAAAAACAAAAAACAGTATCGCTAACTCGCAGTTCCTTAAACTGTTAAAGTCACTATTTCATTCTATTCGTAAATATACCTCCCCAACAAAACCAAAGATAAACATTCACACAAAACTGGTAGTAAATACAACATCTATAGGATATATTCCTTAACTACAAAGCAGGAATCGAAATGCTCATCATCTAATGGATGATGGATTTAAAAACAAAATTAAAAAAAAAACCTTCATTATATTACATTCATATAATGGGGGAATTATCCATAAAAGGCTGAAATCTGCTGCAACACAGATAAACTTTGAAAACATGTTAAGTGAAACAAGCCAGGCACCAAGACTGTGTTAAATGATTTCTTATTTATAAGAAATGAACAAGCAGGGTATCCAGAAGAAGCAAAGCCAAACACAGAATGACATCAGTGGTTCTCAGCAAAGAAGAGGGTAGCCCAGGGAGTGCTCATGGGCACAAGGTTTCTCTTGGGGGTGATGAGATGTTCTGAAATAGGGTGGCAGTGAAGGGGGCTCATCTCTGTGAGCTTCCTAGAAATTGCTGAAATGCGTACTTTCAAGTGATGAATTTTATGGTGCATGTGTTATATCCCAAAAAGATAACTGAAAAACTAAATTATCAATATGATTACAGCATAATCTAGATTACTGGGGGCCTCTTAGGAGGTGAGAATCTTTTTTTCTCTAATATGCAATATGATCCTCAACTAGATCCCTTATTTACTCAGCAAATGTAAGCACAGAATATCTGACTACAATATTCACAAATAACTTTATTGAGCTGGTGTTAGAGCTAAATAGTAAAGCATCCACTCAGCATAAACAAGGCCATAGGTTCAATCCCCAGCAGCAAAGACAGAAAAAAAATTTCATTTAACAATTATTCTCAGAACATTATCTCCCATTCTCAAATACTGTAAAGCTGGTATCAATCAAAACAAAATCCCTGCTCTTGGAAGTTTACAATCCAGGAAGGAACGAGAAAGAAAGAAAGAAAGAAAGAAAGAGAAAGAGAGAGAGAGAACAAACGAACGAACTTAAGAGACAGATTATGAAGGCTGATGTCTACACGGGGTACTGGGAAAAGAACATTCTTACAACAGTGAGTCCTGAACGATGTAAAGAGCGAGCCACGGAGCAGGGCACTGCCACTGGCTGATCCCAACCCTGGGGGTGTGAGTTCAGGGCCTACCTGAGCAAGACCAAATGAGAGACCCTTCCAAAAGAGAAAAAGCCGTGTGGATAGGTAATTCTGGAAAAAGAAGAGTAAAGCAAAGGCTCTAGTAGCTAAGGTTCTAACAAGGATTTGTTGGAGAAATGATAAGAGACTAACATGGTCAAAACAGAGTGGCACAGTAGAGGAGGTAAGGAAACAATTCCAGATCACACTAGATAACGCCATCTGAAGATACCGAGCACAATATTGGAATTACCTTTAAAAACAAAAAGCAAAACCTGAAAAACGTTTATGTGGACCTGACAGGCCCCAGGAGATCATCAGGGCGGCAGCAGGCGCAGCTGCTGCAAAGACTTCCTTCCAGATGAGGAAGGACAGTGACTGGGAAGGCAAAACAATATAAAGTGACCGTACTTTTTATCATTTATATCTAATTTATCTGTACGAGAATTCTGCATCGTAATTTTTCACTCGGGAAAAAAAAAAACCTAGCCCAGTATGATGGTACATGCCTGGGAGGCTAACTCGCTGGGAGGCTGAGGCAAAAGATCCAAGTCTGAACCCAGCCTGGGTAACTTAAGTAACTTCAGGAGAACTGTCGAAACAAAAATTGTCTCTACACACAAACTTTAAAAAAGGGGTTCAATCTCTAGTACTGAAAAAAATACAACAACTGACCTAACTCAAGGTTTATATGAAACTATACCTGCTGCAACATTATTTATGATAGGCAAAAGTGAAAATAAGCAAAGTAGCAAAAAATAAGGGAAAATGGGTATTACTAAATATTAGTTCCACTCTATCAAATCTTTTAAAAACATACAGGGTGGGGGCTGGTGAGATGGCTCAGTGGTCTAAAGCACCTACTTAGAACAAGCTTGGCAAAGCACAGGGACCGCAGTTCAATCCCCCAGTACCACATACCAGCCAGCCCGGTGCCCTGGTGGGCTGAGCTGGCCACACACACACACACAAAATAAAAATTAAAAAAAAAAAAACATACATGGTGGGGCCAGGGAGGTGACTCAGTGGAATAAGCCCTTCCCTGGCAAGCGCAAGGGCCTGAGTTCAATCCTGGTTCCGCCAAAAAATAAATAATAAAAATTAAAACATGTAGGGGCCGGGGAGATGGGTCAGTGGAATAAGTGCTTCCCTGGCAAACTCAAGGGAATGAGTTCAAACCCTGGTTCCGCCAAAAAATAAAATAAAAACATGCAAATTGTAATACAATTTTTAAAGGAAAACCCAAAAAATAAAGTGGATACATAAACTATATTTGGAGATAAAGCCGGGGATGTAGCTTGTTAGCACAGCACCTGCCTGGCAAGTGCAAGTTCCTGGGCTGGAGTTCCAGTATCAAAAACAACACTATATACTAAATGTATGTGACAATGTGTAGCTGGTTCAACTGGTGCCATTATTTTATTTTCTTACTTTTGGATATCTGTACTTTTATAATGGTCCCATATTATCCTACCTCGTAGGGTTTCATCATCAAAAGTAAAAAGCAAAACATCCAGGTTACTCACATTGTCCTCCAGTTTCCATTTTCCCTCAGCCATAGGCAGACTACTACACCTATTAACTCATTTCAACCACTGATGGAGAAAATGCAGGAAAAGTGGGAAACAGGCCTACTTGGTCCACACCCCAATGCCACTGGCTTTACAGTGCTAAATAATAAGGTATGTCTGAAAACAAAGAGTATGATCTTTCTGCCTGAGATCCTCCAATGTAATCAAGTGTCCTATGTTTGTAATTACCATCAACATCAGGGGAAATTCACTTTAAAATTACAATCAACAGCTACTAACATATTAGAAACACAAATTCTTACCCCTTTGATTGGCCATTTGCCCGATTTTCAAAAAATTTTATCTCCAAAATATCATTTACTCCCAAAGAATGAACTGCTTCAGTTAAGTCTTCATCTGTTGTCCACTGTAAGACATGTTGCCTTTATTAACCACTGAACATTCAGAATTTTTATTGCTTGAATGTAGCTTTTATAGGTAAGCTCAAGATAAAATTACTGCTTAGTGTAAATTTATGCATAATTACTAGTAGTCAGCCTCCATTTTTTTTTTTTTTTTTTTGGTGCAGGGTCTCACTACACAGCCCAGACTCACAGTGATCCTCCTGATTTCTGCCTCCCAAGTGCTGAGATTACAGGCCTGTACCACCACGCCTGGACTCATGCCTCCAATTTTTAAAACACCACAAAAGCATCACAGACCCTAACTTCATCCCCTGATAAGAGTTTTGGAAATGGAAAGTACATACCCTCAGAGATAAGATAGATTTTTACTTTTAAGACTTTCTGGTTTCTTCTAGCTTTAAACTGCTACGATTTTAAATTCTCAATAAAACCAATCTCACTTGTCACTTCCTCCCTTTAAAGGAAAATACTGTGAAATAAATTTCATCTTATCCTTGAACATAAAATGGAAAGACAAAACCTAACATGTATTGAGTACCTACTATGTACTTTACATCAACTACATAGCTCTTAAAATGCTGCAAGCCCTATTACTTTCCCTTGACACAAGATGAAATACAGCAAACAACTAAGTCACAAAACAGATGACAGAACTAAGGTTTAACTTATTTAGCAATTACATTTTCATAAATACATTGCTACTGTTTCCAAAGATTGCTCAGACTGCTTTGTGGTAAGATGGCCCTTAGTTTAAAAAAAAAAAAAAGTTTGTAAGTAAAATGTTTTTTAGTTAGGCACAGGGTGACACTTGTAATCCCTCTTTGGGAGGCCGAGGCACAAAGAACTTGGGTAATTTAGCAAGAATTTGTCTCAAAATAAAAAGAGCTGAAGATGTAGCCCAACAGAGGAGTGCTTGCCTAGCATGTGTGAGACCCTGGGTTAAACCCCTGTACTGAATAAAAAATAAGTGAATGCTTCTAACAAAGTAGGAAAGTGTTGAGTCTTGACTTTTAGAGCTATAATTTTAAACTTTCAAGTATATCTAATAGTAGAGAGGAAAAATTCTATAGGGTTGCTTTAGTAAATATTACAGGTTTAGTGGCAATATAAATAGATACACTTGACATGTATTTTTGTAAGTCAGATTTTAAACACAGCAAATATGGAACTTAAGTCTGTATTCTAAATTAGAAAATGAACATTTTAAGACCAGGAGTGGTTTTTGTCTCCTGAATCCTGGTTTGAAACCCTATGTGAACATTTTTCTCAGTAAAACTGAAGTACCTGAAGTGAGGAAGTAGTAACACAAAGAACAACCCGGACAAATACAAGTTACACATAACGGTATGTCTACAAAGGTGAGATGAAAGGACACAAAATTTAAATACACTTGAAACTAAAGGTACCTGTTTTTGCTCATCAAACACAAATACAGTAACTTCAAATTTTTTATGTTAAAACTCCAAACACACGACTTACTAGAGTAGTTCAAAATCAATTAGTAATAATTTAATCCTTAAGTTTACTCACCCAAGTTAGATTTCCAATATATAATGCAATTCTCTTTCCAGTATACGTATAGACAACATTGGGTGCTGCTCCTTTTCCCACATCATCGCCAACGGTTGGCGGGAGGGTATCCATGTAATCCCGGTCTTCTGGAGCATCTCCATTATTTGCAGATGGGGAGATGACATCATCATACAGATCTATCTGATCATGCCCACCATATTCCGCTTCCTGG
>NW_004524623.1:6050097-6054177 GCF_000260255.1 Octodon degus | reverse complement strand
GATTGAACTCAGGACCCTGCGCTTGCCAGGCAAACACTTATTCTACTCAGCTATCTCCCTGGCCCAAAGAAGAATCCAAGTCTCCTTTTTTTTGGAACTGGGGATTGAACTCAGGCCCTTGCACTTGCCAGGGAAGCGTTTATTCCACTGAGCCATCTCCCTGACCCAGAAGGAATTTTTTTTTTTTTTTTTTTTACCGGGGTTTGAACTCAGGCCCTTGCATTTGCCAGGGAAGCACTTACTCCACTGAGCCATCTCCCCAGTCTCAATACATATTCTTGGATGGTGACTCTAACTAAAACTTTCCTTAGTAGTAAAATTTTTAAGATATAATAACACATGTGAGTAGAAAATCTGTAAAAGAATATTTGACGGGGCCAGGAGATAGCTCAGTAGAATAAGCGCCTGCCTAGCAAGTGCAACGGTCTGAGTTCAAACCTTGGTGGTGGTGGGGAATATTTCACTAAAGAATATCACGAAAAAGAAAAACTAGAGTCATTCTAAGTCTTCAGTGTTTAACCACAAAAAGTAAAACTATTATTTTCTATGGTATTGTTATTGCTCCCAATCCTGAAAAAGTTAATAGTTTCAGAAAAACTGAGCTAAGCATAAGAGATTAAAAATAGCAAATGATCTTCAGAAACAGCAAAATACAGGTAGAACTATCCAAATTAGTATCTCACAATAATATCCTCAGTCAACGAAGAACCAATGCTTACCTGACTTTTCAGATGTCTAGCCAAGTAAATTAAAAAATTGTACACATAAAGATTTAGTAAACCTTTCCCACTGAGTTTCACCAGCAGAATTAAAGCCATCTAGTGATGTCACTTACATGCCTAAATGATAAAAAATAAGCAACAAGAAAATAAAAATGGGTGTAGAAGAAAATCACAAGAAAGGAATAAACACACGACAAACGCACTGTCGTGGGGTACGTGCACAACCCCAGCAGTGTCTGACTGCCGCTGGCACCCACTGCCGGCTAAGGAGCGTGACTGAGCCCTTGGCGGAGACAGAATTCAGACAAGGAGACCAAATCAATGTGAACCATTTTATTTTTATGAAGTAAAACATTTGCAACGAAAGTAAAATAATTTCAAGATACCTTAACTGTTCAGACATAATTCACATGGCTCTTCAATGTATACAATTTATTAACTGATGGTTTTACGGACCAGTATGAGGGTAACAGGCAAGAGAAAGCACTTGTTATATGATGGAAAACAGATCAATGAGGGAGCATGACTATTTTATTATTCAGAAAACAGCCAAAATAAGACACTTTTAAAAAGAAACATAAATAAATAAATAAATAAATAAATAAATAAAAATGACTTAGAAAAGGGGAAAAAAAGCATTCATTCACCTACCCAAACAGACCTCAAATTCATAATGTCATCTTTAGGTAATCTGCATAAATACTGAGCTATCCAATTTACTAATTATACAAGAGAATGTTTGCATTTCAATTGTATTTGTTGTAAGGCACAATTGTATAAGACTTACTTAACAAGGAGTTCAGGATAGGAAGGTTAAGTCAGAGAATACCATTTGCAGCAATGGGTAGAAACTAACACCAGAAGTAATAAACGAAGGAATATACCAAAATTGCAGTGACAGTGAGAAAAATGAAAAATAACAAGACTAAGCTTTGTTATAAAGGTTCACTGAAGCTGACTGATGCAACCAAAAGTGATTCCACATACTTAAGCCTTCCCAAGAGGGGTAGTGGGCGCTTTATTAAACTCTCCTGTAATTCAGTTCTGTACACCAACTACCATTGTTCAACAGGAGCTGTGTCTCCATCCTAACAGTAAAGACAAATAACAACATATAGTCTGAGGGACAGTAAAAAAGTATACAAGACTTATTAATAGCAAGGCTAAATAAATTTATACTTTTACTTACAATAACAGGTTGACACACTACAATGTTTTTAATTTAAACTGAAAATATTTACACAAGTAGATAATTTACAAGCATTAATTGCAGCTACACTAACCTGGTACATTAAAATCACTTACTATTTTTTGTATTTACATGAATTCTACATTGATCACCACCCATTTTCTGCATTGACGCCCTTCTACCAATATTTAGAATCAGCCATTTCGTCTGGCAGTTGGGCTGCTTCCAGTTGGTGGGAAGTAAGATGCGAGACCACCAGGTGCTGGAGCGTGAGCTCTTGGCGGACTAATTGGCTTCAGTCCAGTCCAAGGCAACAGCCTGTACTCAGCCCCAACAGTATATACATTTGGACCTAGTGGAAAAATATTGAGTAATCAGAATATATTTGCCACACCTACTAAAAAATGAAATTCAAAGCACTCAGTCATAATAGTACCAGTAACTTCTTTTCAGTTTCATTGTATCTTACCTATCTTTCATGCTAAAAAAAATACAGAATAGGCCAGGAAGTTAGCTCAGTAGCTTAAGTGCCTGTCTGCCAAGCACCTGGTCCCGAGTTTGATTACCTGGTACCAAAAGATTAACAAAAAAAAAAAAAAAAAAAAACCCAAACAGAACACATCCAGCTTCATTTCAACTTAAAGGAATATGCACTCTGAAATTCTGCAAAGTGTCCATCACAGTCACATATAAAGAAAATGAGCACTGAAAACTTGACCAAATGAAAAACAGAGGTTTCTACTTTGTCAAGAAGAAATAGTCAAATACTGCCAAGTTCTATGTGAATGGTCTTTTCAATTTTTACTTTTAATTTTAACTGAGCTAAGACTGTCCTGCATGACAAATAAACAGCTGGTGCCTGGTCAGAAAAAGCACTTAAAAATAGGATGAACAGAAAAATAACCAACGTGCTATGAGCTCCCTGAAGGCAATGTCTGTCAATCTTGCCCACAAGGAGTTAAATTTTTATGATAGTTTTCCCCTAAACACCCTTATAAAAGTTTAATATCACAGATACACCGCATATACTACACACCATTATCAGTACTACTATCATAGAGCTATCAAACTATTCATTCTCTTTCCTAGCCCCAATATTGTTCTTGGAAGTCTTAAAATTATAGGTAATGGGGGGCCGAGGAGATGGCTCTGTAGAGTAAGGGCTTGCCTGGCAAGCACAAGGGTCTGAGTTCAATCCCTGGTTCCACACACAAAAAAAAAATTATAGGTAATATCATCTCTGTACTGTAAGATACTACCAACAGCACACAGCAAGGGTCATGTTTCAAAGCCAACCTACTTAAATAATAATAACAATAACTGGATGTAACTGCCATATCCACTTAGAAAACTAAAAGGGGTGGAGGGGTAGCATTTTGCATTTCACAACATATATTCCGAAGAAATACACAAAATCCAATAGTACATAACCTATACATACAGTTGTTCCTCTGTATTAACAGGACATTGATTCCAGCATATTACTCTCAAAGTGGTACAAGTATTCTACAATCAGTCACTCAATAAATACAACTTTTTTTGGCAGGGGGGCGGAACTAGGGATTGAATTCAGGCCCTTGTGCTTGCCAGGGAAGTGCTTATTCCACTGAGCCATCTTCCTGGCCCCAGTAAATACAATTTGTACCCCAAAGTGTTTGGTTGAATCTATGACCACAGAACCTATGGATACAGAAGACCAACTATACTTAAAAATATATATTGCTTTCTGATTATGCCTTGAGAACATATGAAAATCATTTTCTAATCCCTGTAAGAAGTTCAACGTAGAAGTCAAATTAACACTTAAAATATGCCACACTAACCATAAAATGCTTAACTAATAGGCAGCTAAATTAATTAGGCTCATAAATAATAAAATCCAAGGGAAGAGTTCAAGCTCCCCTAAACACTTATATCCATGTTTGTGAATCAATCTCTACCCTACACCTACCTCATTGTGGATCTTAAAAATTTATCTTGAAACCATTATCTATTAAACAAATTACTGATAAAATGTTTCACTGATATTTGGCCAATAAACCTATTTTCCATAACTGGCTAAATAATTGGCTAGAGCAAATAATGACTAAAAATAAAGCAGAGGGCTGGAGAGATGGCTCAGTGGTCTAAAGCACCTATTTAGAACAAGCTTAGCAAAGCACAGGGAAC
>NW_004524623.1:6046711-6049927 GCF_000260255.1 Octodon degus | reverse complement strand
AAAAAAAATAAAAATAAAGCAGAATGATTCATGAAATGAAAGCTAACTTATGACGACGACTAGATCCTTAGCTCCTGAATTAATTTTTTTTCCACCTACAGGACTACCTCTATATACTTAATGCTGGGTGGTCAGATTGTTATCAGACCCTACAGCCTGACAAACCAGAAATTAAATTCTAAAACTAAATTCTATGTACAGAGCTTGTGACCTTCAAACAAGCAAAATACTCATCTCTTCAGTGCAATGTACAAGTTGAGCATCCCAAATAAAAAAAAAAATCCAAAATTATTTTAGAGCCAACATGATACATGAATGAAAATTCTACAGACACAAGACACATAAGAATGGCAGCTACAATAAAGGACTTGTCAGTGTTATATAGTTGTCTTTCACCCTCACCCCATAGCATACTCCAAGGGCAGAGACTAGTATCCTTTGCTGTTGGGATTCTTGAGTAATATTATTTTGAACTTAACATTTTAAATTATTATTTAGTGCCAGCCAAAGTAAAAGTCTGAAACTACTAAATAGTAGGCCAACGAACTACAACTGATACAAATCCCAGTCCAAAGTAAACTGATACAGGGCCAGGGAGATGGCTTAGTAGAATAAGCACTTCCCTGGCAAGTGCAAGGGCCTGAATTCAATCCCCGGTCCCCCCCCCCAAAAAAAAACCCAAAAACAAAAACAACAACAAAGTAAACTGATACACTTAAGTGTATCAATAGCAAATTCAAGTAGAGCTTTAGAAGCAATTCTTCTAAACCAACTATTTTCAATCTGATGACATCCAAAAACCTTCAACTTAGACCTAAACAGGACCCATAAATAGCCAGTCCCTTGTGTCCCCTCACCTTCATTTTCTATTCAATTTAAATTCATTTGGTAAAAAAACAAATTCTACCAGTTTCATCAATTTTTTTCACTCAATCTCCACAGTAATTTCTTCTAAGATTGCTAAATGCTTCACGCTTTTTCAATATTGTGCTTACACCAACATTTAAAAATACTTTCTGAAAGGATAACTATTTTAAATAGAAAATGGGAAATAGATGACTACACAGAATATCAAAGCACACAGCTGCAATTAAAACTGCAGCTCACACTGGAGAATACAAAATTTTCTAAAATATTTACAGGAGCTTTGATGCCAAGATAAAGACTAGAAAATGGTACCATAAAGCTCTGTCCTCAACTATAAGCAAACAAGAGTCATCAAACTATTTCTATGACAGTAACATTAAAAGAAAGGACAAACCTTAACAATGACTTTCAATCATTTTTTGGTCACTTCGTTGTCGTTTAGGAATTAACAAAACAAGCAGATGACAGAAAAAATAAGGCAAAATAATGTTTGTACTTATTTTCTCTATCAACCTATCCAAACATGAAAACTTTACTGGTAAAATTACACAACTATGCATTAGCTGTAATTCTGTAAGTTTAAGTCAATGAAGAATAACAGTTTTAAAAATCCTATGAAGTAGTCTTCACTGGGTCTACAAAATTCTAATCTCTTACCTCCTACTTATCAAGTTACTACACAAAGATAAGAAAATATCACTCCATCCATCTATAAGAATAAAGGAGACATCTCTCCCAAATTAGGTTTGCAAAAACCTGAAGAAAGCTTAGCTTTTAAAACTGCTCCACGGCTTTCCTTATTGTGCAAAAAAAGGTAAAAGAATGCCTTTTCTTGTAAAAAGCTAATGGAAATAATCTTCAACACTTTTTCTCTCAAACACTCTAATTTCACAGAAAATACTTCAGAGCAAAGTAAAAGAGGTAACAGGAAATTTGGTGATACATCTTTTACAAAAGAAGAGGACCAAAAAGATGGAGAGAAATGGGATGGAGGGGAAATGGAAAGGAGTAAAAATTAAGATGTGTTATATATTCATGTAGCAATTTCCCAAGAGGAATGTAACCAGTTTGTAGTGCAAGTATGTTAGTAATATATATATATATATATATAAAATCGGCAAAGGAAAAGCAATTCTGAAGGGGAAGCATCTAAGAGCTCTTCGTGAACAACACAGGTAATTGTTGCTTTACTTGCCGTTATGGCTGTCTTTTGGATGTGATGTTACACCCGATAAACGAGAGGAAATTTCCTAGAGGTCTTTTGTCTACTGACCTCAAAAGCATCAGAATCTTCACCACCCAAGGAAAAGCATCCAAAATATAAACCCAGTAAAAAAGATTTTCAAACTTATTAGTTTTATTACAATGGGTTACATCTAAACGCATCGTTTTTAACAGTGTAATAAACATTTACAAGCTAATGAAAATTGCTTTTTTTCCCTAATATTTAAATCTGAAGCACAAAGTCATTCTGGAAAACAGTAAAGATTCCTTGGTTTCCATATTTTTAAAAAATCTTAACTGCCAGTCACAAATTAGACTTAATGGAAAGGCGGGGTGGATTAACCAATGGAATTTTATTACGGTTCTCAAACGGACCTGGAAAACATTTTTTTTTTTGCAGCTTTTAGATGTGCATCGCGGTTACGCACAATCTCATTTTTTTTTTTTTAATTTTACTACTTAAAATGCAGAGAAGATACGAACAGCAGGCTAAAAACAAGGATGCTGCTACAGCATCAAACCATCACAGCTCGGCCGCCGGGACCTCCGAGACACCGGAAAAACCATATTCTCACTTTCTCCTGCCTTTCAAAAGGTAAAGCAGAACCCTCGGGGGACACGCTTTGCTTTCAAAAACAAGGTCATTTCTACAACTCTATTTTCAGATCACACCCTAACAACTTCGGATGGACCTTCCTTCTTCATTTTAATCCCTCTACTCCGTTGGTGAGCTCACATCTTTTTGTTCAACCACCGCGCTTCCAGGTCCTCCCGCGGCCAATGCCATGTCTTTCCCCAGGTATTGTCGACACAAAGGCCAAGAGCGGGCCTCCACGCCATCGCAAGCCCTCAGCGCACACCGCCGGCCAGCGCGCCGCCTTTCCAATCCGATCCGCGGGTCCGAGAGTTCAAGGACTTGTTGCAGACGTGCCCACCCCGGAGCCGCCTCCACGCGGGGAGCGGAGGAGGAAGGCGCCACGCCGACACCCGCCGCACACGCGAACAGGAGCCCGGGAGCTCGGGCGCGCGGGATACAAAGGGCTCCGACGCGGCCTTCCATGAGGCGGCCGGGCGCGGGCGGCCAACATGGAGCGGCGGGCGGGATCGGCGCGGGCGGCGGGCGGG
>NW_004524623.1:6037514-6046137 GCF_000260255.1 Octodon degus | reverse complement strand
GGCGAGCGGGCTGCGGCCCGGCGCGGAGGGGCGCGGCGCCGGCCGTTTCTTTTGTGTGCGCCGGGGGCGGGCCGCGTCCCAGTGGGCGTCGGTTCAGCAGTGGCTGCCGCTCACTCCCGGAGACGTTCACGTGGCCTCTAGCACACAGATATTATTTTTTAAAAAATCATTTCCAGTTTTCTTTCCAGATTTCATGTCCAGGGCTTAGAAGTAGGAGTTATATGTTCACGATTAAACACCATACGTAACCCTCGAGCTCTCTGTGAACAGCTCAAAATTAAAACCAGTGTCTTATGCCAGCATCTTCAGGTTCTTAGGCTCGTATTTGCATCATAACTGCTAGATCCTGGTGAGTATCTTGAGTTATTTGCACACTGTATATAGCTCCATCTCACTTTTCAGTGTATTTGGCTCCTTTTATCTCTCCTCCCTGCTGTCCTTTATTAACTCATTTTTCCTGCTTTGTTGTATAGCAGATTTTCTTTGCATAGTTCAGTTGCTTCTAACTTTTACCTCACTCACACAACAAGGAAGAGGTGTCTTGAGGCCAAAAGCTTCCCTCTTAGGCCCACACCTGGAGGAGCTAAAAAGGGTATCATTAGGTCCGAACATCTCGCTGTACAAGTGAGAGAATAGGCCTAATACAACGTAAGCCATTGAACTGGTCACCTGAGAGTGTTTCTTCGGACTTAGCAAAAATCGTAAGAAGCCAAGCAACAGCTGTACTTGGTATGGTACAAAAAGCTTGGTTGCCATGGACACCGGTCTATTGCAATGTGGGTACAAACTTGTAGTCGGGCATTTAACCAGCTAGGTGACCTCAGTCAAATTGCTTTTATCTTCATAATTTAATATCAGAATGTAATAATGTCTACCTCCCCACGCTTGCAGGTTGATGTTAGATTAAATAAGATGGTGTAATATGCAAAGTGCCCTGTAGTTTTCTGCTTGGAAACACCTACTTGCTTGCTTCCCATGAAGCATTATTGAAAAAGCCACTCAAGAGTGATTGCATTTTTTAGATGGGTGGTATGGAAGGCAGAATAATGACCCACCATAGATATTTATACCCTGATCCCCGGAATCTGAGTATGTTACCTTATGCTGCGTCCCAGGGTGAGGACAGTGAGAAGGTGGAGAAAAAAGAACAAGAGTTGGAGTAGAGAAAACAGACCATATGGAGCCCTCTCTTCTGAGGGCAGTAAGGAAAGGAGGGGGAGGAAGTGGAGAAGGAGAAGGAGGGAGAGCACCAAGGTCTGCAGTGTGTTTATTTATACACTGGGAAGGTTTAATATCATGTGCAACCTCCCACCTAATAGTTCATCCAGGTACCCAGTGTTCTTGAGACTAGAGCACTTACTTATGTGACTTTCCTTGAGGCTGGCCTTGCTCTACCCCCATCTTGATCCATCTCCAGCTTCAGCCCTCCCCTGCAAGGTAAAAGAGACTTTGCAGATAGATTAAATTAGGGTTCTTGAGACAGGAACATTTTCTTTGCCTGGGGTACTTATAAATGAAAGAGGGAGGTAAAAGAACCGGAGAAGGTGTGACAATAGAAGTACTTTATGTTGGAGTACAAAAGTCATTCCAAAGTTCACCCTGACTTCTGATGTTGCCTGTGCAAAGTCAGATGTAATTGGGGCTATTTTCTTGATAGTAATGGTTCTTTTTCTATGGCTGCTTTTAAGATATTTATCTCATATTCACTGAACCTCTTGAATATATGGATTGACACGGTTCATGAGTTCTAGAAAATTCTCAGCCATCTTCTCAAATAAAAGAAAGGATAAAATAATAGTTTTAGCTTCTCAGAGAAAAACCTCCTAAAATAATGGCTATGGGGACTCTTAAATTCCTTTCCATGCTGTGGCACAAAAGAGTGTGAATATTCTGAAGAACAAATATGTACAAGAAAAAAGGCAGGTTAATTCCATGCATTACATTTTCAAACATTGCTTCTGGCTCCCATTTTGTTCTCTCATGTTTCTAAGTGAATACAGTAATACTTCAAACACAAACTCTTCTGTTTTTGAAAACAGTTTGGTTCATGATCAGAACCACTCAAAGTTTGCTTCTGTTCATGAACTCCACATTTAGTGATGAACATACAACCATCTTTCCTACTTTAACACATGATCATGGCTTCTAGTGGTCACAGTCACAGACAGACCCATGCACTCTTTTTGTGAAGCTTTTTTATGTGCATGACCCAACAAAGAAAAGAGTGTAGGCCAATCTCCTTAATGAACATAGACGCAAAAATCCTCAATAACATACTGGCAAACACAATGCAGCAAATCATCAAAAAAACTATGTACAATGACCAAGTGGGATTCATCCCAGAAATATAGGACTAGTTCAATGCACATAAATGAATAAATGCAATACATTATATTAACAGACTAAAGGAGAAAAAAAAAAGATCATTTCAGTAGCTGCAGAAAAAGCTTTTGACCATGTCCAGCATCTTTTCATGATAAAAACCTGTACAAAAAAATTAAAATTAATGGTCTTTATCTTACTCTGAAAGAAGCCATCTCTGATAAACCAACAGTCAATATCATACCAAATAGATAAAACTGAAAATTTTCACTCGTAAATTAGGAACAAGACAAGAATGTTTACTGGCTCCACTCTTATTCAGCATACTCCTGGAAACTTTAGCCAGAGCAATTAGACAAGAGGTAGAAATATAAGGAATAACAATAAGAAAGGAAGAAGTGAAATTATCACTATTTGCAGGGAACATAATACTCTATATAGAAGATCCCCCAAAACACTAAAAAACTGCTAGATTTAAATAAATAGCAAATTTAGTAGTGTACTTGGATACAAAGTCAACACTCAAATATTGATAGCCTTCCTATATACAAATAACAAGCTCAATGAGAGAGAAATTAAGGAAACAACTCCTTTCACAATAATGTCCAAAAAATTTTAAATACCTAGGAATCTAATGAAAGATGTAAAAGACCTCTGTTGAAGACTACTCTGAAAAAGAAGATTGAAATATATATCAGAAAATGGAAGAATATCCCTTGCTTTGGATAGGAAGAACCACGATAGTGAAAATGGTCATTCTTCCAAAACTGTTCTACAGATTTAATGAATTCCAGTCCAAATTCCAGCAGCATATCTCACAGAATTGAAGAAAACAATCCTAAAATTCATTTGGATCCAGAAGAGACCTATATTAGCAAAAGCAGTTCTGGGCAAAAAAAAAAAAAAAAAAAAAAAGGAAGGCATGGGGCATGACAATCCCTGATTTGAAATTATACTATAGAACTACTTGCAAACAAAACTGGCAAGGAAAGACCTAAAGACAATAGCATGAACTAGAACATGCAGAAACAAATTCAGACATTTTCAACCATCTTATATTTGATAAAGGGTCCAAATACATATACTGAAAGAAAGATAGCCTCTTTAATAAATGGTGCTGGAAAAACTGGCTTTGCATATGTCAGAAATTAAAATTGCATCCATATCTTCTGTAAAAAACATTAAGAAATATTTTTACTTATTTATGTATTTGATTCAGGGCCTCACAGTGCAGCTCAGACTCGTAGTGATCCTGCAGTCTCAGCTTCTCCAGCATTGGGATTACAGGCATACACCACCACTCCCAGTTTCGGTGGCCAGCACAGTGCACCCAGAGTTCTGGGGCTGGCACAGCATGCAGTACTGGGGATCAAAGTCAGGTCCTTGCACTTGCCGAGCAGGTGCTTAGACTGCCGAGCTGTCCACATACCCAAATCTTTTACCTTGCATAAAACTAAATTTGAAATGGGACAAAGATTTGAATATTAGAATAGAAACATAAATCTGCTGGAACATAGAATATGTAAAACTCTTGAAGACATTGGTGTAAGCAAAGACTGTATGAATAAAACCCCACCTGGGGAGATGGCTCAGTGGAGTAAGCACTTCCCTGGCAAGCGCAAGGGCCTGAGTTTATTCCCTGGTTCCACAAAGAAAATAAAATTAAAATTAAAAAAAAAAACCAAGCACACAGGAGCTATCACAAAGAATCAAGCAGTAGGGTCTCATCTTATTAAAAAGCTTTTGCAGGGCTGGGGAGATGCCTTAGTGGAATAAGTGCTTCCCTGGCAAGCACAAGGGCCTGAGTTCAATCCCTGGTTCTGCAAAAAAAAAAAAAAAAAGCTTTTGCTCAGCAAGAGAAATGATTAACAGAGTGAGGACACAACCCACAATGTGGGAAAAAATGCTTGTTGGATGTTACTTAAAGGTTTACTATTGAGAATGTATAAAGAACTCACACACACACATACACACACACACACAAAATCAGAACTCCCAAATTTAGAGACTCAATCCAAAAATGGGCATCTAAGATGAATATATACTTTTCAGATAAGGAAATACAAACAGCAAGGACTGGTGAGACAGCTCAGTAGACTAAGCACCTGCTTAGGGAAGTACAGACTGGGGATCAGTCCTCGGCACCACATGCCAAGCCAGCCCCACCCCCAGGCACACTGGGCCAGCCATCAAGCCTTGGCATGGTGGCACATACCTGCAGTCCTAGTGCTGGGGAGGCTGAAAACAGGAGGCACACTACAAGTCTGAGCTGCTTAGTGAGACCTTGTACCAAATACATTTTTAAAAAGAAATATAAACAGCAAATAAATATGTCAAGTAATATTCAACATTATTGGGTCATTTGAGATATATAAGTGAAAGTAACGCTGAGATTTCATCTCACCCCAGAAAGAAAGGCTGTTATGAAGAAATCAACCAATGACAAATGCTGGAGGGGCTATGGGGAAAAATGAACCCCTCTCCACTGTTGGTGGGAGTGCAGACTGGTACAACCACTGTGGAAATGAATGCAGAGATTCCTCAAAACACTAGGATTGAAGGTATCATTATCATTTGATCTGTTATATCCCTTTCTGGGTATCCTCCCACAAGAATTAAAAATATTGTAGCACGGTAACATAACCCATGCTTATAGCAGCACAATCTGTAGTAGCTATAGCTTGGAAACAACCCAAATGCCCATTAACTGAAGAATAAAGAAAGAGATGTGGTCTTTAACACATAAACAAGGTTAATGGAGACTTTGTAGGTAAGTCAGCGGAATTCGACACCACACTCATAAGTACTCATAAGAAATAAATCAGATGCACATGTGGAAAAATCATATTGTCTCCCTAGTGTGAGGCACTGAAAGAGTAAATAAGATTCGAAGTGTGTAATATTGTAAAATGGAAAGAAACTGTTAAAAAGGAACAAGAAACTAGGGTGGAGGAAAGTAGAAAGGCATGGAAAAGGGCAAAGTTAAGTATACTACTAGGGCTGGCCAGAGAGCTCCGTGGACTATAGCATCTGCTTAGGCTAGGTGCAGGGACCAGGATTTGATACCTAGTGTATATGCTGGCCCGGCCCCTGGGGCACACTGAGATGCCCAGTTGAAACTGGGCATGGTGGCACACACCTGTAATCCCAGTACTTGGAAGGATCACCACAAGTCCAATCTGTATAGTGAGACCCTGTAGACCCTGGACTAAATACATTAAAAAAAAAAAAAGATAATTATGCTATTAATTTCTCTTAGTTCATTGAAAAGAAAGGTTTGGGCCAAAATTGTTCAGACAATTAAATGCCTATGTCTTGTACTCAGAGTAACTAACTTAAAGATAACAATATGCAGTGTATTACCCATTGTTATACTCCTGTCACCTGTTTTGAATTATTTTCCTCTTTGAAACAAAAAAAGTTAAAAGATAAAGCTAGTAGAGGGTGGTTTGTTAAATTCTACAAGAGAAGTGGCATTTGCAGTGTGGTGTGACATGTTTAGGCCTCCAGTTGTGACAAGGCCCCTACAAAAGCCTACAAGAATGAATTCATAGAATTAATGAATGCGGAAGGATAAGTTGCTCAGTACGTATTCAACTGTGATGCAATAGGGCTCTTCTGGAAGAAGATGCTGAGCAGAACCTGTACCACACAGGAGGGAGAGGCAGTGTTGGAGCACAAGGCCATGAAAGAAAAATGACTAGAACTTCATAGCCTAAAATAACACAAATTTATTATCTTACGGTTCTGGAGATCAGCAGTCCCAAATAGGTCTTACTGATGCTATCAAAGTGCGGGCAAGCCTGCATTCTTTCTGCCTTTCTGTTGTAGAAGAAAATCTACTGTCTTAATAACTTCCTACCTTCCCTGCTTGTGGCCCTCTTCCTGTAGTTGCACCACTCCAACATAAGCAGTGTTAAATGAATATATTTAAGAAGAGTAATGTTATAGTTCAGATCTAAAATGGCCCCTTGGGGCCGGGGAGATGGCTCAGTGGAATAAGCGCTTCCCTGGCAAGCGCAAGGGCCTGAGTTCAATTCCCGGTTCCACCAAAAATAAATAAATAAATAAAATAAAATGGCCCCTAAAGCTTCATGTTAGAAGGTGACTGGATCATAAGGCTGTTATGGCTGCCTTGCTCTTGTTCAGAAGAGGCAGGTCACTAGAACCAGGACTGTGACTGTACCTGACCATGTGACTGAGAAGCCTTGGAACAGGAGTATGTGAGAGTTTGTAAAAGTTTGGAGATGCTCTCTATAAAAGCCCTGGAATTTGTAAACCACACATGATTAGTGATACTGGTCGGACTTCAGGAGATCAGAATGCTGGCAGCAGTGTTCAGGGCAAAGACCAGGCTCGGGGTTTCAGATAGCAACAAGAACTCCACTGGCAGCTAGCTGGGCCAGAAGTCATATGTGTTATGTTCTGGGGGAAAAAAATTGTCTTCATTTTTCTTGTATCTCACGATTTTGCAGGAGATGGAGATTAAAGTCAGTGGACTAATTAATCTGGTAGAGAACATTTCAAGGCAGCCTTGTATTTAGGCTAAGTCATGGGTTCTGCTGGTGGCTTTCAACCATGTTAATTGTAAGAAGTAGATGCAAAAAGCCATTTTAAAAGTTTTCAGCTTCACCCAAAAGGAAATGCCTGCAAAGTTAGGTCACAGGAGAGAATGGTTACTGAATAGATTAGCATTAATAGGAAGCCGAGTTCTTTGTGCTAGGACACTGGAAAAGATGCCTTGAGAACATCTCAGGAATCAGCAAGGCCCTGCCCTTCTCTGGCTTAGAGGTGTAAAAGGGTAAAGATAAACTCCTTTGTAAGAGCTTGTTTTATGAAAAAAAAAAAAAAAAAAACCCTCCCCCTAGCACCCTGCTCATGAAGGGCCACCTAGAGAATTGCTCCCCTGGATTTTAGCTCTCAGTACTCAGTCATCCAGGCACTTAAGAAGCCCCTGAAGCCAGAGGAGGCCCACCTTCTGCTTGAGCAGGTGGCAGACCTTGCTGTCCTCCACATGGTTTTATAAGAATGCAAAATGCAGAAGTTCTGAGGTCAGAAAGACTTCCTACCACATTTTAGTAGGCAGCTTGGGAGGCCAGGCAATGTGCAGCTGAGAGGTTGATATGTGAAACTGAGGGCAAAGCCAAAAATACTTCCCAGGAGAACCCAGGAAGTTGGAAGTGCTAGAAATGTGGATTGTCTCAGGAAACCCACAGGTGGTGAGGGAAAAAAAAATGAAAGAGAGAGGCTGGTGAGAGATGCAGCCAGCAGTATCTTGGGGTGGCACCACCCAAGCCATTTGGAACCGTATTGTCCCACAGCGTACTCTATGTACTGGATCCAGAACTACAGGATTTAATGTTTGCCTATCTATATCTGTCTATCTATCTATCTATCTATCTATCTATCTATCTATTCATCCGTCTATCTATCTATCTATCTATCTATCTATCTATCTATCTGTTTTTGGTTTGTGATAGCGCCATGCTATGCATTCTAGCCCAGCCTTAAACTCACTATGTATCCCAGGCTGGCCTTGAACTCGCAATGATTCTTGTGCCACAACCTCCTGAGTGCTGAGATTGGAGAAATGTACAATTACATCTAGTTGGTCTGTTTTCTTTCCACCCCTTTAGGAATGGGGATGTTTACCCTGTGCTATTCTATGTTGGCAGTGTTTAATATTCTCATTTTTCAAAAATAGGGCTCAGAGTTAAGAGTTTTCCATGAGTCTCAATGGAGGATTTGGCCTTGGGCCTTTCAGAAATTCTGGAACTATTAAAACTGTAGCAACACTAAGAGACAGACTAAATGCATTTTGCATAAGTAAATAGACATGTATCTTCTGGGGAACAGGCATAGAATGTTATGGGTTAGTTCTAAAATGCCTCAAAGCTTCATCTGTTTGGAGGATGATTGGATTGTGGGGGTAATGTGGTTAACTTGCAAGTAGGAGGTAGAGTCCCATTGAAAGCACTGTGTCCCTGAGGGTGTGACCAAGAAGGTTGTATTTCTGTCTATGGATCCTGCTTTCTCTCTCTGCTTTCTGACAGCCATGACAGCAGGCCTCTCCATCATGTCTTTCTGCATCTGAGACCATGCAAAGACTGGGATCTCTGATGTGACAAGCCAAATTAAACTCCCCCATTAAGATATGGGGGTCGGGGCTGGTGAGATGGCTCAGTGGTCTAAAGCACCTACTTAGAACAAGCTTGGCAAAGCACAGGGACCGCGGTTCAATCCCCCAGCACCACATGCCAGCCAGCCCCGCCCCCTGGTGAGCTGAGCTGGCCACACACAC
>NW_004524623.1:6030345-6036844 GCF_000260255.1 Octodon degus | reverse complement strand
GATAGGATGTTTTCCTAGAAGGTGCAAGACTCTGGTTAATCCTCAGAACTGGAATTTTAAAAAATTAACCTACAAATCCTATCATGAGAGTTAGAAAATGGTGTATTCTCAGTGAATGATGGTTGCTTTATGCACTCTGAAGAATGTCTTGCTTCGTGTATGACAGCACATAAACAAAGACATGATGGTTAGAGGAGGCAAATACAAATTCATAAATGTTTAGCAGTTGCTATTATTCCAATTGTAGTGGATTCACTGGTGGTCAACTTGTTACGTCCAGCTGAACTACACTAGCATGGTACTGGGTCTGGGAGGTTCACCTGAGGGTTTTTGCCAACAGCATGAGGCAAAACTGAAGAAGCTGTTGAGAGGCTGCTAGGGAAGCTGTTGGAGAACTTGTTAGAGATTTGGGGGTTTTTTTGTTTTGTTTTGTTTTGTTTTGTTTTTGTTTTTGTTTAGATTTGGGGTTTTTTAAATTTTTTTTTTCCTTTTTTAAAAATTAATTTTGTAGAAGTGTTTGGAAGCTGCTGTTTCTCTTGGGCTGTTCTGCTGGAGGACCTTGATGACTTTCCTGGTGAACTTGGTTGTTCTCATCAGAGGAGGAGCTTGGGACCTGGAGGATGGCTGTGGTTCATTTTGGAGGAACTCTGGTCTTCATCTTGAGCATTGCTTCCTGGCTCTGGAGGTGAAGGTGGTGCCAGTTCACTCTCCTAGAGAAGCTTTTCACACTGGCTTTCCTGATGGAAACTCAGCTTTCCTCATTGCTGGAGGAGCTTGGGACCTCAGTGTCACTGAGGATGGCTGTGGTACTTTTCGGGAGAGTTCCAGTTCTTAATTTGATCATTGCTTCCTGGCTCCCTTTCAGATCCCTCAGCACAGATCCTTCATCACGCTGGTACAGACTTTCTAGATTCCACCACTGACCTTGGACTTTCCAAGCACAGATCCATGAAGGAGGCCTGCATGAGACATTGTTGTGGGCCCTAGGCCTCCATCTGGACTTGTAGGAGGCTTTGTTATGATCTCTAGGATTTCACCTGGACTCATACAGGATATTAGGAACCAGGCCCTCAGCTGGCTTCTTGGTCTTTAGTGTGTGGACAGGTTTCCTGCAATCTTGGTATATGATTACATTGGTGATTCATTATAAAATAAGTGTCCTGGATTGTATTGTTTACCTTACAAAAAAACCCCAAACCACAACACCAACTTACTTCAAATAAGTCAATGTTATCATCTCTGAAGGAACATAATTCAGATTCCAATATACCACAGTCCACAGTTTAACCCCAAACTTTGGTCCCTGAGATTTAAGAAACCCTCACCTCTTGTGTTAATCCATACCGGGATAAAGTACCTGCCATACACAACTACGAGGAGAAAGTGTTTATTCTTACTCCCAGCTTCACAGGCTTCAGTCCATGGCTGGCTGGCTCCAAAACAAACAGCAGCAGAACAGCATGCAAAAGGTAGCCTGCTAATCTCATCATATACAGAAAACAGAGAGACAGAGCCAAAGAGAGACCCAAGGCCTGTGTCTTAGTTACTTCCCTCATCACAAGGACATAATACTCAACACTTACTTAAGGAGGAAAGATTTGACTCCATTTGTAGAACTTGAAGTCTGTGGTCAGCTGCCTCCAAGGCAGAGTGGCACGACAGAGAGGCAACAGAAGACAAATACTTTATATCATGGTGATGGGAAGCAGAGAAAGCAAGGGACGAAGGTGGAAAATGTACTCTTCCAGGCCATGCCCCCTGTGACCCATCTCCTCCAACAAGTCTTCAACTCAAAAAGCACATTGAGCTATCAACTTACTAGACCAATCCACTGATGTATATCACACCCCATGATCCAGTCACCTTCCCAAAGCTTCACCTATGCATATGGAGACTTTGGGGGAAACATCTAGGTATAAGCCCATAACAGCCAGATAGAGTCCATAAGGTCATGTCCGGAGACAGCCAGACACACCCAGAAGTGTGATTCACTAATCTAGATGCCTCTCAAGCCAATCAAATTGACAGTAAGTTTAACCATCACAAATCAACCCTGTGCCAACCTGACACCTAAACATATCTCCTTAAACCATTCTTAATCCCCCCAAACAGACAAACACAAGGTCATAATTCCCCCTAACACACTATAACTATCCTGCATATAGCTACTGATTTCCTTTCCCAAAACCTAACAATCTCAGCATTTCTCAAAATTCCAAATACAAAGTCTCCTCTGAGATTCAAGGAGAAACACTTACCTATCAGACTTTGTAAAATTCAAAAAGCAAATTATATAAATCCCAAACACAATGGCAGAGTGTAAACAGTCTCAAAAGGGGGGGGGATGGGAGAATAGAAAGGAGTAGGACCAAAGCAACACTGAAATGCACCAGGGCAAACATGGAACTCTTATTTCAAGTACTGGGACATAGGTGATGTAATGCAAGCTCCAAAGACATAGGCAACCCTATGTTAGGCTCTTGAAGCCCGTATAGCCTTTCTTTTGAGGTGGTTTTGCTTCTTCCATGAAGCTTTTCTTGACAGATAGTCCATACTTCTAGCACCTCCAACTTCCTGGGGCCTCCATTGCATCTTTGCCTGACTGACATAACTTCACGCATTGCCCTCTCTGGTGCTTCTGGCAGGGACTCTGGCTCCCACACATTGCCTATCCCCCCTGCTTTCCCTGAAATCTTAGTGAAAACCTTCATGACCCCACCACTCTTTCACTCTTTGTCTGCAAACCCCACATCATTATAGTATTACCAGACTTCTGCTGCCTACGTGATCTATTGTTGGCCAAACCATTGGCACATGACAGTAGTTTCATGCCTCATTTTGTATTCACATTTTAAAATTTTTATTTATTAAGAAAGCTTCCAAAACATAGAACTATTAGTTCTCACAAAACCTAGATTCAGCTGAGTCTGGTAGCATCTGCCCGTAATCCCAGCATTTGGGAGGCTGAGGTAAAAGGGTTACAGTAAGTTCAAGGCCAGAGCTGACTACATAGCTCACGGTCAGCCTGAACTACATAGCCAAACCCTGTCTACACACACACACACACACACACACACACACACACCTATATTCATATGTCTCATCCCTTAAAACATGAAACCATTTGACACGAGTTGATGAAGAACACTAGTCTCAGTCCATATATTAAATATTAGTAAAGTTTTACTTTTCAACTTTAAAAAAAATATCAAGCACACAATCTAATAACTTTTCATATAGAACTAATTAATTAAATCAACTGCTTTGCTATAACTAAAGGAGAAAGGTGTACCCTGAGCCCAGAAAAGTAGTTTATTACAGTCCCTATTGCTCTTCCTTAAATTTGTCCCACATTTCAAGTGTTGCACTTTCTGTTGGTGAATTATATTAAACTGTACATTGTAGTTTTATTTAAAAAAAATCCTTCTGCCTTCAAGGGCCTGCCCCTTAGCTCAGTTCTTTAAGTGGCTGCTTCAACGAAGCAGTCAGCCTCAGGTTGCTGTGGTTTGATCTCCACAACTCAAGCCAGCCAAACCTGCCCTGAAGGCATTCGGAGAAAAAAAAAAATCCTCCCATTGTAGTTTTATAGGTCAACAGTATTCTAACTGGTAAATTCAGAGGTTCACCTTAATATATCACTTAAGATGCACTCAACTGATAGTAAGCAAGACATGAATTTCTATAAACAATAAGGAAACACACTTCAAAGCCATCAGTGAACTCACCAAGGGCCAGCAAGATAGCTCAGTGGACTAAGTGCCTGCTTAGGCAAGCAGGGACCAGGGTTTGATCCCCAGCGCCACATGCCTCACCAGCCCTGTCCCAGGCACCCTGAGTCTGCACCCAAGACCAGGCATGGTGGCACACTCCTGTAATACCAGTGATGGGGAGGCTGAAAACAGGAGAATCACGATGAGTCTGAGCTGCATAGTGAGACCCTGTACCCAATACATTTTTTTAAAAAATGAACTCACAAAATTGACTATGCATTCTGGTAACCATTCTTGAAAAATAGTCAGAAACTAAAGGATAGAAAACAGAATCAAGAGGGCCAGGGAGATGGCTCAGTAGAATAAGCATTTCCCTGCAAGCACAAAGGTCTGAGTTCAATCCTCAGTTTCGCCAAAAAAAAAAAGAAAAGAAAAAAGAATCAAGACCATGTCCTTTATCCCTAAACTACTGCTAGCATCATTCCTATCGGACATGCGATGTTACTGTACCGTGTTTGACCACAAGTGCTGGGATGTCACACTTTTGACACTTTCAGCATCTCATAAACTGAGTTCTGTTCCTTTGTGCATTTCCTTAAAGTTGAGGCAGGACTGTTCAGCCTATATCCCAACTTTATGTACATTCTCCAAGGGTGATCAGATGCAGTCAAAGTAAATGTTTATCCCAAATACACATAAAATACTGAATAAATTAAATTGAAATGTTAATGTTGATTTTGAATTTTAAACTCAGTTTTTAAGCTTATTTACACATTTTTGTTTTCAGGAGTATTGGAACGTATTTGTATATATTAATAATCAAAAAATTAAACTTTAATTTTAAAAATAGAAATGCCTAGATTTAAGATTTTATTATTCATTAAGGCCATACATTTGGACTCAAGGTAGATCTTGGCATTTAAAAACCTATAATCTTGAGTCACACACTGGTTGAAAAGTAAAAACATTGCAAGACCACATTGTATTTTGCCATGAATTATTTTCCAACACTTGTTTGAAATATAAATAGTTCTTGTCATGATTTGCAAGTGTTTTTTTGATACAAGTGGCCTTATTTTGTGTTTTGTGAAATGTGGTTGTTTTTAATTTGTTTCTAGAAATTGCTGAAAGTGAAATAGAAATGTAAAATCCAAGCAAAAGGCCAGACGTCAGCAAAATATGGTGATATTAATATAAGGAAGAATTTTTCAAAGCCAACAAACACTGTTGATAAGCTTAAAATTAGAATCATATTGTATATTTACCCCTCAATATATATGACAAATAAATTTGTAAGTAGTTACAGAATTAATTCATTCTACTACTCAACAAATATTTTTAATGTGAGTATTCTCTAGGGCCAATGTATAAGGCAATGCTGAGGAATACAAATGTAGGTGCGATTCTTGGACATAATACAAGTGGTGTGATATGGTACAGTATGATACAGATCTTGGTTGGAGACCCAACTCTGTCATTCACATACTGCACCATTCTTTTTATTGTTATTGTTTTGTTTTTCATTTTTGGAGACAGGGTCCTGATTTGTTGCCCACATTGGCCTTGAGCCTCTGGGCTCAAGCACTCCTCCTGCCTCAACCTCCCAAGTGCTTCCTCTACAGGTGTGAGCCAGCATGCCCAGCTGATTGTGTCACATGGGACAAGAGTTGCTTAGCCTCAGTGGGATGTGTTGAAAGAAATAAGAATACTAATACTTATACCACATGGGATATACCACATGGGATATTGGGTTAGGGGGCAGAGGAAAGGAAAAGGGCCAATGATAATTGAATACAAAGTAATGTGTATCAACCCTTGAGATGAATATTTACACCCATCAATTTAAATTACAAACTATATGTACATTGAGGGAGATGGAGGGAGGTAACTGGTAATTCTTAGGAGCACAGAGATTACGTTGTGAATCCCTTAAGGGATATGTCAGCTGGAAGCTGACTGGAACCAAATGGCCCACTGAATGAGGAACATGATGAGGAGTTTAATGAAGAAACTAGTTATGAGGGAGTAGGCAGGGCTAAAAGAAACGAATAAAGGATGGTGTTCTGTGGGGACAGCAACAGTGGGGAGTCTGAAGGGTCGCAAGCAGTCAGCAGTTGCTGACATCTGGAGATCTGCTCCTGCAGGAGACAGTCACCTAATTTAGCTGCCACCTAATTTACCACTGGTGACAGCCTAGGACATGAATACTGAGTTTCACTTCCTTCCTGATGTTACATCACCTGGTAGGGCCTCTTGTTGGTTGAGAGCAGCTGAAATTTAGACAGGAAGAGGTAACACTGATAAGACCCATAATGGTCATCCCTGGGGCAAAGAGAAAGATGCAGAAATATAACACATGAATCTGGATAGACAAAGGAAAATGTCTTGACACACGGTGTGCAGGGTAGGCTGGCACACACCTGAAATGCTTGCACTCTGGGACGCTGAGGGAGGAGAATTCAAAGTTTCAGCCCAGCATGGGCAAATGAGTAACTCAGTGAGAGTTTGACTGAAAAAAATCATTTCTAAAGGGCAAGAGATGTAGATCAATACAAAGCCCTGAGTTCAGTCCCCGGTACTGAAAAACCACGCACAAAACAACAACAAAAGCAAAGCAAAGGGGGAAAAAAAGAAAATCTTACCTCCACATACATACATTCACTTGTGAGGTCAGAGTGCTTTAATACACTATTTTGTAGATTCTGATTTACAGAAAGGATGATATTAGGCTGGTTAGGCTTGTTGTTTTGTTTTCATCAATGGCTACTTTTATTTAACAGAGTTTGCTC
>NW_004524623.1:6028430-6029524 GCF_000260255.1 Octodon degus | reverse complement strand
GACTCATAGTGACTCTCCTGTTGTCAGCTTCCCAAGGGCTGAGACTACAGATATGCGCCACCACGCCCAGGCTCAATTGCCATCTCAGTGTGCCCTGGGGACGGGGCCTGCGCTGCACACTGGGAATCAAACCCCAGCCACTGTGCTCTGCCTAAGCAGGCACTTTGGTCTGCTGAACTATCTGGCAGGCCCTCATATTATATTTTATTTTACTCTTCATTTATATTTAAGAGAAGCCATGTGATACTTATGCTTATTTATCTGATTTATTTCACTTATTATGGTCTCAAGGTATATCCATTTTCCTAAAAATGACTAAAGTTTATCCCTTTTTATGGCAGAGTAGTACTCCATTGTGTATAAATACTACATTTTCATTATTTGTTAATGGACATAGAGGTTGCTTCCAAGGTTTAGCTATTATGAATTATGCCGCTACATGGATATGCATGTATTAGGGTAATATGACCTCTTTAACTCTTTCAGGAAAATATTCAGAAGGGGAATAGCTAGGCTGAATGAAATTTTTAGTTTTAGTTTTAGTGTTTTAAGGACTCTCCAAACTGATTTTCATAATGGTTGTTTTAATTTATGTTCCTACCTGCAGTGCAGAAGGGTCCTTTTGCTTGTAGCCATGGCAGCATTTGTTATTTGATTTCTTGGTAATAGCCATTCCTTTTTTGGAATGAGATGGAGATGTTTCACATTTCTCTGTTTGTATTGGATATTTATCTCTCTTCCTCAGTTGTTCATTTTTTAACTGGGTCTTTAATTTGGGATTATAATTTTCTTGAGTTATTTATATATTCTAGAAATTAGTCCTTTGTCTGAGAAATAGCTGCCAATTTTTCCCCCACTCTATAGGTTACCTCTTTACTCTGTTGTTTTCTTTGCTACACTGAGGCTTTTTAATTTGATACGACCCCAGTTGTCGTTCTTCATTTTATTTCTTTTGGCATTTCTGTTTAGAAAGTTCTTGTCAATGACTGTATCTTGCAGAATGTTACCTATTTTATCTTTCAGGAGATTGTTTCTATTTTAATATTTAGAACTTTGGGGACATGGAAATAACTCAGTGGGGGGCCGGGAAATCG
>NW_004524623.1:6018750-6028090 GCF_000260255.1 Octodon degus | reverse complement strand
GCACCACATGCCATGCAGGCCCCGCCCCAAGTACAACAAGCTGGCTGCTGAGACCAGGCACAGTGGTGCACACCTGTAATCCCAGTGCTGGGGAGACTGAAACAGGAGGATCACTATGAGTCCAGTCTGCATAGTGAGACACCGTACCAAATACATAAAATTTTTAAAAAACCTTTGATTCATTTTTAACTTAAGAATAATACATGATGGGGGCTGGGGATATAGCTCAGTAGAATAAGTGCTTGCCTGGCAAGCACAAGGACCTGAGTTTAATCCCTGGTTCTGCAAAAAAAAAAAAAAAAGGATAAATTTAAAACAAAAAAAACAAAACAAAAAAAAAACCAGACCAACAATTAGGGGAGATGGCTCAGTGGAATAAGTGCTTCCCTGGCAAGCGCAAGGGCCTGAGTTCAATCCCTGGTTCAACGAAACAAAACAAAAACAAAACAAAAAAAACAAAAAAAAGAATAATACATGATGAGACATGTGGGTCTAGAGTCCATCTTCTGATGGTGCATAGCCAGGTTTCCCAGTTCCCCTTGCTGTCTTTCCCTTGGTGTATGATTTTGGCTCCTTTATAAGAACTCAGATATCCCAATATGTGTGGGGTTGTTTCTGCATTGTCTACTCTCTTCCACTGATCCATGTTTTTGTGCCACTACCATGTTTTTTTTTCTTTATCCCTGTAGCTTTGTAATATAATTTGAAATCTAGGATTGTGATGCTTCCTGCTTTGTTCTTATTCAGGGTTGCTTTTACAAGTCCAGATCTCTTCTGGTTCCGTATGAATTTTGCAATTGTTTTCTCTGGTTCTATAAGGAACACTTTTGTTGTATTGTCTTATTTTGATAGTTGTTGCTTTTGAGAAAGGACCTTGCTGTATAGTTCAGGCTGGCCTTGAACTTGCTTATGTAACTCAAGCAGCTTCAAAGTTATGATGATCCTCTTGCCTCAGCCTCCTGAGTGCTAGAATTACAGGCATGCACCACCATACCCAGCTCTGTATGACTTTTTTTTTTTTTTTTTTTTAACAATATTGATTCTGCCTATCAGTGAGCAGGGGCCATCTTTCCATTTTCTGATGTCCTCTCCCATCTCCTTTTTCAGAGTACCATAGTTTTTGTTGTGGAGGTCTTTCAAAACCCCAGCTGCTGTGCTCTGCCTAAGCAGGAGCTTTAGTCCACTGAGCTATCTGGCTGGCCCACTCTGGTGTTTTGTGTGTGTTTTATTTTTCCCCATAATTTTATTGAGAAACAAATAGCAATGAGACGGTTTCAAACCAAATTGGTAGTCACTCTGGTGTTTTTAAAGGGTGATGTTTCAGTCAATTGGATCCTTGGAATCCTTAGAACTCTGGACTGGATTATTTTTAGCATAAGTTGGCATTATTGGCAGACAGTGGAGCAGATGCTGGCAAGGTGTAGAATGTTATGACTTTTGGTTTTTAGGGGGAAGCCTAGTTTTTTACCATTTTGCTGGGGTTTCACTTTTTCTTTCTTTCTTTTTTTTGCAGTACCAGGGATTGAACTCAGGACCTTGTGCTTGCCAAGCAAGTACTTATTCTACTGAGCTATCGCCCCAGCCCCTGTGGTTTCAAACAAGAAGAAGCAATAGATCTTTCCATTTTAGACCAATTGAGGGTCAGTATGAAGGCACATGGATGGCACAGACCTTTCCTGTGGGAGAGCCTCAACCAAAATAACTTCACCCAAGGTGACCGCAGCACAGCTAACCTGTTGGACTCCATTCCTAATAGAGCTGCCTCCATCTGTAAGCAGGGCATCCTCCGCACCTGCCAGGGGGTTCATTTTTAGGTCTGATAAGCTTGAGAACAGCCCATCAGTCAGTGCCAGGCAGTCACGCTCTGGTGGGCTCAGCTTGCTGGGCAGGTATGTGGCAGGGTTGACTAGTCTTATTGCCAGAAGAGTCAGGAGAGGATTTCATTTTTTGCATAAGAGTTCTTTGTATTGGATGACCCAGATATTGGACCCATGGTGATTCAGGCGCCACCTGGACAGCTAGGTTTTGGCCTAAGGTGAGTTTGTCAGCCTTTGGACCACAAGGACAGTGGCTGTTAGAGTGTGGAGGCAAGCAGGGAGTCACCCCTTAGTGACTGGATCCAAGCGGTTGCACTGGTAGCTCCTGAGAACTCCCGGGAGCTCACGTTCTGAGTAAGCATCTTTTTTTTTTTATTTTTTTATTTATTTATTTGTGTGTGTGTGTGTGTGTGTGTGTGTGTTTGTGTGTGTGTGTGTCCAGCTCAGCCCACCTGAGGGTGGGGCGGGTTGGCATGTGGTGCTGGGGGATTGAGCCGCGGTCCCTGTGTTTTGCTACGTTTGTTCTAAGTAGGTGCTTTAGACCACTGAGCCATCTCACCAGCCCCTGAGTAAGCATCTTTGAAGCCACATGTCATCTTTTATCAACAAATAGGTTGGATTTCAGTTACATCTAGAATTTCCAAGGTTGGGGCTGTAGAGAGGGTCTTATATTTATTTGTTTGCTCATTTTTGCATTTTTCCAAGATACCTTATACACAATTTCTGCCAGCTATTGCAGCAGAGCTTTTGGGTCTTTCCAGTAGGCAGCTTGGATGTCATTAGTGGGAAGAGTAGTGATAGTTTGTGCTCGGAAAGTGGTGAGGTTATCTGTTAGGGTTTCTACAAAGAGGGTGAACAAGTTTTTGGACAATAAGCTGAGTGCAAGTTTGTTGACTTTTAAGTCTAGAACTGGGTGTTTTGTTTTGTTTTGTTTTCATTTAAGGGCAAAGAAGGACTGGCTCATAGGAGTCCACTGAAGGCAGAAAAAGGCGTATTTGAGGTTCAGGCAGGTGTACCAGCAGGCTGTGGGTGGAAGAAGACTGAGGTTTGGGACTGCAGAATGGAGAGCAACCGTGGCATCCCTGGCAGCTGAGAGACCTTGAACTGGATGATACTGCCCACTGGGGTTTTATTTTCTTCTTTTTTACAGGAAGAAGAGGTATACTTTAGCAGGTTGGTTGGTTGGTTTTAATGTATTTGGTACAGGGTCTCACTACACAGCTTGGACTCATAGTGACCCTTCTGTTTCAGCATTCCCAGCACTGGGATTACAGGTGTGCGCCACCACACCTAGTCTCGGTGGCCAGCAGGGTGTGCCCAGGGCAGGGCCAGCACAGCATGTGGTAACAAGGATCGAACCCTGGTCCCTGTGCTTGCCCAAGCAGGGGCTTAGTCCACTGAGCTATCTCGCTGGCACTATTTTAGCAGCTTGACAGTCTATAAACATCTCACAATTTTGAAGCCTTATTATTATTTTCTGGAAACCTCATTCTTTTTGGGAGGACTTTGACAGCAAGCAGGAAATGTGGTCATTGAACAGGAAGGGACAGAAATAGGCTGTCTCGGGGGCCCAGCCCTAGCTCAGTTCTTGGGCTGGTGAGATGGCTCAGTGGTCTAAAGCACCTACTTAGAACAAGCTTAGCAAAGCACAGGGACCGCGGTTCAATCCCCCAGCACCACATGCCAGCCAGCCCCGCCCCCTGGTGGGCTGAGCTGGCCACACACACACACATACACACACTAAATAAATGTAAAAAAAAAAAAAAGAAATAGGCTGTCTCAGCTTTAGGTAGCTGACGTGCGGCTGGATGCCTGATAGTGCTTCCTGTGACACAGGATCTGGGAGCATGGTTGGTGGCCAGGCCAGCCCAGAGCAGAGTCTTCGGCCCATGCCTCTGGGAGGAGAGTTTTCAGAATTTCAGGGTCTCAGTTATGAGTTAGGACTAACTGAAAGTGCAGGGTTAAAGGAAAGGGAGGCTGACTGGCTTGGTGTGAAGGACACGGTTGCTTCTAACTTGAAAAGGAGGTGTGTCGTGGGCAGCAGTAGGGGGACTGTCTTATTCAGGAGTTCATGTCTGGTGAGATATTCCCCCAGGCTGCAAGTTCACGCCTGGCAGAAAGTGGGAGGCAGGAGTTCCAATTTGCCCTGGTGATGGTAACCTTTTCCTGATGAGGGGACTTTGGAGTACAGAGCAGAACGACCGAGAGTTCTGTGCAACTGTCTACCAGAAAGATGAAAGTTGGCGGACATGGACTGTGGGCTCCCAGTGGCCCAGCTGAAGAAGGAAGCCCAGGCTGGCCTCATCTGACCCCGTCAGACTGATGGAAGGCTGTCATTTCATCCATATGGAAGCTTTTGAGAGTCCTTATGTTTTAATCTGAAGGGATATTTATCTATTTGTTTAGTGTCCATAGCCCTTATAGCTTGCTTATTGGTCTTCGGCCAGAGGGTATGACCTTGTATCAGACCAGAGTTTCTTGTGGCTATCAGATGCTCTCTGTGCAACGAAGACTGCATTTGTCGTCTGTAGATTTTCAGGGAGCTGAGGACCAAAGGAGGTGTAAACGCTGTAGGCTTTCTAGTCTCTCATAAAAGCCTGAAGCTTTTATCAGGCATCTGGATAGCAGGAGCAACTTTAACATATGGATGGGCTTTTGGTCCCCCTCTTTAATGTCTTTGACAAGCGCTTGACCTGGCTAGTTTGTTGCCTTTTACTGGCTGGAGATCTGGCCTGGTGTGAGCGAGTGAGCCATCCCGCAAGACAGAGTTCTCAGGTCTCTGTTCATGTGCAGGGAGTCTCAGGGAGTCTTGTAGCAGTTTGATTTCATTTTAACTCCATAATTACCAGCAGTGCCCTTTTTAAAATTCTTGGGCCTCTGGTCATGGACCATGAGTTTGGACTAATTAGTTCCCATTTCTGATTCCCCACATGTGTGTTGTGTACCCGTAAGCAATGACAGAAGAGACAAAGGGTGGGTGTCTCTCAGAGCAAGAGGAACCATTCTGATGCCCACCTGGCCACTTGCCTCTCAGCTATGTTGGGACCATCTGGATTATGGCGAAGTATCAGTAGGTTCTCTGTTTTGTCCTTATTAGATGGGTCCACAGAGCTGCGGGTTAGGACCCAGCCAAGCTCTGTAGCTTGGGGAGGAATTCCACCTCACCATAAAGCACAGCAGAATGTCCTTTGCTTTCACATTGTCCATTACAAACACTCACACACATTCAACAGGCACTTGGGTTGAAACATTCCCTTCCCCAAACTACATGGAGACCTTACTAACAAGAGTTGATCAAGCTTTCCTTCTGCTTGAACTGAGGAGGCACAGACTGAAACTGGATGCCCCAGGGGTCTTCCCTGCATCTGTCAGGCAAGCAGGTAGGTGGGCTGACTACTGTATCCTCCTCACTTTTGGGTTCAATGTGAGCTGCTCAAATCAAACATGGAGCTGGGAATGCTCCTCCAGACCTTGGAGGGGATTTGAGAAATCTCAGGGGCACAACTTCCTGTCAGAATCTGTAGAGGTCCTTGCTCCATCTGCGAGGGCCACAACAGGTGACCAAAGTGCTCAATATGTCCGGTTGTCCCAGCTGACATACCTGATGAAACAGCAGACAGAAACATTGAAACATCACCCAGAATTTGCAGGCATATCTGTTTAACATTGATGGGCACTGACCTCTAGAAAATGTCAGGCCTCATAGGCTCAGCAAGGGAGGTTTTTATGGGGTTTGCAAGCAAGGAGCAGAGTCCTTGGCTGTCTTTGACTGGTTGTTACAATATGTGTCGTAGTGACCAGCTTTGTATCAGTGACCAACCATTTCTAAGAGACAGAAGTAACAGGCTCTGTAAGGGGAACTGAAGCAATGTGGGGACTGCCTGGGCAACCAACAGAAGCTGAAGTCTACTGGCTGGGGGTGGGGGGAGGCATTTTCTGCTACAAGCATATCTTCCTTCCCTCAGCAAATCAAATCAATGATGTGATAGTATTGAACTTAAATGCTAATTATATTCTCTATAATATAGTTGGTCTTCTTAGGAAGTCTATGCAGATAGGAATTTTTGTTTTATAAGCTTAAATGGCTTATTAAAATTTTAGTTTTCACAGACTTTGTAGGTTTTTTGTCTTTTTTTTTTTTTTTTTGCTTTTTTTATATTTTGTGGGTCATATTTGTGGTACACTGGATGCTGAATCCTTGATACTGTAATCCCCAATCACAACATCCTTCCTCCCCAAATCTCTGCTGTGTTGAGTCCCAAGGACCAGCTAGGTCATGGGAGTGCTGTGGTATCAGAAGGGAGGCCCTGTTAGTTATACGAGGCTGAGAATCTCACAGGGATCAGCATTCCTTCCAAGCATGGAGCCAAATCAGGGCTGAGCTGTGGGAGTTGGTGGAGAAAATTCAGGACCCTCAGACTGAGGGCGTGGGACAAAGACAGGTATGGGGAAGTCAGACCGTCTCTTGGAATGAAAGAGCCAGGAATGAAAGAATGGAGCCAAAAGACAGACTTGATAAGGTCCAAAGTCTGGGGCTACCCACATATCTGGCAGGAAATCGTTGTTCATGCCAGCTTGATCAGGCTTCCTTTCATAAGGAACGAGAAGGGGTGCTCACAGGAAGGGGAGCAGAGCTGTCACCAACATGCCCCTCTTCTTCCCAACTTGCCTCCTCTTAGTTCAGCAGCATCACAGTTACCCTATGATAACCAGAAGTCTCTATATCAATTTGTTACTGCTGCTGTAACAAAATTACTACAAACCATATCCTTCAAACAGCACAAATTAATTCTCTTTGGATTCTGGAGGTCAGAAGTCGGAAATGGTTCTCAGTAGTCTAAAATCAAAGCGTTGGCAGAGTTGGTTTCCTTTCTGGTGGCTTTAGGAAGTATCTGTTTCCATACCTTTCCCATACAATAGACTTAGCCCTGACAGGAATCCTCTGGCCATGTGATTACTTGCACAAATGCCTCTAAAGCACAGCTGTAGATGCTCCCCTTGCAAACTAAGCAGCCACAAGCAGGGCATTTGTATTCTACAAACTTTTCTTCCTATCTGGCCATAGAAACCAGTGAATAGGAACAACTTCTATGTGACAAATCCTGAGGCCACGAAAAGGGAAAGACAAGGATTTTGGCTGGAGGCCTCAGCTTCTCCCTTGCTGACCTCTCTCCAGGGAGCAGGAATGAGAACTGCCAGGTGAGATAACTTAGGAACTTATTTCACTACCAGGGCAGGGAGTTCATGCAGTTACTGCTCTGCAGGATTGGATGACTTTTATGAACCAGAGGCTTCTCTGTGATTCCCATTGCTTCCCTTCAAAAACAAATTTGAAAAATAGAGTAGCAGCCAGATGTGCTGGTGTGTATTTAGAGACTGCCTGCGGTCCAGCATTTGGTAGGCTGAGGGACAAGTTGGAGGCCAGAAGTTTGAGGCCAACCTGGACAATAGAGTAAAATCTCTCCCTCAACAGAAGAGGACTGACTTTCTCATTTCTTTTTCTTTCTTTCCTTTTTTTTTTTTTTTTTTTTGCAGTACCAGAAATTGAACCCAAGACCTTGTGCTTGCCAGGTACTTATTCTACTGCGCTATCTCCCCAGCTCTCATTTCTATTGTTGGATTTCTGAAAGGAAGATTGAAGGCAGATAACTCATCTTTCAATCTGTGGCTTGCCATGCCAGGAGATGTAATATGTGTACATTATTAAACAAACTAAAAATTAACCAGAGCCTAGACTTCCTGAGTGCAGAAACTCAATGGGACTCTGGCAATCGCTGCACACAGAGGGCAGGGAAAGTGTATGGGGAGAAAGATGCACGTGAAGGTTTGGGTTGCCGAAAGAACAGAGTAGACCATGACTCACTTGGCTCTCAGTTCCTCTCCTTTCTCAGCATTAAAAACCTGCTTTCTGCATGACTACCCCAAAAGACAATTTATTTCTCAGCCTTCTTTGCAGCTAGATTGTTCGTATGACTTAGTCGTTCGCAGTGAAATATGAGTGGAAGGGACATTTGTGACTTCTGGGTTGTGTTATCAAAGAAGTAGCTCCTTCTCTTCTTCCTTCTGGTCAAAATGTGATATGATGTTGAGCCATTTGGAACATGAAGACCAAGGGAGCAACATATGACAAGTGCCAAACATACTCAAAGCAGAAAGACTAGTATAACTTCATGTGTACCTACATTCAGCTCCATCTGATTTCCACTCTATCTGTGGCACTCCGCTCCTTAGATGCAATATTCTCTAGAAAATCCAAAATACATTATTTTTTATGTAAAAATCTTTGCTTTTTTTTTTTTTTTTTAATTTAGTACAGGGTCTACAGGGTCTGACTATGTAGACTGGATTCCTAGTGATTCTCCTGTTTTCAGCCTCCCAAGCACTGAGATTACAAGCATGCGCCACCACACCCAGTCTCAATTGCTATCTCAGCACGCCCCGGGGTCAGGCTGGCACAGCACGCTGGGGGTTGAACCCCAGTTGCTGCGCTCTGCCTAAGCAGGTGCTTTAGTCCACTGAGGTATCTGGCCAGCCCATCTTTGCGTATTTAAAAGATAAGAATTATACAGAAGTGTTTGAAATGCTTTTGGGGAAAGCAAATCTAGATATCGAAAGTTAAACTTAACTCTAATCTTTTGGGCAGGGCCAGCAAGATAGCTCAGGGGTGTAAAGTGCCGGCTTAGGCAAGCTTAGGTAAGCGAGGTGCCAGGGTTCAATCCCCAGCACCACTTGCCACGCCAGCACCGCCCCCAGGGTTGAGCCAGCCACGAAAAGAAAAAATTTTGGCAGATGATTCTGCTTTGTGAGTAAACTCACATGCATGGATAGTAGATGACATAAACTAGAGGAAGTGACCCCCTAAATTGACAGCTCCCAAAGTACATTGGTTTAGCTAAACATGGATTCCTTGGGTAGAATGGGGACTATGAATGATTAGGATAAAAATACATAGATTGTAGATAGATTTAATAGACATTGTTCCCACTATTCCCAGACCATTTCTCAACTTGATTATCACTGGGGCAACCACCGTGGGCTCCACACTCACCCCTACAGTACCAGTTATTTGTTCAGGAGTGGCTGCAGATCTCAGTCTCAGCTAATCACCAAGGCAAGACTGCTGGGGCTTATAAGAAAACTGCTCCATTCTTCTGGAGCTACTCGCAGTTGCCTGCATGGGAGTTCAGTGATGGAATGTGTTGAAACCTCTACAGATAGTTTGTTACCGTGAGAGCGTTCTAGAACCACCTAAGAGTCTTGGTGTGGAGACTGAGGATAAGGCCAACACAGAGCTGGTTTGTGCTGTGCTTTGAAGGCTTTCTTAGAGCCAGCCCTCTGGACCTTTGAGCTCCATGAGGCCTGAGCCAACAATTTGCCTTTCTTACTTAAATCATTTTAAGAAAGGTTTTTCTCTCACTTGCAATGCAAAGTGCTCTTAATAGAGAAGCTCACAAAGTCAATATTTTTTTAAAATTTTATTTATGTGTGTGTGTGTGTGTGTGTGTGTGTGTGTGTGTGTGTGT
>NW_004524623.1:6012256-6018650 GCF_000260255.1 Octodon degus | reverse complement strand
TGTGTGTGTGTGTGTGTGTGTGTGTGTGTGTGTGTGTGGCTAGCTAGCCCACCAGGGGGCAGGGCTGGCTGGCATGTGGTGCTGGGGGATTGAACCTCGGTCCCTGTGCTTTGCTAAGCTTGTTGTTCTAAGTAGGTGCTTTAGACCACTGGGCCATCTCACCAGCCCCACAAAGTCAATATTTTTAAGACTTTGCAGTCATCTCAATTTTAGATGGACAGGTAATATGTCTGCATTATAAAAAGTGGCACCTCCTCCACACTTATATATACCTCTTGGTGATCATTAGCAATGAGCACTTACTGCTTTTCGCCAGCTTCTTGTAGGCTTCTGGAATGGCTGTGGCTTCAACAGGTATTGGCTATGGTAATAATGGTGCTTAAAGATATTGGAAAATAGACGCAGAACCAGTTTCTGTGAAAGAGACTTCTCTAGAGAAATGCCTTGGGCTACAGGGTCTCACTACACAGATCTGACTCATAATGATACTCCTGATTTCAGCCTCCTAAGTGCAGGGACTGCAGGCGCTTTAGTCCATTGAGCTATCTGGCTGACCCTAATACCATATGTATTGCTATATAGTAAAATCTGCTCTGGTTATGAGAATGACTTAACTGTTCTTTGTAAAAACAGCGTGGAAATATTGCCCTGATATTTATTTAGTGCAGACAATAAGGTAGACAAGAGAATGAAAAATTATGCATTTTTTAAATATTAGAGGGCCGAGGAGATGGCTCGGTAGAATAAATGCTTGTTTATAAGGGCCTGAGTTTAATCCCCAGTTTCGCAAAAATAAATAAATATTAGAGGCCAATATTTCTTTGACAGAGAGTTGGGCAGATGGTGTTCATGGAGGATGAGGACGATGCAGCAGTCCATATTGGTGAGGAAGGGCCTCAGCCTTCAGGGCTGTGTTGCGGTCTTGAGGCCCTTGTCACCTGCCTATGTTTCCACTTTCCAGGAGTGACATTTGCAGCAACCAAGACAGTGATGTGAGTCACACCTAAATGTTTTCCTCTGCAGTATATGGAAAGGAGAATCTCTTTACTTTTTTATTTTCCATTTAGAAAAATGGCAGGTTGTTCTTGCTTAGGAAGATCACATTTTTGGACCACAGTATGAAGAGCTGTTGAAAGATCATAAGATTGTACCTCAGAAGAAAGGAATAGAACAAGGTAATCAAGAAAATGCCTTTTCTTGATACTGATATTCTAGACTACCATCATCTGCTGGTTGACAGCAGCCTTCTAGAAATTATTGACTGTATTAAGAGAGGGTTTGTTACCCATGTGGGCTTAATTGTAAAACAAATGGAAGTGATCAGGGCCTTCCAATTAAAGGAAGCACATAGGGAGATGGCTCAATAGAATAAGCATTTGCCTGGCAAGCGCAGGGTCCTGAGTTCAATCCCCAGTACCACCGAAAGAAAGAAAGAAAGAAAGAAAGAAAGAAAGAAAGAAAGAAAGAAAGAAAGAAAGAAAGAAAGAAAGAGTGTTTCATGGGCTGGGTAAATAGCTCAGTAGAATAAGTGCTTGCCTGGTAAGCATAAGGGCCTGAGTTCAATCCCCAGTTCCGCCAAAAATAAAATAAAATAAAAGAAGCACATAAGAAGTGTTGGTTGGGGCTGGTGAGATGGCTCAGTGGTCTAAAGCACCTACTTAGAACAAGCTTAGCAAAGCACAGGGACCGCGGTTCAATCCCCCAGCACCACATGCCAGCCAGCCCTGCCCCCTGGTGGGCTGAGCTGGTCACACACACACACACACACACACACACACATAAAAATAAATAAAATTTTTAAAAAAAGTGTTGGTTACGAAATAAAATTCCTGCAGCAAATGGAAAGCAAGAGAAATTTGCACAGAATACAGAGTAAAAGGCCAAAGAAATTAAGATGAGAAAAGAAGAGAAAAAGACAGATGAAGACAGTCCAGAAGACACAATATACATATAACAGAAATACCTGAAACGAAGGACAAAGCAAATGAAACTGAAACAATAATTGTGGAACTAGTTGATAAAAACTTTCCAGAGTTGGAGAACAATGTGCGCCTACAAATGAAGAAGGCTCACAGGGCACCTTTAAAATTTAATCAGAGGAAAGCAACGCCTAGATAATATCCTCATGTCTTTTTTTTTTTTTTTATGTATTTAAGTACAGGGTCTCCAGGGTCTCACTACACAGATCAGAATCATAGTGATCCTCCTGTTTTCAGCCTCCCAAGCACTGGGATTACAGGCACGTGCCACTACGCCCAGTCTCAATCGACATCTCAGCGTGCCCAGGGGCGGGGCCAGCACAGCACACTGGGGATCGAACCTTGATCCTTGTGTCTGCCTAAACAGGTGCTTTAATCCACTGAGCTATCTGGCTGACCCCCTCGTGTCTTTTTTAAATTTGAAGGATTAAAAAAAATAATAATAACATATCCAGACCGAGAAAGCAGGTTCCATGTAAAGGGGCAAAAGTTAGACTGACCTCAGTTTTTTCTCTTATAATCCTAAATGCCAGAACACATTGGAGCAACATCTACAGAATGTTAAGGGAAATAATTTTGAACCAAGAATTATATTCTCCACCAAAGTAGTATTTGTGTATGCAGGCAACTGGAAAACATTCTTAGATACCAAGGGGTTAAAATAGTATATTCACCAAGAACCTTCTCTAAAAATTTTACTGAATTATTTACTGCAGCTAACAGAAAAATTAGAATAGGAAAACAGTGTATGGAAGTTTTAATGGTTAAGAACATAAAGTCTAAAATTGTCACATATAGGGTAATCTAAATGCAGAATAGATTTTTTTTTAATTTTTTTTAATATTTATTTATTTTTATTTATTACATTTATTTATTGTGTGTGTGTGTGGCCAGCCCAGCCCACCAGGGGGCGGGTCTGACTGGCATGTGGTGCTGGGGATCGAACCGCGGTCCCTGTGCTTTGCCAAGCTTGTTTCAAGTAGGTGCTTTAGACCACTGAGCCATCTCTCCAGCCCCAGAATAGATTTTTAAGGGGAATCCAAAATTTGCAGTTCGTGTAGTTTTAAAGTGTCAAAATACATAACGTGTTCAATATAAATAAATACTGTTGGGGCTGGCAAGATAGCTCAGTGGTCTAAAGCGCCTGCTTAGGCAAGCTTAGGCAAGCATGCAGGGACCTCGGTTTGATCCCCAGTATGGTGGGCTGAGCTGACCATAAAAAAAAAAATAATAATAAAATAAAGGAAACAAAAAAAATAAATAAACATAATTTGACAAATAAAAAAATACTGTTTTATTTTTGCCATGTAAAAAACGGTAAAAAATGTCAGCATTGTAGACTATTTGCCAGGAAGAGTATTCACTTTTTTCTTTTCTTTTTCTTTCCTTTCCTTTTCTTTTTTTCTGGTATTCTAGTACAGGGTCTACAGGGTCTCACTACGTAGATCAGACTCGTAGTGATTCTCCTATTTTCAGCCTCCCAAGTGCTGGGATTATAGGAGCATGCCACTGTGCCCAGTCTCAATCACCTTGTCTCAGCGTGCCCCGGGGGTGGAGCCAGTCACATCAGATATTAAACCCTGGTCGCTGAGTCTGCCTAAGCAGGCACTTTAATCCACTGAGCTATCTAGCTGGCCCGAACACTTTTGGACAAGTCATTTGCTAAGGAAATTACTTGAGGTCACGTATCTCTAATTTCAAGTGGAAGGCAGCATATGAGTATTTCAGAAAAGCAATCTATACCTATGTAAATCTAGCCTGCATGGGGCTGGAGAGATGGCTCAGTGGTCTAAAGCACCTACTTGGAACAAGCTTAGCAAAGCACAGGGATCACGGTTCGATCCCCCAGCACCACATGCCAGCCAACCCTGCCTCCTGGTGGGCTGAGCTGGCCACACACACACACACACACACATAAATAAATACATTTTTTTAAAAATCTAGCCTGCAGTTAACAGTCCCTAGTTAACCACAGTTAACATTCCCTACAGAAGAACATACAGGACAGGTTTATGTGCATTTTTGTTATAAGTACCTGGAACTCAGACCTTAGAGAAACCAAAGGGATTTATTATTTAATTATAACATGTATCCAAATACTTGCATTAACAAATTAAGCATCTTGTTTGGAATCTAGGTTCTAAGGGAATGGGTTTCGTAACCACACATTTGCTAGGAATTTTAGGGGTGAGAAAAGGCAACTCTTGCAGCAAGAGGCCAAAATGTGTTGTGGTTGGGTGAATCCTGGTGGCAAGAGAGCAGGGCCCTCCACTGGCAAAGACCAACAAACAAGGGCGATAGAACAGTCCCAGAAAACACTGTCAGCAATAGATCGCAAGATGTGAGCATCTAAGATTGAAGAGGCAGACTGAATTTATTGTTACCCTTGACAAGTTGAGAAGGTGAGAGTTTCCAGGCTTGGAAGACTTTGGCTTTCCCTACCAAATAGTTATAAATGTATCCAGCTGGTACAAAAGGAGACCTAGGAAGAGGCAAAAAATCAATCTGGAAGTCAAACTAGTGTCCAAACCACAAACCAGAGAGTCATGAGCGTTACCCTGGTGGAAGATAAATGAATTGCTCAGCTTGACATGTTTCATGAGCAACTTTTGCCAACAATTTGTTCAGAACTACAAGGAGTTTTTAAGATGGTAAACTGTGGAAGTCACAGCCAGGAGCCTAGGGAGCATATTAATGTAATAGTTGTTTTTTTGTTTTTTTGGTTTTTTTTTTGTTTGTTTGTTTTTGTTTTTGTTTTTGTTTTTGTTTTTGCTCTGAATGCCCTCAGGCGTGGTTTGGCTGGCTGGAGTGTTGTGGGAATCGAACTACAGCAACCGGAGGCTGACAGCTTTGTGGAAGCAGCCACTTAAAGAACTGAGCTATGGCCAGGCCCCCAACATATTAATGTAATAGCTGTTCCTTCTCATTTGTGAAAAAGCTCAAGTGATCTGACTTTGTGATAACTCTGGGGCCTCAGAGATGTCACTCTCAAATCGTGACTGGCTGCTAGAGGGCCCCAAATTTTTGCACCATTCTTTCCATTGTTTCCCTGAGGACAAGGACTATAGGGTTGTTTTTTTTTTTTTTTTTTTTTCATTTGTATTTGGTACAGGGTCTCACTACGCAGATTGAACTCGTGGTGATCCTCCTATTTTGAGCCTCCCCAATGCCGGGATTATAGGCATGCACCACCACACCCGGACTCTGTCACCAGCTCAGCACGCCCAGGAAGTGGGGCCATTATGGCATGTGGGACTGGGGATCAAACCCTAGTCTTTGAGCTTGCCAAAGCGGGTGCTTTGTCTGCTGAGCTATCTCACAGCCCAAGGACTATAGGTTTTAAAAAATGTTTTCAAAAGTTCTCCCTGCTTCCTATTGTCTATTGTGTTGTTTTGAAAAAGGAAAGACAACCAGGAGATGGAGTGAGAAAGTCAAGGGGAGGATAACGAGAAGAAAAGAGAATTAAGATGTGTCATGCGTATGTATCAGTTCCCCAAGATGAATGTGATCATTATGAACCGCAAGCGTGTACTAATAAAAACTTTTAAAAAACAGATGCAAAATTAGTTCAATTATTGATGGCCATTCCTTAGCAACTTTAATTGAGCAGCTATGAACACAAAATAATATTAACCATTAAGAGTATTTTCAGCTATGAGTCTCTGTAATGCCATGAGTCGCTCGTGGTGGGTGCTTAGCCCATATTTGGAAGTAAGTAAATGAATCATTAAATCAGGTTGCAGGAAACCTATAATTTGATGAGGCCTCAGAAGGGTAATTATATATTCATCTTCTACTCCTTTTATAGTTATTGTTATTTTCTCTTCCTCAAGGGCTTTTGAAAAGCTTATGATAGTGTATATATAATCAAATAGAAAATATGAGTAACACATAAGGCCGGTATCACAAGAAATTTATGTTAGACCAAGACAAGTTCATGGATTGAAATGAGATACACAAGCAAGAAGGCTACCCCTAATTATCTCAGCTGAACTTCAGATTTGGATTGAATTTTTTTTGTGTGTGTGAGAGAAATGAGGACCAATCATGATTCTCTTTCCCTCTCTCTCTCTCTCTCTCTCTTTTTTTTTTTTTTTACGGAACCAGGGATTGAACTCAGGCCCTTGCACTTGCCAGGGAGGCGTGTATTCCACTGAGCCATCTCTTCAGCCCCATGATTCTATTGAAGAATCCTGCCGACCAAATCTTCCCAACGTGGCATCAGATGGGTGCCTGAGCAACTGTCTTCAGTTTAGATCATTCCAGGCCCAGTCACAGTCTGCATGAGGAAATCTGAGCAAGAACCACCTTCCTGGGGCTGCTGAGATGGCTCAGTGGTCTAAAGCATCTACTTAGAACAAGCTTAGCAAAGCACAGGGACAGCGGTTCAATCCCCCAGCACCACATGCCAGCCA
>NW_004524623.1:6010181-6010696 GCF_000260255.1 Octodon degus | reverse complement strand
TTCTGTTATTTCATCCAGCCTTGGATCCAGCATATAAATATGAGCCAAATAAACCTCCTCTCCTTTAAGTGGTAAGTGTTGGGCATTGCATCCCTGTGATGAGAAAAGTGAGATGAAGTGTCAGAAATTATTTTTGAGTAAATGCCTAAAAATATTAGCTGCTATCATTATTATCTTGGGCCATAACTTTAAGAGAAATCAGGTGTTTTACTTTTAACTGCCCAAGCCCTTTGCTACCGACATCTGCAAACCTAGGTCTGCCCACTTTCTGATGTTTCTTCCTGTTCCAGAAGTAGTTTATGACTTGTCATAACTACTGTCATGACTTGCAGGCTGTGCTGGAAGCAAACGGCGCAGACTGGAGAAGGTCCTAGAAAGCTTGGACCAAAATGGAAGCAGATTCATATTTTAGGCTATGAATCTGCATGTGGAACAAGGGCAAAGGATATGTATTTAAGACAATTTGGAACCCGGGCATGGTGGTGCACAGCTGTAATCCCAGCACTCAGGAGGCC
>NW_004524623.1:6005736-6010081 GCF_000260255.1 Octodon degus | reverse complement strand
TGCAACTCAGCAGCCAGCCTGTCAATGTAAAGGGTTGCAGATGCAGCTCAGCAGTCCTGGGTTCGAACTCTAGCGCATACACACACACACACACACACACACACACACACACACCCTTGCTGAGTTCAGTCAACCCTACAAAGGCAAAGGATTTTAGTTTCTCATGCTTTTGTTTGCAGTGAACTCTGTAAGAAATTTCAGATGTGGGGCTTTATATCTGGGACATTGAGGATGTGATCAGCCGTGTCCTCAACAGTAGGATTTTTAGGGCTGGCAAGATAGTTCAGCAGACTAAGCGCCTGCTTAGGGGAACGCTCAGGGACCAGGGTTTGATCCCTGGTACCACATGCGGTGCTGGCCCTGCCCTTGGGTGCACTAAATTGGTGACCGAGTCCAGGTGTAGTGGTGCATGACTATAATCCCAACGCTGGGGAGGCTGAAAAACAGGAGGATTATTATGATATGAGTCCAAGCTAGGTAGTGAGATCCTGTACCAAAAACATAAAATTTAAAAAAAAAAAAAGAATTTTCTTACAGTGAAGCCAAAAGAGCTCTCCTATATCTGTGTTGTGTAGCATGAAACCTACAGCAGGACCTGTATAGGACCAGCTCACTCAAAGCAGCTTAGGGGGCTGGGGAGATAGCTCAGTAAAATAAGCGCGTGCCCGGCAAGCACAAAGTCCTGAGTTCAATCCCCAGTACCACAAAAAAAAAAAAAAGGAAAAGGAAAAAATTGTCCTTTCCCTCAAAGCAGTCTCACTGGACACCCAGGAAATACTGCTTGTGATTGAAACCAAAATTTTAACTAAATCAAACAACACCTGGAAACTCTAGAGGACTGCAAGTAGGCAACTCCCTACTGACATCACCAAGGACGATGATGTCATCTCAACCTCCTGTCAGGAAGGTGGTTCTTGCTCAGATTTCCTCATGCAGACTGTGACTGGGCCTGGAATGATCTAAACTGAAGACAGTTGCTCAGGCACCCGTCTGATGCCAGGGTGGGAAGATTGGGTCGGCAGGAGGCTGGAACAGCATCGACCTTGGGTAGCTCTCTCTGTAGTTTCTGCAAGTGATCAGCAACTGAAGTCAGGACAGCTGGACTCTATCTGTCTGTATCTCTCTCTCTGTCCCTCTGTCTGTCTTTCTGTTTCTTTCTGTCTGTCTCTGTTCTCTCTCTCTCTCTCTCTCTCTCTCTCTCTCTCTCTCTCTCCCCTAGGAACCTACTACAAATTCAGGACCTAGTACTTGCCAGGCATGGACTTCTCTCAAGGTGGCTCAGGACTCTAAGGGCCCCAGGAGAGGAAAAGAACCACATGGAAGTGATGCTATCCTTTATGACATACCCTAGGAAGTCACACTGTCACTTCTACATTCCATATCTTCTCTCTCTGAACTTTCCTGGGTTTAAGGGAAGGTTGATAAGGAAGATACTGACTTCTACAAAACATAAACTATGGCTTCTATTTAAGAACCAGTAGCTGGGAGTTAATACTCTGCTCAGGCCACATGAAATGGAGTCATTACTGACCACGGCTAAAGGTAGAGGAGACGTTAATTACAAACAGAAAAATCCAATTCTATAATTCACTTATTTAAGACTTTTAAAGTTATTCCCACTTAATGACAAGAAAAATGAGAGGTAAATAATATTTTATATTATTTTTTTTCAACTAGGTAATACTAGAATGTCTATAATTGAAACTCTAATGACTATTCTATGAAATGCTGTCCCAGAAATCCTCACAATGATATTTTAGAGACAAAGTATGCATCAAATTTTAGTGTTCAACAAACAGATGGGTCTATATTTTGGAGGAGGTGATTTAGAACTGACTTTGAATAATTCTGATAGCAGAAAACCCTCACCTGCTGCTTTATTTAAATTAAGCCTCCTAACAAAATTCATGAGAAGCTACTCCTGGGTTGAAGACCTGGGGAATCACAAATTTCAGGGCAGCCTTAGGATGATCCTACTGGGCCAAAAAGGAGGCCTTTCATTTGTCAACTGAGAGCTGAGCATATCTCGGCTTGTAGACAATTACATTCCCAGATCTATCTTCATTACTGGTTTCAACAGTAAAAGCTCTGACCTCCCACAAGGCCCATGAAATTGAATTTTAGACAACCAGTGTAAATTTGAGGAGCCCATTCATCAGATCCTCTGTTCCTTTTTGTTTCATTTTATTTGTTTCTCTGAGATGGTGTTGCCCAACCTTGCCTGCAACCACAATCCTTCTGCTCAGTGCTGGGATTTCAAGAGTGTGCCACAACGCCAACACTCCACGTCCCATTTAAGTGTCACCATATCAACCCAATAGTAACCAGAGGACAGTACTTGCATGGAGTTCTGAGTTCCCAGGACTCCAAATCTGACAGTCCCCCTCCCTGCAAGGAAAATGTCCCAAAAACACTCCCAGATCCTTCTCCTCCAGGTCAATAGGAAGTGTACTCAAGGACAGTTTATCTGTTCTCAGGGCCCTGGAGTGAGTGTGGCAGATGTCATTCGTTATTCTCCCAACAGTTTCTTGCATATAGAATGATTAGCATTGTTTAAAGACAGGGCTGCGGTACATTGTCCCAGGTTGGCCAGGTACTCCTGATCATCCTGCCTCAGCCTCCCTAGTAGCTTGGATTATAGGTGTGCTATGGTTTGTGTCTAGTAGTCCCCCCAAAGCCTCATGCACTTCTAGACTTTGTGATTAACTCAACGTCCACTGGGATTATGGGTGTAAGTACTACTGGGATGATGGGTGTGAGTACTGCTCCCAGCCTGGGGCGGATAGGCTGAATGCAGCGTAAGGGAGGCGGACTTGCTCTCTGGTGCTGTTGTTGCCAATAGTCCTCCCATGTGCTTTTGCTCTCTCTGCTCTTTGCCATAGCCATAAACACCTGCCCTCTGCCCTGTGCCGCTCTGCCTTGGAGCGAGCTGAGTAGGGACTGAAACCTCCACTGACTATGAGCTAAATAAATCCACAGGGTGGGCTGAAGTGGGCTGGGGAGATGGCTCAGTAGAATAAGCACTTGCCTGGCAAGTGCAAGGACCTGAGTTAAATCCTCGGTTCTGCCAAAAAAATAAAATAAAATAAAAGCTACTCCTCTCTGAAGTGGCCAGAGTCTGGGTGTGGTGGTGCACACCTGTAACCCCAACGCTGGGGAGGCTGAAAACAGGAGGATCACTAGGAGTCTGAGCTGCATAATGAGACCATGGAACAATCAAATACATTTAAAATAACAATAATAATAGTAAACTTAATAATGTTACATAATGATAGCATTCATTATAGAGAATTTGACTGTACATAATTTATCTTGATTTTCCTTTTTTCCCCAACCTTCTCCTCTCACTTCAACTTATCCTCTCCTCTTTTTTCTTTTTTCTTTTTTTTTTTTCCAGCCAGCTTAGCCCACCCTAAGGGCGAGGCTGGTGTGGCATGTGGTGTCTGGGGACCAAACCACAGTCCCTGTGCTTTGCCTAAACTTGCCTAAGCCAGCACTTTAGACTGCTGAGCTATCTCACAGCCTGACTCCCTTTATTTCTAAAAGCTTTATTTCCATTTTTTCTTCTACTCTCTTTATTTTCTCTTCCTTTTTTCCCCCTTTTGTTGAACGTTCCCCCCACTTCCCATTTGAAAATTTTCTTCCTATTTCCAGTAATTATTATACACTTTGGTCCTTCTTTATTCTTTTAGTTTCTCACATACAAGAGACAATATGATGTTTAAACTTTCATGTCTGGGGGCCGGGAGCTAGCTCAGTGGGCTGAAGTGCCTGCTTAGGCAAGCTTAAGCAAGCTCAGGGACCGCAGTTTAATCTCTAGCACCACATGCTGCACCAGCCCTGCACAGGCCACCGAGTCCAGGCCTAGGCCTGTAATCCCAGCATAATGAACCCCTGTAACAACCAAATACATTAAGAAAATAAATTAATTAAAATAAATATTCATCTCTTATTTTACTTAAGAGTATGGTCTCAGTGAGAATCCATTTACCTAGAAGTGTCTCAAGTTAATCTTTCTTTAGGGTGGGATAGTACTCCCTCACATTAAAAAATAAACACAATTTTTTTGTCCACCCATCCATTAATGGGGATTTGCACTGTGTCCAAGATTTGGCTGTTACGTGTTGTGCTGCCATAAACATGGCTGCGCACATATCACTGTGCCGCGATGCTTTTAACTCTTAGTTCATTTTCTCCTTTTGGAACAAAATACAGCGCACCCAAAGTTAAGCGAGGAAGGGGCTGGTGAGATGGCTCTGTGGTCTAAAGCACCTACTTAGAACAAGCTTAGCAAAAGCACAGGGACCGCGGTTCAATCCCCCAGCACCACATGCCAGCCAGCCCC
>NW_004524623.1:5995347-5996616 GCF_000260255.1 Octodon degus | reverse complement strand
ATGAGTCTGGTCTGAATAGTGAGACCCTGTAGATCCTGTACCAAATACAAAAAAAAAAAAAAAAAAAAGGAGTTCATTCATTCTTTTTGTTCTCTTCTTTAATGCCTCCAGCCAATGTTGGAACCGAATCATGGAAGGAAAGTCTTGCCATGTGTGTTAATAGTTATACAGGAAGCAAAATTCTGGCCCTTGCCTTAAGAATAGAAATGCTAGTGGGCCAGGGAGACAGCTCAGTAGAACAAGCACCAGCAGGGCCTGGCTTGAGTCTGCCCGCTGTACTCGGCTTCTTACTGCTGCTACCCATGGAAGTGAGCCCGCTGTGCTCCACTGGCAAGCTGATCTGCTCCTGGATTAGCTGGCTGGATCTCACCCCTAGCCTCTTTGCCAGGAGTTCTGCCACAGGGTTCTAATCCAAGCCTCACCGTTGGCTGGAGCGAGGTTCCAGCAGAGCACAGGTCCCAAGCGCTGGGCTGCTGGCCAGAAGCAGGAGCTTCCCGTCGGCAACGGGCCTGTCCGCTGGCTGCAGGCTGGAGGCGGGAGATTATGACAATTTTTTTTCCCTCTGGTATCAGGAATTAAACTCACAACCTCATGCTTGACAGGCAGATGCTGTGCCATTGAGCTACATGCCCGACCCCTGTTTGCGATTTTTTTTTTTTCCAGAACTGGGGATTGAATTCAGGCACTTGCACTTGCCAGGCAAGCCCCTGTTTTCAATTTAAAAGAACTTTCTTCTTTTTTATCTAATTGAGCAAAGCTAGAAGGTTTAAACTCTATTTGCTGTATCTTTGCTCCATCCTTCTTGTCCTGTTTAGGACTTGATCTTAAAACAGTCCTCCACACTAAGTCCTTTATGGTGGTCTTACAAAGTAACATATATACAGGAACCAAGAAAACAACAAACATTTTTATATACATCTATAAGCATTTACATTTTTGAGACTCCATATGTCCCATTTTTAACTCAATCTAACCTTTTTCCTTTTGGCTTTTGCACATTTAACTTTTTTTTTACCCTGGGGATTATAAGGAATTTCTATAATAAGGGAAGTATGAAAAGTTTTACAAAACTTTTAGAAAAGAACTTGAACATTACCTATAAGTAAATAATCTATCCAGTTGTTTCCTGCTGACAATAGGGCCAGGCAATGCAGTAAGTGTTTTAATATACATATTAAAGAGAAGCTGACTTCTATGTTTAATAAGCTAATAAGCTTTAATTTGAAAAGGTTTAAGGCAGGGGGCCAGGGAGATGGCTCAGTACGTTAA
>NW_004524623.1:5994443-5995086 GCF_000260255.1 Octodon degus | reverse complement strand
GCTTAGTACTAGATATCATAAGTAAGACTTACCATTCATAATCACTATCAATAATTACCAAATACACCTTGGGTAATAATACTACTCCTTTGTACGATCAGACCTACAGTATCTTGTATCTTTTGGAATAGGGCTGAAAACTTCGGTTTTAATTTTGTAAACTCCATAAGCTAGGAGCTGATTTTCCACAGCCATCAGATCTAAAGCTGCACCTCCACTTCCAGGGGTTTTATAGAAAAGATCCTGCATTTGATTGAAATTCGAGCTGGCCAATGGAAACTGCAGGTGTCCCGGGCCCCCTGGATGATAGGCCCATTCTCCAGTTTCCCTGAGATTGTAAGCGTTGGCCATTCTTACCAAGTTTGGAGCAGCATTCATTATCCCAGTGTTTACCACATCTTGGACAAAGTCCAGGAGCAGTCCTGCTATTCTTATCTCCTTTTTATCTTATCCTTTTCTGCAGTCTTTTCTCATATGACCCATTTTTCCATAGTTAAAACATTTGGTATGATTTTGTTTTAAAAAAAAAAAAAAAAAGGCCATAAGAGCCTGCTTTAAATCTTTAATAATCTTGAATACTAGAGGTTGGTGTTCCCCTTGTACATACCCCTGGGGAAATTGAACATTTGGTGTGCTGTTGAAC
>NW_004524623.1:5992899-5994343 GCF_000260255.1 Octodon degus | reverse complement strand
CTCTCTCTCTCTCTCTCTCTCTCTCTCTCTCTCTCTCTCTCTCTCTCTGCAAAACTGGGGATTGAACTCAGGCCCTTGTGCTTGTCAGGCAAGCGCTTATTCTACTAAGCTATCTCCCCGGCCCTCTCTCTCTCTTTTTCTCTCTCTCTCTCTCACTTGTTTTTTATGTATTTACTACAAGGTCTACAGGATCTCACTACACAGATCAGACTCAGTAGTGATCCTTCATGTTTTTCAGCCCCCTAAGCTCTGGGATTACAGGCGTGCGCTCCGATGCCCAGTCTCATTCACTGTCTCAGTGTGCCCTGGGCGCGGGCTGGCATGGCAGGCTAGGGATCAAACCCAAAGCCCCTGCCTCTGCCTAAGCAGGCACTTTAATCCACTGAGCTATCTGGCTGGCCCTCCTCTGTGAGTTCTTTAAATTTCTAGATATTAATCCTATGTCTGAGGAACAGCTGGCAAAATTTTTGTCCTATTCTGAGTTGTCTCGTCACTCTGCTGGTGGTTTCTTTTGTTAACCAAAAGCTTTAATAAGATCTGATCCCAGTTGTTGATGCTGTGTAATATTTCCTATGCAATTAGGATTTTGCTCATAAAGTCTTTGCCTACACCTGTGTCTTCAAGAATTCTACCTTGGGGCGGGGGAGATGGCTCAGTGGAATAAGCGCTTCTCTGGCAAGCGCAAGGGTCTGAGTTCAATCCCCAGTTCCGCCAAAAAAAAAAAAAAGAATTCTGCCTACATTGTCTTCTAGCAGATTTAGTGTTTCTGTTTTACTATTTAGATCTTTGATTCATTTCGATTTTAGTTTAGTGCATGGTGAGAGATATGGGTCCAGGTTTAATATTTGATGTGTGGAAAGCCAGTTTTTCCAGAACTATTTATTTATTTTGGTACCAGGGATCTAACTTAGGACTTCGCATTCACTGGGCAGGCACTTATGTCACTGAGCTATCTACCCAGCCAGCACCATTTCTTAAGGAGGCTGTCTTTCTTCCAGTGAAGGTGTATGACACCTTTATGAAGGATAAGGTAGCTGACTGTGTTTGGAATAATTTGTGTATTTTCTAATCTGCTTCATTGATCCTTGGGTATTTTTTTTTCCAGCACCATGCTGTTTTTATCACAGTAGCTTTGTAGTATAATTTCAAGTCTGTGATTGTGATGCCCCTACCTTGCCTCTGTTACACAGAATTGCCTTTGCTGTTCTAGGTCTCTTCTGATTCCAAATGAAATGTATGATACTTTTTTCCAATATTGTGAGGTGTGCTATTGGTATTTTGATCTGGATTGCATTAAATCTGTATAACAATTTTGGAAGTATGGGCATTTTCATTCTATTGGCTTGTCCTGCCCAAGAACAAGGGATATCTTTCCATTTTTTAAATTAATTAATTATCTTTCTTTTTTAAATTAATTAATTAATTAATTAATTGTGTGTGTGTG
>NW_004524623.1:5991166-5992601 GCF_000260255.1 Octodon degus | reverse complement strand
AGCTCAGCCCACCAGGGGGCGGGGCTGGCTGGCATGTGGTGCTGGGGGATTGAACCGTGGTCCCTGTGCTTTGCTTGGTTTAGCTTGTTCTAAGTAGGTGCTTTAGACCACTGAGCCATCTCACCAGCCCTCACTAGGTAGATTCTTAAGCATTTCATTTCTTATGCTAGTGTGAAGGTATTTTTTCCCTATTTACTAGTTCGTTGAGTTTGTTATTTGAGTATAAGAATGTTATTGATTTTTCAGAGCTGATTGTCTCTAAATGTGCTGCTTAATTTGCTTATTAAATCTAGAAGTCTGTTGGTGGAGTGCTGAGGTCTTCTGTGTAGAGTATCATTCATCTGAAAATAATGATAATTTAACTTCTTCCTTTCCTATCATTATTCCTTTTATTTCTTTATAGTTGCTCTGGCTAATGTTTCCAGAACTATATTGAGTAGGAGTGGCAACCATGGACATCCTTGCTTAGTTCCTGACTTTAGACTAAAAACTTTCAGTTTTGACCATTTAGTGTGATGTTGGTATTGTTTTGTCATTGATGGCATTTATCAGATTGAGATAAAGACCATCCATTCCAGTTTTCTGTAGAGACTTTATTGTGAATAGTTGTTGAACTTTTCAACTGCTTTTTCTTCACCTATTGAGACGATCCTGTGGTTTTTCATCCTAGGTTCTAATAATCTGATGTTTTACATTTATTGATTCACATGTGCTGAACCATCCCTTCATTCAATCAAAGTTTCAATTCTTTGATTGAATCCTACTTGGTCAGGGTGTTTAATCTTTTTTTTTTTTTTTTTGGTGGAACCGGGAATTGAACTCAGGCCCTCGCGCTTGCCAGGGAAGCACTTATTCCACTGAGCCATCTCCCCGGCCCCAGGGTGTTCAATCTTCCTGATGATTTGATGAATTCTGTTTGCCAGTATCTTTTGAGGATTTTTGTGATTATGTTCATTAGGGAGATTGATTTGTAGTTCACTCTTTTTGGTTGGGTCCTTCCCTGGTATTGGTATCAGGGTAATGCTTGCTTCCAGGAATAAATTTGGTGAATTGCTTCTCTTTCTATTTCATTAAAGAGTTTAATGAGTAATGGCATTAGCTTATCTCTAAATTTCTTGTAGAATTCCAGAGTGAATCTGTCAGGATCTGGGCTTTTCTTTGTTGGTAGGTTGTATAATTACATCTTTAATTTCATTTATTTATGTTTTATTTATAATTTTTATATCTTCTTGATTCAGCTTTGGTAATTTATACATATCTAGGAATCTGTCCATTTCTTCTATGTTTTCCATTTTGTTAAAATATAGGTTCGCAAAGTAGATACTGATTTTTTTTTATTGCTTCAATATTCATTGTGATTTCACTCTTTCCACTCATAATTGTATGGACTTGAATCTTTCCTTTTCTTAATAAGATTAACTAAAGTGGGCTGGTG
>NW_004524623.1:5978757-5982461 GCF_000260255.1 Octodon degus | reverse complement strand
ACGAACTTGGTGTGTCTGGTGAGACGTCCGCAGTGGCGGCTGTGCCTCGGTTTGCTCACATTCTTAAGTCACCTTGTGGCCCTTGTTGAGGCCCATGGCCATGGGATAGTGGAGAGCCATGGGTATTGTTCTTCGATGATTGCTGTGGTGGAAGGACCCGAGTCCTCAAATATTTCTTAGACTCTTCCGAGTCCAATTGCAGTGGTTCCAAAGCTAGAGAAATTAGATTACAAAGAGACCATACATGAAAAGGAATTGGGTTCCCATTTTGATGAGCACAATGCAGCGCTCTCGTAACTTGCTTCCAAACTTAGATTTAAAGCAGCCTTTCCCTCTAGCCTGGACCAATAACGGTGTTGCTAGACCAGAGCAAACAACTCCTCAAAACTTTTTAGCTTCATTTTTACTCCTGCTCCCTTGAGCAGTGACTGAAAAAGACAGACAGATTCTTTTTCTGTCGAAGGGAAGCTCCCCATTACCCTGAGCTTCTGCCCATGGCCTCATGTACTCTGGGCGACTGTACCCCATGGTCCAACCTGCTTTATACTTACAATTAGTCCTCTCCCGTCTGCCCCATGTCTAGGCACCAATTGTAGAATGATCGGAGCCTCTAAAAGAACGGCAGCAAGGTTGGATGAAATTGGCCACAGAGGTCTCACTGAGATCAGTCTTAGTCTCTAAGTGAGCCCTGAGCCAGGGAAACTTGTCATGTTTATTGAGGGCTACAAACAGGCTAAGGAATGTGCAGAACTAATTTGGTGCAAACAAACTGCTGTCTATATTGCCTTCTGACATTCACCAGCTAGTTTACAAATCACTAGTTGGTAACTTTCCAGGTAAAGGAACAAAGAACAGAGAGGGCTTGCCTCCAGGAATCTGTTCCTACCTTGTCTCCAGCTTGCCGGAATTACAAAGGGCCAGTTTCCTCAGGCTCTGTTCTTCATTCCTTGCTCCCTCAGTACAGTAAGCTTTTGATTCACATCATGACAATTGGGCAAAGAGTGGTAGGGTGTTGTAGAGGGCCTGGGTTGAATTTCCAGCACCAAGTAAAACATTAAAAAATAAAAGGAGAAAAAGAAAGAAAGGTTTAATCATTTAAATGGACTGAAATCACTTAAATAGAAGTGTCGGTGTATGAAGCTAACATTGAAGATAGTCTGGCTGACATTAATACGTCAATCAAAAGAATGATGGAAATTGCAAACAAGAAATCCTGACTGGAGCTGGGGAGATAGCTCAGTGGCTTAAGTGCCTGTCTAGCAAGTATAAGGCCTTGAGTTCAATCCCTGGTACAAAAAAAGAGAGAGAGAGAGAGAAAAGAAAAAGAAAAAAGAAAGAAATTCAGAGTAGACAGAGTTAGACAGCAGAAGAAATTTGATTTATAGGAAACTGAGGAAAGAGCAACTATGCAGGAACATAGGCAGATGCAAGAGTTTATTTTCAGAGATGAAGTTACAGTTCTTTTGGGCAGAACTACCCTGGGGTATGTGGCCTCTGTCTACATACTATTGAGTCACTCAAAATTAGTATATTGTGCTCACTGGACTAAGCGCCTGCTTAGTCAAGTGCAGGGACCAGGGTTTGATCTCTGGTACCATATGCCAGCTCCCACCCCCCTGCACCTTCCCACTCCCCAGTCATGCTGAGGGTGACTGCATCTGGGCATGGTGGTACACACCTATTATCCCAACACAGGGAGTCTTGAAAACAAGAAGATCACTACAAGTCAGAACTGCATAGTGAGAGCCTGCACATTCTGATGACTCAGACTGTCTTGATCTCACGGTGGGAAAAAATCCCACTGGACAGTGAAACCAAATGTCCACCAGTTTGATATCTCAGAACTGGGGACAGCCATGGAGTCACAGAATGACTCCAAAGCTATGAGGGCCAGAGCTCTTTAGGGCTTCTGGTCAACCCCTACTAGTTGGGTAGGAAGAGTTGGGGAATGGAGGCAGTATAGTGTTGAACAGTGCCCCAGAGAGGAGAATCAGAGACCAGATACTTGTCCAGACTCGTCATAAGCACTGAATGGGGACTAGAAAATTGTAAAATGCTCCTCAGTGAAGTAATATAAGGACAACTTTTGGGCGCTGGTTGCCTGGGTCTGAGGCCAGAACTTACCTTACATCAGAGTGTCATTGACTACATTAAATGCATAGAAATGAGGTGCAATTAGTTTAGAAACAACCCTACTTATGGCAGTTAAATAGACATAGCTATGCAGAAAAAACATACTGGGTTTTGCTTGTTTGAGATGGACGTCTAGGAGACCACTTAAGGGGAAGTGAGGCTTTAGTGACCTCCTCTGTGAGCACAAGGGAGAAAGGCAGCAAGTTGTGCTCCTTTGGCAACACACAGGGATGATGGCAGGCTGCAGGTTCTAGGGAAAAGTCGATACAGCTGAGATGTGGGTGTTTACCTGAGCGTGTACGTATAACATACATACATGCATACGTTAGTATGATAGGAAGCAGATGGATCTGTGTTGCTTTGTTTGTACCCATGTTTGAGCGAATAAAAGGATGAGTCAGATGCTCTCAGGTCTCCTCTGCCTACTACAGGCAAGTGCCTGTTGGCTGCCCACATGTTATATGTCTGTCTGTCTTCCCTCCTCGTTCACCTTCAGCTACATGACTTGTTTCTCCAGTTGATCCCTATTTAATCAATTTTACCTGAGCAATTATATGCATATTTTTACTGCCCATAGGAAAAGATAAGCCAAATGGACTATTCTGAAGTCACAACTCTGCAAATGATTTCAGCCTGGAATAATCAGTATACCAGTTTGGCACTCTTGACATGGTGCATCCTTTGCTGCTCCACCTCCATCTCATGCTGCTTCCACTGGCCCAGAACAGTGACGCTGCTGTCAGTGTCACTCCTTGAACCCCATCAAAATGTGACCATTTGGTGGCTTTGGTCACCACAGCAGCTGGTTACTAAGCAGCTGATTACCTTGTCTCATGGTGAGCCAGTTGAATTACTGTGAATAACTCAGGCAGCTACCTTGTGGTCGGGTCTGGAGGACAAGTTCCTTCCAAGAGTGGCAGGCAATGTGGCGGGGCATAAAAAGCAGTGAGGCTTATACCTAGTCTCCTTATTGATTCCCAGCAGATCTGCAGGGCCAGGCGCTATGAATAGCTGCTGCTAGCAACCACTGAACAAATGACAGCCCTTTATTTGCACCTAGTGTGGAAAACCTGCTCATTATATGCCACTCATTTCAGTAACATCTGCACATTCTCTGCATTTGAACTTAAATTAAAAACCAAATTCTAATTCAGACATTGAAATGATTTGCAGACTTCTCTGCAAGTGGACAGAAGATCAGAGAGCAAGTAGGAGGTAGACATAACTTATGGTCCCCATGTTTCTATTGTTAGTTTCCTGAAGAATCAGAAGAGGTGTGCGTCTGTCTTCAAAGGAGGAGGTAGGGATCCTACTTTTGTGTAAGAATTTGTTTCAAAATATATGAAGACAAATCATTATATAAACTTGGTTCCAGGTAAACTCAATTCTTCCCTTTCTTTAAAAGTAAAAGTCTAAACTTTGCTCCTATTAATACCATTAAGGGGGCTGGAGAGATGGCTCAGTGGTCTAAAGCATCTACTTGGAACAAGCTTGGCAAAGCACAGGGACCGCGGTTCGATCCCCCAGCACCACATGCCAGCCAGCCGCGCCCCCTGGTGGGCTGAGCTGGC
>NW_004524623.1:5976440-5978657 GCF_000260255.1 Octodon degus | reverse complement strand
AGGGACCACGGTTCAATCCCCCAGCACCACATGCCAGCCAGCCCCGCCCCCTGGTGGGCTGAGCTGGCCACACACAAAAATAAATAAACAAATAAATAATTTTTTAAAAAAAAGATTAACTAAAGATTTGTCAATTTTATTTAATCTTGCAAAGAACCAACTCAATTCATTGGTTCTTTGTATATATTTCCTAGTCTCAATTGCATTACTTTCTATTCTGATCTTATAATTTACTCCCTCATATGAAATTTGCACTTAACTTGCTCTTTCTTTTTCTTGAAGTTCAACATTATTATTTTTATTTATTTATTTTTTTTGCACAACCGTGGATTGAACTCAGGGCCTTGCGCTTGCCAGGGAAGTGCTTATTCCACTGAGCCATCTTCCCGGCCACTCAACATTATTATTTATTTGAGACCATTCTGTTTTTCTGACTTTGCACATGCATTATTGTTTGATTGTACAAACTGTTGAATTTCTTATTTAATTTCATTTGAACCCACTGGTTGTTTGGAGAATGCTATTTCATTTCCATCCCTTTATGAAGTTTGTATGGTTTCTTCTGCTATTGACTTACAGTTTCTTTGTACTATGGCATGACATTATGTGTGGTATAATTTCATTTCTTTTGCATTTACGTAAGCATGTTCTATCTACTAGTATGTGGTCTATTTTGGAGAATGTCCCATGTGAAGTAAGAAAAATGTGTATTGTGATTTTGTATTGTGGAATACTCTGTAGACATCTGCTAAAGCCATTTATTAAAAAATCTCTTTAGTTCTGATATTTCCTTGTTGCCCATACTCAGGGAGGTTTTATAACCTGCCCAAGGTTGGAGAGTCACAGCATTCCTATCCACAAAGGCAGTAATCTTCTCATACCACTACATTATATGGTGAATGTCAATTATTCTTATATCTGCAAAAGCTGAATTAAGTGTATGAGATACTTAAGGTCAAAGCATTCTGGAGGGTAATGTGTTGAAGGGTAATGTGTATGGAGCTAAGTCTCTCTTTTGCACATGCACTACTACACACAGGTCTTAGGGTGCCAATTATGCAATTTCATCAACCCAACACCTCTTGCTCCAACCCATAGACGGTGATGAGAGTAACAAAGTGCATTTGCTTCTCTAGATGTCTTGCTTAGAAACGATGTCCATCAAATTTGAACTGTTGTCAGCTTATCAAAATGTTGCCCTGAAGCCAAGAAATGAATAAAATTGTCTTTCTTAAGAAATATAGCAATCAAAAGAAAACTTTTTAAAAATCTATCCAATTTCTTGCAATATATTTCATATTAATTTAGAAATAATCAAGTTATATAGTTTGACACTTTGTATAGTCACCAGATGTCATACATGAGATGTCATGAGAACACTGTGATCCTGTGGGCCTCAGTGCTTCCTACTTGGGGCAAATGCCTTATTTTCTTGCTCTCGTCACAGATTGCAGATTCATGTTACTGATTTTTGTGCTGATTCATGTTACTAAACAAATGACATCATCTAAAATACACCACTGAGGGTTGGGGAGATAGCTCAGTGGAATAAGTGCTTGCCTGGCAAGCTCAAGGTCCTGAGTTTGATCCCTGGTACCGTAAAATAAATAAATAAGTAATAAATAAAAAGAAAAAAATACACCAGTAAGTGCTGTTTAATGAAATTCTCCTCCTGATTAAATATTCACTGTTAGGGTTTTCCAGTGTGTCAGAGAAGCAGAAGTAAAGGGAAAAAATGGGGGCAGGCCTTTACTGACTCTGAGGGCACAGAGAGGTTCTGAGTGAGATGGGGTTGGATCCTCTGACCCGAGACAAAGGAAGGCTGAGATGTTATGTACCTTTGCTAGGGGCAGAGTTTGAGGGACAGGTTCAGTGACACACAAGGAGTTGACTGGAGTCTCCCTTATGGTGAAGAAGAGGTAGAAAGAAATTGTATTCAGGACCGGAGATGAAGAAGGTGATCCTTGGGAAGATAAAGCTGTTGTTTTTGGGATCAGGACCATAATCACTTAGCAGTTTGTACTTGGGTTGGAACCCATCATTCACCATGGACTTTTTTTATATATAGAAAAGAAAAACCAACAGAAATTCCTAACTACTCTTTTATGGCAAATTTTTATGAACCCTTAAACACTATGAGTGAATCAAGGAGGGAGTCTGGCTTAGTCTGGATGTGCTTCCACTGGTCAAAAGACAGGTGGCAGGTTTTCTTTTTTT
>NW_004524623.1:5951326-5976231 GCF_000260255.1 Octodon degus | reverse complement strand
TAAAAAAAAAAAATACCACTAAGGTAAAGCCAGATGCAATTGGATTTTGTCACTGCTGCAACCCAGCTAGCTTTGTTGCTAAGACCTTCCAGGGTGCTAATTGCAGCTGTGAACTAATCATTATTCCAACTGAACCACACTCTTTTATTTTCCCCTTCAAGCTTTTCATTATTAACTTTGCTTGAATTTGTCAATGTGAGGACATTTTCAATGCAAATTGTCATTTGGCAATATGCTACTGTACATGAACAACTGTTTTTATTATGCACTCTGTCGTGTGGAGTTTTAAATGTGCAAAAGTCATAATTAACCACTTGTTCTAAAATTCTAGTTTTGTTTCTTTATTATAGTTTATCTTCATGAGTTCAAGATTTTCTTTGTCTTCCTGGGACAGGGTCTCTTTATGCAGCTCAGGCTGGCCTTGAGCTCACTTTGTAGCCCAGGCTGTTCTTGAACTTGCAACAATCCCACCTCGGTCTCCTAAGTGCTGGGATTACAGGTGTGCGCCACTTCATCTGATTTCATTCAGGACTTTTGTCACTCGTTTCCTTTCATATCCTAAAACTAAAATGAAAACCAAGCTTGTTCCAAAGTAACCTACTTTAGGGGCTGGTGAGATGGCTCAGTGGTCTAAAGCACCTACTTAGAACAAGCTTAGCAAAGCCCAGGGACCACGGTTCAATCCCCCAGCACCACATGCCAGCCAGCCCGCCCCCTGGTGGGTTGAGCTGGCCACACACACACACACACACACACACACAAGTAAATAAAATTAAAAAAAATAAAAATAAAAACATTAAAAAAAAAAAAAAGTAACCTACTTTAGAAAACAATATCCACAGTATTTGGTATGAGTGCCTTTAAAAGTAGACACTTGGGGCTGGGGAGATGGCTCAGTGCAATAAGCCCAAAGGCCTGAGTTTAATCCCCGGTTCCGCCAAAAAAATAAAATAAAAGTAGACACTAGCTTTCCTGCATCTTTGTATATATTAACAAAACTACTACAGTGGTCTCACCATGACAAAAATAATTCAGCAATGGGGCTGGAGAGATGGCTCAGTGGTCTAAAGCATCTACTTAGAACAAGCTTAGCAAAGCACAGGGACCGCGGTTTGATCCCCCAGCACCACATGCCAGCCAGCCCTGCCCCTCCCCCCATGGGCTGAGCTGGCCACGCACACACACACACACACACACACACACACGCAAAATAAATTTTAAAAAAATAAAAATTCAGCAAAACCAATCATTATCCTATTCTGATGAGAACGTGCAATTCCCCCATTTTCCAGAAATGAAAGTGTCTTGATTGTTACCTCTAGCAGAACACTGCTGTTGTAACTTGGGAGCCAGGGGTTCAGCGGAGGTATAATCAGAAGAGAGGGAGGTCCGCAGAGAGCCCCTCACTGGGTAGGCCTAGTGCTTGGGGTGCTAGCCCGGTTGCTCCAGCTAATCGTGCAGGTTTCCCTAACTGGCATGCTCGGACCTTTAATGGGCTCTAGTGTGGGGCTGGGGCTAGAAAAGCGAGAATCAAAACAGAGACCAGAAAGCTGATAGTGAGCAGATGCCTGCTCTTTCAAAGACATTAAAAAAAAAAAAAAAAAAAAAAAAAAAGTGACACTTCAAAATCCAGGCAAGCAGTTAGCACCTAGGTAATTATCAGTGTGTACTAATTTGGGATTCAAAGAGCAGGGTTAGTTGGGAAGGCCACACTCTAGACTGGGAGGGGCTAAAGGACCAGCACGATGCTTTAAAACTGCTCAGCCCATTCATCTAGCTCTGTATTTACATTGTTTTGACCCCACTGTCTTCCTCACGAGCTCCTGCTGAGTCCTGTCACCCCAGAACTCAGCCCTGTGTTGTGTGCGGTCATCACCCTAGCCCAGGCTCTTAGCTACTTTCTTTCAGACTCTAACAGGATCCCGACAGTGAATAGTGCCTTTAAAAGTAGATACTAACTTTCTGTATGTTCTTGTGTATTAACAAAACTACTATAGTAGACTGGTAACACTCCACCCAGTTCTATTCCTCCACCAGCCAGTGTGTGCCCAGTGGACTTTTGAAAATGTGAATGTTTTTCATCATCAACATGCTTCTGGGCCCAGGAGATAGCTCAGTACAATAAGTGCTTGCCTGGCAAGCTCAAGGGCCTGAGTTCAGTCCCCAGTTCTGAAAAAAAAAAAAAAAAAAAAAAAAAAGCTTCTAATCTTCAGTGACTTCCCATTCCTTTTAGATGGAATGTGAATCCCACAGAGGATCACCTACCGGAGCTGCTTCTCATGCATGCCCTTGGCTACCTCCTTTGGAACCTCCTCTTTAGCTAACTCTTCGTCCTTCACTTCTCAGCTTCATGGGCAGCTCCCTGGAAAATGTTTCCTCAAAGCTCTGGTCTCCGTGGCCTTCTTTCCAGTAGCCCTGTGCTCTTTTTCATAGCACTTCTCCCAGCTTGTCACTCATTAACTGTCATTATTTGATTGTCTGCCTCTGTAAATTCCCTAAGTACAGGGAACACACCAGTGTTGCTCAGTGCTGAGAGCATAACAGAACCGACCACAATGGAAGTCACTCATGAACACCACAGGCACCGTGTCCAGCGATGGCACCTGGAGCTGAGGAGAGACTGGCAGGGGAGGGGCTAGCAAAGAGGCTAGCATGAATTGCCGAATTAGGGCCAGCAGGATTGCTCACTGTGGTCTAAAGTACCTGCTTAGCAAGCTTAGGCAAAGTTCAGGGACCGGGGTTCAATCCCTGGCACTGCAGGCCATGCCAGTGCCACCCTCAGGGCAGGCAGAGCTGGCCACACACACACACACACACACACACACACGGATGAATTGCTGAATTATTATGGTGGTCATCTAATATGGTGGAAGTCCTTAAAACAGCTTATCTTCCCAGAGACTACTTGCCCCTTTCTTCTCCAACCCACCCCGGGGGTGCAATACCCTTTCACCTTTCTCATCGCTGATAAGGGAAGACCCTAATCAGCTCCTCACATATTTCTAAACATCCCCTTCCAACTCCACCCCTAACAGTAGTCCATAAATGTGGGGAGCCCCTCCTGGTCCTCAACTCAATCCAAGTAGTCTGTATTTTTAATCTGAAAATATGTTTGTGGAATCCCATCAAGTTAATTCCAATCTACCACTTCCAGTGCAACCCACAGTGAGAATAAAGACACTAAAGCATATTTATAGTTATGGGGAACCAAGGGGTCCTACGTCCAGCCAGGCTGATGGCTGTCTGGAACAAAGGCCTCGACCCAGGGTTTAACCCAGGCTTTATTCAGTCATAAAGGAGGAATAACTTGGGGGTGAATGACTGAGAATGGCAGAAAGTAGGTGAGTACTGTGAGCTGGGCTGGGTAGGAAGCCTGTATTTACCTCTGCGATATGCAGAGCAGGATGTACAGAGCGTAATCTGCATTATACTATAGAGATAGTATCTAATGTTTTGGGGTCCAGTGCTTCAGCTCTGATGTGTAATCTTTCAAGCCCCAAGAAGTCATAGCCTCTGTCTTGAGGCTCGATCCCAGCCAACAGCATGGAGCACTGGCTCTTCATCCTGTCTCAACCCGGCTCATATTAAAGAGCAGCAGGTGTGGGTTACCAGGGAAACACGGGTGCCGTCTTCAAAGACTCCCACCAGCACCTCGGCTAGACCAGTATGCATTGCTTACAGCCAATTGACAGAATAAGGAAAAGTCCTAGCCTGCTCTGTGTACATCAATACAGGGAAATAGGGTCAGGCTCAACCAAAATAGAGACTGTTGCTCTTTCAAGGAGAGTCACCCCGGTGATCCTCCACAGTTCCCCCTTCTTTGCTTTGAAGAAGTTGCAGCAGAGTCCATCATGGCTGTATGGCCTCTAGTTGTTACTGGGTTGAGAATCTTCCATGACACACTTTAATGAGGATTATAAGCAAGAGAATGAGTACACCAATTCCAGCATAAAACCAAAAGTGAGCCTTGAGATATGCAAATGAAGTCAGTTGTTTTTTTAAATTTTAAATAGCATTGTCAAATTTATCCCAATCTTTAACTTGGGTATCAAATGAGGCTGTTTCTTATGACAGTGACAGCTATTTTCTCTGAAAATCCTCTATATCCACAGTATACCTTGGATTGTTTTTTATGCTATTTAATCACTTTCCTTGGATAGATTTTTTTTTTTTTTTTTTTTTTTTTTTTGTGGAACCAGGGATTGAACTCAGGCCCTTGCACTTGCGAGGGAAGTGCTTACTCCACTGAGCCATCTCCCTTGCCCCTCTTGGATAAATTTTTATCACATGCTAAAGGGGTGATACAAAAGTGAGTCATATCATAGTGATATTTTAAACATTGCTGTAATTATAAACTTGTAAATTGATCTCCCATCCAAAGGATGGAGGTTTCTAGAATGCTTGCTTGGGTTTTTAGCTTTATATTAATATTTCGCTGAACTTTCCTGCTCTCACCAGAAATTCTTGTCCAGTTATCTACAAAGTGAGCAGTTAATACCGAATGAGCTAACATCATAGAGCCAATAACTGCATTGGCTATCAAAAGCACCAAGGAAATTATCCCTGCTATAATTAATCTAAGTATTCTCTTTGTGCGATTGATAAATCTTTTAGCTAATGTCTCCACCAAGAAAGAATTAAGTGAATGACAGTGGCTCTGTTAGATTGACTGGAAGCCAAACTCTGGGAATCCTGCCCATGATTACCACTGTGGAGTCATTGGATGGATCTTAGGGCATGATAAAATGGGTCAGGTAATGATTAGTACATGCGAACATATTTGGTTGCCACTGTCTTTCTTTTTTTTTTTTTGCTCCAAATGCCTTCAGGGCAGGTTTGGCTGGCTTGAGTTGTGGGGATTGAACCACAGCAACCTGAGCCTGATTGCTTTGTTTTTTTTGTTTTTTTTTTTAATTTTATTTATTTATGTGTGTGTGTGTGTGGCCAGCTCAGCCCACCAGGGGGCGGGCTGGCTGGCATGTGGTGCTGGGGGATTGAACCGTGGTCCCTGGGCTTTGCTAAGCTTGTTCTAAGTAGGTGCTTTAGACCACTGAGCCATCTCACCAGCCCCTGTCTTTCTTTTTAATAGTACTTGAGGACCATAAGTGCGTATGTTTACTTTTATATGTCTATGTCCTTGTAATACTACTTTGACTTTTCCTCCAACTATCAGCTGCAGATGCCCAGTCTGCAGGAGTCCACCATGAAAACATTGGGCTAGATTCCATAAAATATGTTATATGGGGTTGGGGAGATGGCTCAGTAGAATAAGCGCTTCCCTGGCAAGCACAAGGGTCTGAGTTCAATCCCCAGTTCTGGAAAAAAAAAAAAAGTATGCTGTATGGACCCAGTTTTTCTATTGATAATGAGTCTGGAGATGGGAGATTGAGGCCTCCAACTATTGACGTAACATTGGACAAGGCCTCTGAGGTCATGATATAGTCAGGAGAGCCTGAAAAGAAAGTCTCATGTCAGTCTCAATCCTTTCTTAGAAGGAATCCTCTGGGGCACCAATCCACACAATAATAATTAAAGTTATATATAACCTGTCCATGGTATGGATCCTTGCAAGTCTGCCAAGGGCCCAAATCATCTTTCTTGAAATGAGGGCCCTGAGTTTTTTCCAGACTACGGGTAGGAATGGTAGGTTTAAAATCTCTTACAAGGGGGCTGGTGAGATGGCTCGGTGGTCTAGAGCACCTACTTGGAGCAGGCTTGGCGGAGCACAGGGACCACGGTTTAATCCCCCAGCACCACATGCCAACCAGCCCCACCCCCGGTGGGCTGAGTTGGCCGCGCGTGCGTGTGTGTGCGCGCACGCGCACACACACACACACACATAAATAAAAAATTTTTTTTAAAAAATCTCTTACAAGGTTACCATCCAAAGGAATAGAATTTAAGGTCAATAAGGCAAAATGTCCTTTAAACAGTTGTTCTTCCCAAGTCTGATCTGCAGCCAATATGCAAAGGCTAGCGTCTTGTGGATGGGCTAAGCACAATGGAAGATATGCAAAATGAGATGTAACATTAAGCTTACTCTGTTCTTATAAATGCATTAAAATTTGTAGGCCAGGCAGAATGATACATCTAGGAGTATTGCTTTGTGTAGAGTGGAAAACCTCTGGGGCCCTGTCCATCCATGTAAGAGGTCTAACAAAGGATAGATTAGGTACATAAGCCCAATACACTTCTCCGTGAACCACAGAAATGCATAGAGAAACTCCTGTAACATTAGACATTGCAAGATTTTCAGATGATTAAACCAAACCCTGGCTGTTAACTAGGTGGCAAGCCTCATGAACAGTTTGCTTCAGGCCTTCCCAGGAAGGTGGCTGATACGCTGTCAGGTTCATTGCTGGGGGTCTGGACAGAGAGCTTGATGTGGTATGTAGATGGGTTAGATTCTGGCCATGGAACAGCTCTGATGATCGTAATATCTCTCGATTATCTATGGAAATACAAGCATAACCTCAGCCCCAATGATGCCAGACCATTCCAAACACTTGTTTAGAGGTCATGCCAAGCCAGATTCAGAAAAGTTAATATATATGTAGCAGTTTTGTCTCTTTTAAAAAATTAAAAAATAAAAATTTGTAATTTAAAAAATAAAAATAAAACAATAAAAAGGGGTGTTTTTTTTGTTTGTTTTTGTTTTTTGTTTTTTGTTTTGCGGAACCAGGGATTGAACTCAGGTCTTTGTGCTTGCCAGGGAAGTGCTTATTCCACTAAGCCATCTCCCTGGCCCAATAAAAGTTTTGACTCTGTGTTCCCCCTTTCTTTTGTTTGATGAGTTGATTTTTTTAGTTTAAGGCAGGTGTGTTAGATTATTATTTGACCTTGGGGATTATAGCTCTGTTGAGGAATAGGCCTAGGAATGAGCTGACAAGCAGGACATAACATTATGATTTGTCTAGATTGTGCTCTGATAGTTGTACATTTCTTTTGCAAAGATTTAGAATTTTGAGAAACAAATTTATGGGTTTGTCTTGCTTTATCAAAAATGGAAACCATGGGGCCAGAGAGATAGCTCAGTAGAATAAGTGCTTGCCTGGCAAGCGCAGGGTCTTGAGTTCAATCCCCGGTACCACAAAAAAAAAGGAAACCATATTTATAGTAGCATCTGTGTTATAATGAGCTGATGACAGCAAACCTGGGAGATTACAATGGGATCTAATATGATCAAGAAAGAATGGAGAGGGGCCAGGGGGATGGCTCAGTGGAATAAGCGCTTCTCTGGCAAGCGCAAGGGCCTGAGTTCAATCCCCCATTCTACAAAAAAAAAAAAAAAAAAAAAGAAAGAAAGAATGAAGCAGTTCTACTGAATATAGCTCCTAGCATCTTTAGAAACAGTTGCAATTGGGCCAGGGAGATAGCTCAGTGGAATATAGTGCTTGCCTGGCAAGTGTGAGGTCCTGAGTTCAATCCCTGGTATCACACAGAAAAAAACCCTCCACCACAGGGTGCTGTTAAAAAAAAAAAGAAAGAGTTGCAATACAGTAGGTTTGAGGTAACTCAGTTGCAGTTGTTGTTCTATGAACCTTGATAAAATCTTTAACTTTTCCTGCAGAATACTAATGGCCTTCATTATAAATCCAATTTTATATCTGTTTTGTTTAATTAAAGGCACAATTGTAAGAATACAGCCCTGCAAGTTTTTAGCTAAGCCTTTGCTTTCTTGCTATTCCATCTTATTCCTGCTATCTGGTAACACACATCTCTGGGGCTCAGAAGTCAGTAAGAGAGTGTCCCATTCTTTCATGAGGTCTGTGCACCATAGACTGACTGGAATGGGTGTGATAAATGATGTTATAATACCTGTCTGTCCGGGCCAGGGAGATGGCTCAGTGGAATAAGTGCTTCCCTGGCAAGAGCAAGGGCCTGAGTTCAATCCCTGGTTCCACCAAAAAAAAAAAATAATAATAATACCTGTCTGTCCATCAGGGCCAATGTATGGAAGAGGCAGCACACTGTGAGACAGAGGAGATCCTAAGCCTATCAGAGCTGTGCAGGTGGGGCTAGTTGGCCAAGCAGACAGCCAAGATTGGCTATTGATTATAGTGACATCAGCTTCTGTATCCATCAGACCAGTAAAAGATTTCCCTTTAAATTTAATGTTACAAATAGGTGTAGGAACTGATATACTCTGGGAAAAATCTAATTCTTTGCTTAAAGGCTCATGTCTACCAGATTCACACGTGGGGTTAAAGACAGGAGTGGAAATTACAGTGGGAATTCGATTTGGCTTTTCTCCCCGCAGCAAATCAAGGCAAGAAGCCACTGGGAAATCTAATTTTGAACTCTGAGTGACTCTTCATATGAGGCACCTAAGGTCTTGCCCTGCACCCATCCTGGTAGTGGGATTGTTTGTCTGGTTTGAACTGGGCATAACTGGCTTAACTGGGTCCAAATCACTGGAGTACTGACTGACCCTTCTTTTGTTATTAGGCCCTCAGTCTGGGCACATGATTTGTTTCTCTGCAAGAGGGTCCCTTTTTTTTTTTGGTGGAACCGGGGATTGAAATCAGGCCCTTGCTCTTGCCAGGGAAGCACTTATTCCACTGAGCCATCTCCCCAGCCCCAAGAGGGTCCCATTTTTATGAAACTTAGATTTACAATTTTTTGCCCATGAAAACCTTTCATGCAATGTGGACACTGAGTACCAGGTAAATGCACTGAGAGGTCTGGCACCTTTGTAGGCCATGAGCATTGCCAGCCAGTATGTCCTTGCTTGCCACAATTAAAACATTTAACCATATCAAATTTATTCGCAAAGTATTGGGATATAGCCTGTGCATGAGAGCAGAAGCACTGGTGGTAGAACCAGTACTTTGGGATGCTCGAATGTAAGCAGATAAACTTTTTGTGTGAAATACAGAGGCTAAGGCTCTTTTACATTCATCGTTGGCATTCTCATATGCTAACTGACACGGGAGCATTTTAGCTGCAGTGCCATGAGGAATCTGATTGTTTATGGCCTCTGTTGGTCTTGCTACAAACTGGGTGTAAGTTTCTGTAGGACCCTGGAGTATCTGAGTAAAAAGTATTTGCTAGGTGTACTGTCCTCGGGGACAGAAATCCACACACGGCATAGCAGCTCTTCATACTGCACAAAAAGAAGGGATGGAGCCTAGGCCTAAGCTTTTATGTCAGCATATTGGCCTGAACCAGATAACATTTCATGTGTGCTAGCTTTAAGATTTTCATCTTCGCTATCTTTTTTTTTTTTTCCCCCCCGGAACCGGGGATTGAACTCAGGCCCTTGTGCTTGCCAGGGAAGCACTTATTCCACTGAGCCATCTCCCCGACCCCCTATCTTTGCTATCTTGATCACTCTGTATCTGTTCTGAGTAGCCTTAATTCAGATTCAAAATGTAGGAATTGTGTGGGGGACAGACACGTACAAGCAAGACGTGTTACATCACTTGGTGCCATTTGGAAGCTTTGAATTATGTCATCTAAGCAACCAAGTGTGTAAGGGCCTTGGACACCACTGTCTAACACACTCTGCATCAATTCTTTCAATTCTTTTTTTTTTTTTTTTTTTTTTGTGGAACTGGGGATTGAACTCAGGTCCTTGCACTTGCCAGGGAAGCGCTTATTCCACTGAGCCATCTCCCCGGCCCCTTCAATTCTTTCAAGAGCAAAATGTTAAAAGCTGTGTGAGTACTGCGTTTGCAGGTAGGGTGTTCTGGATCTGTCTCCTCAGTGACAGGGAAGCACCTTGTCTGTGGATGTAACCTCATATCACTGTACTTTGGCCTCCTTAAGGGTGGGGAAGGTGGAGGTTTGGTCCTAACCTGATTGTTTTGTATACAGGAGGGAGGGGGCATAGGAGAGGCAGTGGGGACATCAGTGATATGATTATTTACATTTTTAAAAAAGACTTCCTTGTTTTCCAGAAGCCCACTAGGAAATCCCTGTCCTAGGTGGTCCAACTCTTTTGTTACAGTTCCATCAAGGCTTTTCTCAGTTACAATTACCTTATTTATAAGCACCGGGCCAGCATTGTTAGAATGCTTTGTAATGGTAAGCTGTTGCTGATCTGCATTTCTTCCTGGGATGAGATGGCTCCCTTCACCAGGTTATATGTGGCTATAGTTTGTCGGTGAATCTTTCTTTTTTGAGTTTTGGTTACATAAAAGCTTTTACCTATTTCATCCCAAACTCTGAGATCCAATGTACTGGCTTTGGGAAAAGAAGGATAGAATGTAGCTAGCTATCTCATTGACTAATCTAAAAACTTGCTTAGATGACAGCTTAATGTCTGCATCTTTTAACAATTTTATAATCAATAAACCAAATTCTTTCTCTTCCGCAGATAAAGACTGAGCTTGCCCCATTTTTACCCCTAATGAATAGATGCCTATTCACTTGTATCTGAGCACTATAATTAGTAAAATCTCCACTTACCTCTAAACTGGTCGCACAAGATCCAGTCAATTGCCAGCACCTGATTCTGAATAGTGGTCGTTGTGTTGAGAAGATCCTGCATTGAGGGCCAATTGTAGGGAGCCCCTCCTGGTTCTTGTCTTGGTTGGAGAAGTTTGTATTTGTCATCCCAAAATACATTATTGGAGTCCCACCAAGCTAATTCCAGTCTACCACTTCCAGTGCAACCCACAGTGAGAATAAAGACACTAAAGCATTTTCATAGTTATGGGAGCCAATGGGGCTCTAAGTACAGCCACGGTGATGGCTATCCAAAATGAAAGGGCTGACCCAGGGCTGAACCCAGGCTTTGTTCAGTCAAGAAGGAGGAGTGGTTTGAGGATGAATGACTGATAATGGCAGGAAGTGTTATGGGTCGCTCAGCATAGGAACCAGAACAGCCAGACTGGAATTTGGAAAGCCATTTATTACTGAGCTCAGGGCCTCCGGTTCAGCTCTCACACGGGAGAGGACCAAAAGGCGGCGGCCCAGGAAGCAGAGAGGGGTTTTAAAACCTGGAACCACATTGAGTTTGATAAACAAATTCATTGTCTGACACAAAATAATGCTTTCAGAGTGATTGTGACCACTACTCAAACTACATTTCCTGGGGCTTTTGTTTCAGTTTCTGGTTAATTTGCACCTGAGTACCTGCAGGCAGCCTTGCATAGCCCAGAGGTTACAAGAAGTTAAAGCCTATTTAATTTCCTTTTGAAGTCATCTCTGTAAGCTAACTTTGTTAACAGGAATTAGTGAGGGTTACAGGAATTTTATCTTAGCAAAGAGCAAGAAACAGCCACGAGTTACTAAACAACTTAGAACAGTGGTGAATATACAATTACAACAGAAAACACAAGATTTACATTTATAATCTAAAATGTGAGTTGACCCATTACAGAAGTAGGTGAGTACTGTGAGCTGGGCTAGGTCAGAGGCCTGTATTTACCTCTGCCCTATGCAAAGCAGGATGTTCAGAGAGTAATTTGCATTATGCTGTTACAGGCAGCTGAATTAGATAGAAATATTATAGGCAGTCAGACAGGCCAGGCCCTCAAGGAGACAAGATGGAAGACAAGGTGACTTTGCAATTTTGGAAGAGACAGACTTTCCCTTATGGCCACATCTCAAGACAAAAGAGGAGACAAATATAGCTACATACCTCCCTAGGGATGGGCGTCAGGGATTGATATTCTAAATAGGTATCAATCACCTTGAAAGAGCCCAAATCAGTCACTAACCCAACCCCCAACAGGAAGAGATCCTGTCCCATATTCATGCCCACTTGCTGCGTGACTTGCTTCCTCATTTGTACTGGATTTAATCAATTTTAGCTGAGCAATGGTGCTTGTAATCTCATTGGTTGACCATAGTTTTGTCCCACCTCATGCTCCCCTAAGTGAGTTTCCATGTTCTCCACCACCTTAGACTCACCTCCCTACATGGTTTTCCTCCATAAAAGTCCCTGGAAGAGACAGTTTCCTGGGCGACCACTTGCCCGAGGAGGTCCCCTTTTGTCCCTCTCTAGGACAAGAGCTTTCTTTCCCCCAATTAACATATTCTGCTCATAACCTCCGTTTGTTCCTAAAATTCATTTTTTGGTTTTAGAGAACACAAATTCATCCCACGTACTTTTCAGTTTGGGAGTTTCATTTTTCCCCTATATCGTTTGGAGGTCATCCACCAAGATCATTTTTTTCTCCCTGAAACAGTACTATTGAGATAGTATCTCACATTTTGGGGTCGAGTGCTTCAGCTTTGATGTGTAATCTTTCAAGCCCTAGGAAGTCATAGCCTCTGTCTCGAGGCTTGATCCCAGCCAAAAGCCTGGAGCACTAGCTCTTCATCCTATCTCAACCTGGCTCATATTAAACAGCAGCAGGTGTGGGTTATCAGGGAAACACATGTGCCATCTTCAAAGACTACCCCCAGCACCTCAGCTAGACCAATATGAATTGCTTAAAGCCAATTGAAGGGGTAAGGAAAAGTCCTCACCAGCTCTGTACCTATGAATGCATGCAAATAGGGTGAGGCACAGCCAAAATGGAGACAACTGCTCTTCCTTCAAGGAGAGTCACCCAGGTGGTCCTCCACACATAAAACCTCAGCTTTCTTTGTCTCAGGCCAAAGGATCTATCTGCCCTTGATTCTCTCCTTGTCTTTGGAGTTAATAAAGGCTTCTCTTACCATTCCTGTCTCTTTACTGTGCTACAAAAAACCTATCATTCTAGATTAGGGATCATTTGGAGGTGTTTTCTTTTTTAGTAAGGGTCTACAGGGTTTCACAGTCTCAGGGTCTCACTACGTAGATCCAACTCAGTGATCTGCCTGTGTTCAACTTTCCAAACCCTGGGATTACAGGCGCACACCACCATGCTCAGTCTCAATCACCTTCTCAGCATGTCCCCGGGGCGGGGCTGGCACAGCATTCCAGGGACAAACCCGGGGCCCCTGTTTTGGGCCCCTGAAACCAAAGAGCTGTTTTCTTTTCTTTTTTCTCTTTTTTTGTGTGGCACTGGGGATTGAATTTAGGTCCTTGCATTTGTCAGGCAAGCACTTATTCTACTGAGCCATCTCCCTGGCCCCATAGAGCTGTTTTCTTTGGTATGAGAAGATCAGGTAGGAGATCAGGAATTACCAGGACTTCTGTTCCTGCTGTCTGATTCTTTAAGTGCAGCAGCACCTGCGCTAGTCATTCATTCTTCCACTGTTCTCAGCTTGGAGACTGAATTATTATAGTCCTCACCTAGAGGATTGTGCAGAACATCTGTATTCTGCACTTGCAGGCAGTGATTGTCATTTGCTCATTCCTGTGGGCTTAGTCGTGGAGAGAATACTGATAGAGCCACTCAGGAAGCCAACAAATGGAGGCTGGGGCACAGGATGGAGACACGTGGGGCAAAGTGGCAGGAACAGGCAGCAAGCAAACTGGGTTATTGTGCCGATCTCAGGAAAGGGTCTGGAGTAGGCTGGGAGAGGAGTGCCAGGGTGACTGCCCAACGGCAGGTCAAATGCAGGCAGAAACAAGGTCAGCCGTTGTCCCACCAGACTGGCAGCTGGAGCAAAAGGAAGACATGCGCCGTTTTGCTGTTTGCTTCCCAGTGAAAGTTTTTTTTGTAAGAGGACATCTGTGGTATCTGGAGGAAGGCTTTCCTAAGTGCACTGTGTTGTTACCAAAGACACTTTAAAGGGTGGGAAGTTTATATGGCTCGTCTGCTCATGGTATGGCTATTTCTATTGATTAAAAGCATTGCCTTTGGGGCCGGGGAGATGGCTCAGTGGAATAAGCGCTTCCCTGGCAAGCTCAAGGGGCCGGAGTTCAATCCCCGGTTCCTCAAAAAAAAAAAAAAAAAAAAAAACAGTAATAAGTAAAAGCATTGCCTTTGGTAGGCTTTGTGAGTGCGCTGCTATACATTCTCAACTTTTTTTTTTTTCCAAGACAGAATTGACGAAGAAAAAAACATTCCTAGAGGCCGCCCGTGACGGAGCGCTTTGGACCAAAGGCCCCAGCCGGGGAGGTGCCGCCGAGCCCGCGGCTGGACGCCCCCGCAGTAGCTCTCCTGGGAGCACCGAGGGCCCGCGCCAGCCTGGGCGCGCCGTGGGCGGGCTCGCTCCTCTCCGGCCGCTCTCTCCGCAGCCCGCGGCCGCCGCTGAGCCGAACACCCAGCCCAGCTGGACTCTGCACACAGTGCTCAGCCCCGCTGACTTCCGCCATGGAATCGGGACTTTCAGATGTGTGACCTCAGTCGCGTCTCCAGAGAAGCGGAAATTTTGTCTGCAAATTGCTTTCCATTCCGAGTTAAAGACTAATCTTGAAAATGGACTACTTTTTTTTTTTTTTTTTTGCGGAACCAGGGATTGAACTCAGGCCCTTGTGCTTGCCAGGCAAGCATTTATTCTACAGAGCCATCTCCCCGGCCCCGAAAATGGACTACTTTTAAGTTTCTGGTTTTTGCAGATAGTACCCAGGTATGGTTCTGTGCAGATGCTGGGTTTGAGGCTCTCAGGGTCAGTCTAGGATGACTTAGTTAAGAGGAAAATTTTGCTACAATTGCAGTACTAAATAGAGAGAGTGGGGAATGGCTGAATCCCTGTTCATATCTTTTTTAAATAGGTTGTGTTGCCCAGGCTAACAACCATGAACCCGAGTGCTGCATGGCTGCTGGCGTGTCTTTGGGGACTTGTTTGATGCTTGCCTCTCTCTTAGGTTGGCTATGTCACCTCTCCAGGGCACCTGGTAGGTGATAGTTTGCCTCCTCCTCCCTTCCCTCATTATCCCCTGTAACACAGCTCTGAAGGCCTGTTCTAGTCGGTTGGTGCTTAAGCCTTCAGAGATTGCTAAATCTGCTGGTTCCAGGTTCCTGTAAATATCAAACAAATCAGAAACAGCCTATTTGATATTATTCAGAGGTTGTAGTCAGTCTGGGGCAAGTATAGGATTAGGGATTAGCTGGGATCAGAACTGGTACCAGGAATGAGCTTTATCTGTTCACCTCATCTCAGACATTTGCCCCGAAGATTAAGTCACAGGTCAGTGTCAGGTACTTTCCTGTGGATTGGTCAAGAGTCATGGTTAACTATTACTATGAGTTAATGTCACTAAAGTAACTTCTGTTCTTTCTACAAAGAGCTAGTTAAAATGAAACATAGGAATCTAAATATTTCTTATGTTGAAAGGTCAGATATTTTATGCAGTGAATTGAAATCTTTTAAGAACTATGAAAAAAAAAAAAAAAAAGGAAAAAAAAAATGGAGCCGGGAAGATGGTTCAGTGGAATAAGCACTTCCCTGGCAAGCGCAAGGGCCTGAGTTAAATCCCCGGTTCTGCAAAAAAAAAAGAACTATGTTGATTCTGTCTTACAGGAAGATTGAGGCTTTCCTATCATTAAAAGTATTCACTGACCTTGAAAAAAACTGAGTATATTTGTTGGTGTCGCTGCCCCTTGACAGTCACACATACTAGGGGTCCCACCAGTGCAAAAGTATTCACTTCAGTCTGGAGGCCAGAGGTCCAAGACCCAGTTGCCTGGGAGCTCTGTGGGATCCACCCAGCCCCTCCCAGCAGCTGGGATCTACAGGAATCTCTGGTGTTCCTTGGTTTTAGTTTCAGTCCCCACTTCTGCCTCAGTCATATTTTTGCTTTGTGTAAGTGAAGCAGCTGTACTGGTCTTGGGCCATCCTGGGAGCTCAACCCAACCATGTTCGCAGAATTGATCTCTGTGTGTCCTTTTTAGGGACACAATACAACTTATAATACTAGTAAGTAAAGTAGAAACAAAAATGTAAAAATCTTAGTAATCTTACCACCCAAAAAGAAAAAAAAGGGGCTGGGGAGATGGCTCAGTGGAATAAGCACTTCCCTGGCAAGTGCAAGGGCCTGAGTTCAATCCCTGGTTCCACCAAAAGAAAAAAGAAAAAAAATAATAAAGTGGGCTGAAAGATACCTCAGTGGTCTAAGCACCTGCCTGGCAAGTACAAGGACTGGAGTTTGATCCCTGCATGCTGTGCTGGCTCCAGATCCCTGGAGGCACCTTACTGGCCCCAGAACTGGGTGTGGTGGCACACACCTGTAATCCCAGCTGGGAAGACTGAAAGCAGAAGATTACTATGAGTTGGAACTGCATAGTGAGACCCTATATCAAATAAATAATTTTTTAAAAAAATTAAAAAGTAAAGGGGCTGGTGAGATGGCTCAGTGGTCTAAAGCACCTACTTACAACAAGCTAAGCTAAACAAAGCACAGGGACCGCAGTTCAATCCCCCAGCACCACATGCCAGCCTGCCCCGCCCCCTGGTGGGCTGAGCTGGCCACACACACACACACACACACACACACAAATAAATGTAAAAAAAAAATTAAAAAGTAAAGTAAAAATTTTGAATATTTTGTATGCTTTTTACAAAATAAACAGTGCATTGTATATGGGAAAAAAAGAAAAAAAAAAATCCTTGCAGAAGAACTGTCTCTTGAGCCAATTAAAATTGTAAGATCCTATCGCCACTTTATCTTCATGCATTAAAAACTGTAGAGGGCCGGCCAAATAGCTCAGCACATTAACACGCCTGTGTAGGCAGACTCAGGGGCCCAGAGTTTGATCCCTGGCATGCTGTGCCAGCCCTGCCCCCGGGCATGCTGAGAAGAGGATTGAGACTGGGTGTGGTTGTGCATGCCTGTAATCCCAGGGCTTGGGAAGCTGAACACAGGCAGATCACTATGAGTCTGATCTACATAGTGAGACCCTGTAGACCTTTACTAAAAAAATAAAAAATAAAAAAACTATAGATGGGGCTGGAGAGATGGCTCAGTGGTCTAAAGCACCTGCTTGGAACAAGGTTGGCTAAAGCACAGGGACCGCGGTTCGATCCCCCAGCACCACATGCCAGCCAGCTGCGCCCCCTGGTGGGCTGAGCTGGCCACACACACCCACACACACAATAAATGTTAAAAAAATAAAAAATAAAAAAAAACAAAATAAAAAAAACTGTAGAGTAGGGGCTGGAGAGATGGCTGAGTGGAATAAGTGCTTCCCTGGCAAGTGCAAGGGCCTGAGTTCAATCCCTGGTTCCACCAAAAAACAACAACAAAACTGTAAAATATACAATGAAGTTCTCAAAAAAATTATTCTTATTGCTTTAGAAACTTTTTTAGAATTCTCATCTCTGTTTATGCAAAAATGAATTTTAGGGCATTGGAGATAGCTGAGCAGTTTAAGTGCCTGCCTAGGCAAGCACAAGGACCTGGGTTTGAGCCCCAGTACCACATGTCCTGCCAGGCCTGCCCTGGGTGCACAGAGCTGGCCACCAAGACCAAACATGGTGGCACATGCCTGTAATCCCAGCACTGGGGAGGCTGAGAAAGGAGGATCACTACAAGTCTGAACTGCATAGTGACACCCTGTACCAAACACATTAAAAATTTATTTATTTATTATTATTTGTTTTTTTTGTATCTTAGGGAAGGGTCTACAAGGTGTTCAGGGTCTTACTACTAGTCTGGACTTGGAGTGATCCACCTGTTTACAGCCTCCCAAAAGCTGGGATTATAGGCACCCGCCACCATGCCCAGTCTCAATTGCCATCTCAGCGCCCTGGCGGTGGGGCCAGCATAGCAGGCCCAGGGATCAAACCCTTGGCCCCTGTGCTTGTGCTTGCAGGAGCTTTAATCCACTGAGCTGTCTGGCCAGCCCACCAATTTTTTTTAAAAAACATGGTTCTTCCTTTTCAAACAATTTTAAGAACTTTATTTAAATATTTTTGCCAATTTCTTCTTTCATTCACAAGGTTTTGTACCATGTGACCCAACTCAGACAAATGCTTAAATGAAAGAAATAAATGGTCTGCAAAGATAGAGAAAAACTGTATTGTGCTGCATAGGCTGTGGAGTGTTCTTCATGTGTCCTTGGCATTCTTTAGTGCGTTCTGTCTTTGCATCCAGGTAGGCGATATCTGAGTGACATGTGAATGTACTTAGAATCATCTTCTGGAATAGTGAACCACTGACTATTAAGTACTAAATCAATCATGGTCTGAGTCACTTTAGAAATGAGTTACTTTTCACACTTATCCCTCTGTTATATTTTGGAAGGTACTACAAACTTAAAATGTTCTTTAAAGAAGGCATTTTACTTATTTACCTCAAGCTATCTTTCCCAAAGTTGTGCATAGTAACATGAGGTCTTGTCATGTTGCCCATGCTGGCCTAGTCTGTATTTTATTATTGGCTTATTCCTTTTTGTTGTTTATGGGGCTGGAGACCGAACTCAAGGCCTCACACCCGGTAGGCAAGAGCTTTATCTATAAGTCACATACTCTGGCCCTCAACAGATAGTTACTAAGTACCTACCCTGCACCAGGTACTGTGTTCAGAGCTGGATACAGTGCACAAAACCATCTAACTCATTGTGAAGGCAGACATTAATGGCAAAACCACATAAACACACTAATAAGTAATGAGTGACTGAAGGAACATCAGCACATGCTTTGAAAGTGTCCCAGGTGACTTACTCTGATTTGATTTTAGGTGAGGCATGTTTTATAGCCCCAGCTGCTTGGGAGGATGCGGTGTACAGATCACTTCACCAGGTGTGTTTGAGGCTAACCTGGTGAGACACTTTCTCAAAATGAAGCTTGTGAGGAGGAAAATCAGGGATTTCTAGATGCTCTTGCTATGCACAACCTAGCTGTTTTCAGCCGTGGCTCCATGTGGAATTTCCTGAGAGCTTTAAAAACTGCCCATGCTTGCCCAGAGACTCAGATTGGTCTGGGCATCAATAATTTCTCCAGTGCTTTTTTTTTTTTTTTTAAGTGTATTTATTTTTTATTTATTGTGTGTGTGTGTGTGTGTGTGTGTGTGTGGCCAGCTCAGCCCACCAGGGGGCGGTGCTGGCTGGCATGTGGTGCTGGGGGATTGAACCGCGGTCCCTGTGCTTTGCTAAGCTTGTTCTAAGTAGGTGCTTTAGACCACTGAGCCATCTCACCGCCCCTCTCCAGTGCTCTTTAAGTGTGTCTCCGTTGCACCCAGCCTTAAAAGTTCTTAGCTCTAATCAGGTTTTCAATTAAACCTGCACTTTCACCTGAGGCTTATACAGCCCCTCTATTGGAATATATCCAGCTAAAAATTCCAAATAATATACTGTCTTGGCATTGCTTACTCATTTGGAATGTCAAAATGCTATAGGGGATATGATAGAGGAATGACATAAGGCCTCCAAAGAATTCAAATAAAGTGAGGAAAATATACCTTCCAATTTGCTAGAGCTCTGATGCGCTGAGTCTGTGTTCACTAAAAGTGAAGAATAAGGGGCCGGGGAGATAGCTCAGTAGGATAAGCGCTTGACTGGCAAGCACAAGGATCTGAGTTCAATCCCTGGTTCCGGCAAAAAAAATAAAATAAAGTAAAATAAAATTGGAGAATGAATTCTACTATTTATTTATTTATTTGATACAGGGTCTTGCTATGCTGCCTGGAACCTCCTGTTTCAGCCTCCCCAGTGCTGGGATTACAGGCGTGCACCACCATACCCAGCACTCCCCAGATTCTGGGTCCCTGGACAGAGAACTGTGTTCCCTTTTAGGGATAGAGAGAAGGCAGGGACTCCTGGGAGGGAAGATTCCGATGAACACCTCTGGCTGAAGTATCCCGCAATCATTCATCTCAGTGGGCAGAGTCCTCTGAAGTGTCCATTGTGAATTCTTGGGTGTCTCTGGGTCCTCTCTCCTTTCCTGCACTGCGGTGAATTCCCTGCATAGAGCAGCACCTCTGCTGCAGCAGGCTGGGGCCTGGGAGGGTCAGGCCACACTGGAGACTCACAGTCCTGAGTGGGTAGCCTGGGGATCCCACCTCTCTGCAGAGTTTTATAGAATAAAACCACGAAGTGAAGTGGGTATAAGATGAGACAAAACAACGGTCAACTAATACAATTACAAGCAGAGCCACTTAGGTAATACTGACCCAGTGGGAAGTGCAAGCTGGATGTAACGTAGGACATAATTACAGTTAACCGATAAGATTGCAAGTATAGTCACTTAGCTAGTAGTGATGAAATGGGATCAAATGGGGATGCAAGGCCTCTGGAAGCATACCTGGAAAGATCCAGGATTTTCAGAGAAGAAATGGGCTAAGGAGGTTCTGGTCTTTTGCCTCACATGATTGATGCCTATTTAGAATACAAATCATAGCTGTTGTCCCAGCAGAAGTATGTGTATTGAGTCATTTCTCTTTGTCTTGAAACCTGACCTTCCTTCAAGGAATGCGTCTCCAGCCACCTTGTAATGTGTTCTTATCTTCTGCATTGGCTGTCTCTCAGGCAGCCCTGTCCAACTGCCTCTGATATTTATAAGTAACGAAGCCATCTATAATAAAAAGACAAAACTTCAATAAATATAAAGGTCTCAGTTAGGTGTGGTGGTACACGACTGCAATTCCAACACTCTGTGGGCTTGAGGCAGAGGGTCACAAGTTCAAGCCCAGCCTGGGCAGTTTATTAACTTAGCAGGATTCTCTCTCAAAATTAAAAAAAAAAAAAAAAAAAAAAAAAAAGGCTGTGGATGTAACTCAATGTGAAGGCCCTGGATTATTTTATTTTATTTTTTTTAAGGCCCTGGATTTAATCCCTAGTACGTCAAGGAGAAAAATTGTGGCTTTTCTTTTCAGTTCTATAATCAGGTATCATTTCATCTAGAAAATACAGGATATGTTACCTGGGCTGAGCAGAATTTATAGGCAGAAAAGGTCTGAAGATAGTGAATGAAGGGGGAAAGTAGATTATTATTTTTATTATAAGCAGCTAAGTTAGTTAAAATATTATGGGCAGTAAGACTATTACAGGCAGGTAAATTAGGCAGAAATATAAAAGGCAGCTAGACAGGGCAGGGCCCTGGCCTAGAGGGAGTCAGGCAGGAGACGAGAATGCACCAGGACTATGGCAGGAGGTGCATCTGAGGAATAGAATCACATGGACCAGTGTCACATGCTTCCCTAAGGAGGCCTGGGCTTATTGCTGTCACGCTTTTGAGATCTTCCGTTATCTCATTATTTCACTGGGATGTTATTGGCAGCTAAGTTAGAGAAAATATTATAGCAGTCAGAAAACACTAGGCCCCTTCTGTGGGAGGGACAGGCACCTTTGCTGTGGGCCACACTTCAAGATGAAAGATAAAACACATCCACCCACATACTTCCTAGGGATAAACATCAGGGACTGATACTCTAAATAGGTATCCTCACCTTGAGGAAGACAGGAAGAGCCACAAACTGAAGCTCCTATGGGAAAAGCCCCTCTTCTATATTCATGCCCCCTTGCTACATGACTTGCTTCCCCACTTGATCCTGATTTAATCAATTTTACCTGAGAAATTGTACTCATAATCTTACTGGTTGATCATAGTTTTGTCCCATTTCGTGTCCTCCTCACAATTTCCCATTTTTCCACCTTAGACCCACCTCATTGTGGATTTGCTCTGTAAAAATCCCCAGAAAAGGCAGGGTCCTTGGCAACCCACTCAGGACACCCTCTGTCTCTCTCTCAGCAGACTTTATTTCCCCCAATAAATGCATTCTACTTTTGACCTCTGCTGTATTTCTGCTCATATGGAACTCTGCCAAGGTCATCATGGTGTTGATCCAATATGACCTTGAGCCCCAAAATGACAATGTATCCCTCTAGGATTAACTTCCATATTCTTCTTCCAAGATAAACTTCCCACTTCCTTTCCAAGCATGAGCCAACAATCCTCCAATCCTCTCCCAACACGATGCTTTGACCACCCATGTAAACTCCACACCTAGTCCAACCCTATAAAGACCCATTCCCCATCTTCCTCCTCTGAGGGTCATTGCAATGTCTGGCAGCCCTCCCACAACAGCTATAAAAGCTTTCTTTTTACCCCAGTTAGCATCTTACCCCAGTGACAAAAATCTTGCAACCTCGGGCTGGTGAGATAGCTCAGTGGTCTAAAGCACCTACTTAGAACAAGCTCAGCAAAGCATGGGGACCGCGGTTCAATCCCCCAGCACCACATGCCAGCCAGCCCCACTCCCTGGTGGGCTGAGCTGGCCACACACACACACACACACACACACACACACACACGCAAATAAATAAATAAAAAATTGAAAGAAAAAAAATCTTGCAACCTCCATTGTTCCTAAAACTCAGTCTGTAATTTTAGAGAACACAAACTCGTGCTGGACATCTAGCAGGTTGGGAGTTTCTTTCCCCTGTATTAATCCTCTCCACCTAAGACTAAAATGACTACTAAAACTAAAGACAACACTAAAACTGTAGATTATAAACCAAAGTTAATGATGTCATCCATGTGTCCTTACCACCATTAGCTCAATTACCTAAGTGACTATCTTACAATTTTATTGGTTGTTCATAATTTTGACTTACATTGTACCTACCTTGTGATTTTGCTCTATAAAACTTCCTTTAAGAAGTGGGCTCTTTAGAAACCCACTTGGGACCCCTCCTGTCTCTGAGGAGCTATTTCTGTTTCCCATTCCCCCATTCTTACTCCCTATTCCTTTCCTCTGATAAAATGTCCTACTCTTAACTGTCATCGTTCCTTAGCATTCATTCTTTAGGGGACATAACCCAGTATATTTGACATCTAGCATTTCTTCTATATGAAAACAAGGCAGCCAGGCATAATGGCACATGACTGTAATCCCAGCACTGGGGATGCTGAGGCAAAAGGATCCTTGTGAGTTGGAGACCAGCCAGGGCTACAAAGTGAGATCCAGGCCAGCTTGAACTGCATAGTAGAGTGACACCCTGTTTCAAAAAGATGAGAGAGAGAGAGAGAGAGAGAGAGAGAGAGAGAGAGAGAGAGAGAGAGCGCTAGGTCCTCAAGGAGCCAGTGCATATGAGAATACATTGCCTGTGAGTGGAGGCACATTCATGAGAGGACAGACCTCAAGACAAAAGATAAAACAAACAACCACCATGGACCCTTGAGTTGCAACTGGCTTCACATATAAATAACCTGGGTTATGACCAGAATTCTAGATTTAACTTATGATCAAAGTTTTGAGTTATACCCAAATGTTGGCCACTTGTGCAGTTGTAAAGAAAGACTCTCAGTGCCAGAAAAGTGTATGTAAATGTGTGTAGGCATGAGTCTCAACCCAGATATGAGTTTTGTGGACATGATTTTGATCAGCACTTCATATGATTACCATGATTACTGTTATAAAAATGGCCCCCAAAAGCTAAAAAAACAAAAACTCATTAAAGAAGGGAAGGTAAAGAAAGCAATCACAATCAAAAAAAAAAAAAAGAAGGAAATTGTGAAGAATATGGAGAGCTGTTTGTGCGACTCATCTTGCTAATATATATGGCATAGCAGAATCCACCATCTTGACACTCTTACAAAGAAAAGAGGGCCTGGCAAGATAGCGCAGCAGACTAAACATCTGCTTAGGCAAGCACAGGGACCGGGGTTCGATCACTGCTGGGGAGGTTGAAAATAGGAGGATCACTGCGAGTCCGAGCTGCGTAGTAAGAACTTATACCAAAGACATAAAATAAATAAATATAAAAAATAAAACATTTGTGTAAGAAAGTTAGTTGGGGTTTTTTTTGGTTTTTTTTTTTTTTTTTTGTGGAACCGGGGATCAAACTCAGGCCCTTGTGCTTGCCAGGGAAGCACTTATCCCACTGAGCCATCTCCCTGGCCCCTAGAAAGTTAGTTTTTAAAGGTGTAACTCAAATTAGTAAATCGCAATCAATAGCATTAGACGAGGATGAGTAGAAAAGCTACTGTTAGTGTGGATGAATGAAAGGCAGATGAGAGGCTATCGCCTATCATGGTCTATAACTTGTGAAAATACTAGGGCTATAAATACAGATCTCATAAAGGATACTCTATCAACAAGTGACAATAGTGAAGCCTTTCATGCTAGTAAGGGGTGGTTTTACAGGTCCGAAGTGAGAACTGGGGCTCATAGCATAACTAGGTAAGGTGAAGCAGGCATTGCTGATAAAAAGCTGCTGAAAATTACATACAGCACTTTGAGACAGTGACACAGAGAAAAGGGCTTTTGCTTTCATCAAGTTTTCAACTATCATGAAACTGGCCTTTTCTGGAAGAAAATGCCCAGGAAAATGTACATTATCCACCCAGGAAGAGAAGAAAGTGCCAGGCCAAAAGCCTAGGAAGGAGAGGCTAACCTTATCACCATGTACCAATGAGAGTGGTGACCTTAAGATGAAGCCTTTCTTGGTTTATTACTCTGTGTATTCAGAAAACATAAAGCTATAAAGAGTAGGCGAGGCATTACATGGAGATCTAACACCAAAGACTGGGTAGTAACAGTATTTTTACTGAGGCTTTCTATCCTATTGTTAAGAACTATCTAGAGGTTTACTTACCACTTAAGAGTCTCCTCATCTTGAACCATTGTCTTGATCATGCACAAGATTTGGAAGAATAATTGGCTGAAGAATTTCTATGGCTTTTGGTCGAGTTCCTCCCACCTAATACAATCCTCTACTGTAGCCCATGGACCAGCCGGTCATAGTTAACGTTAAGAAGCTGTTCACCAAGGTACTATTTCTGGAGTGCTTTCAGATTGTCTCAGATACAGATTAACTCTTAAAGAGTTCTGGAAGGAACATTACAACTTTCCCATATGAGATTAATTGAGAAATCCTCAGTCAATGTCTCTCTAAGCACACCGAGATCTGCGTGGAAGAAAGTGTGGCCTAAAATTATCCAGGAGAGAGACTCTGAAGGCGGTGTAGAGGAGCCTGAGCCTTCAATGGAACCTGTGATAGGTGACACTGTTACTATAGCAGAATCCACAGGCTTGCAGGTAAGGCAGTGGTGATGTTGAGGAACTGGTAGAGGAGAACTCAGAGGAGCTGTCTACAGAGGAGGTCCAGCAACAGAGAAGGGCAGCTGAGGAGCTTTCTGAAGAGGAGGGGGAGGATCATCAATCAGTACAGCAAAGTTCCGCTTCTGTTTTGGTT
>NW_004524623.1:5935838-5950356 GCF_000260255.1 Octodon degus | reverse complement strand
GTATTGTTTCTATAATTTCCCTCTCAGTGTGTTTGTTATCTGTGTAGAGCAATGCTATTGACTTTTGGGTATTGACTTTGTATCCTGCTATGCTACTGAATTTGTGTATTAATTCTAGTAGCTTCTTGCTGGAGGTTTTTGGTTCTTCCAAGTAAAGTATCATGTCATCTGCAAATAAAGATAGTTTAACTTCTTCTTTACCTATTCTTATTCCTTTTATTTCTCTCTCTTTTCTAATGGCTCTAGTTAATGATTCCTGAACTATATTGAATAGGAGTGGTGATAGAGGACATCCTTGTCTTGTACCAGATCTAAGAGTAAAAGATTTCTATTTTCCCCATTTAGAATTATATTAGCTATTGGGTTGTCATAGATGGCTTTTATCAGATTGAAGTAGAGGCCATCTGTTTCAATTTTCTGTAGGTCTTTGACCATGAATGAGTGTTGAACTTTGTCAAAAGCCTTTTCTGAGGGGCCTGGCCCTAGCTCAGTTCTTTAAGTGGCAGCTTCGGCCAAGCAATCATCCTCAGGTTGCTGGAGTTCGATCCCCACAACACTCCAGCCAGCCAAACCACCCCTCAGGGCATTCGGAGCCAAAAAAAAAAAAAAAAAAAAAAGCCTTATTGCAGTGTATTATTTGTTGAAAAATAAAAAAAATAAATAAATAAAAAACAAATAATGATACAAAAAAAAGCCTTTTCTGCATCGATTGAAATGATCATGTGGTTTTTGGATTTGACTCTGTTGATATAGTGTATTAAATTTATAGATTTGTGTATATTAAACCGTCCTTGCATCTCTGTGATGAATCCTACCTGGTCATGGTGTATAATCTTTTTTTTTTTTTTTTTCCGGTGGAACCAGGGATTGAACTCCTGCCCTGGACCTTGCCAGGGAAGCACTTAATCCACTGAGCCATCTCCCCGGCCCTAATCTTCTTGATAATTTGCTCTGTTCTATTTGCTAGGATTTTATTGAGGATTTTTGCATCTGTATTCATGAGGGAGACTGGCCTGTAGTTCTCTGTTTTAGTTGTATCTTTCACTAGTTTTGGTATCAGTATAATACTTGTCTCCAGGAACGATTTTGGGAGGATTGCTTCCTTTTCAATTTCATTGAAGAGTTTGAGGAGTATAGGGATTATATCTTCTGAAAATTTCTTATAGAATTCAGCTGTGAACCCATCAGGACCTGGACTTTTCTTTGCTGGTACGTTTTTTATTACATTTCGTATTTCATTGGCTGTTATTGAAAGTTCCTCTTCTGAAACAAAAGAAATCTTGAAAAAAAATTGATAGAGCTACAAACATTTGTAGAGAAGACCCACCCAGACAGAGAAAAAGCCAATCATTTCATTCACTTGCTTAATGACAATGTCATGTCATACTACAGAACAGTGTTTAAAAAGAAAAGGCAGAAACAGAAAACCTGAAACAAGTAATTAGCTCTGCAAAGATTGAGAACTAGTGAGCCAGAAGCAGGTCCTGGTGGGCTACAGCCTCTCCCAAGGAGAGAAAGGACCCCAGAGACCCAGAGTCCTGATATTTTTATGGAAGGGACTCTCTCCAGACAACCACCACCTTCCATTTCATCCTCCCTTCCTGTAAGCCAAAGATGTCTGCTTGAATGGTGAGTTCAGGGTGAAATTATTGTTTCTGATAAACTAGGAACATTTTATAACTTTTTGATGAATACAGTAGGAAAATCATTTGGTGTTTTGGGTAAAAGAATGCATATTATACAACTGTTTTATTATGAAAATGTTAGGTAAGGGGTGCTTTGGGAGGTCTGGAACACATTATGGGTATTCTCATTTTTTTTTTTCCTGTATTTTAGGGAAGGGTCTACAGGGTGTGCAAGTCTCACTACTAGATTGGACTAGTGATCCACCTGTTTACAGCCTCCCAAGAGCTGGGATTACAGGTGCACACCACCGTGCCCAGTCTCAATTGCCATCTCAGCACGCCCAGGGGGCAGGGCCAGCATGGCAGGCCCGGGCATCGAACCCCCAGCCTCTGCGCCTGCTTGCAAGTGCTTTAATCTGCTGAGCTATTTGGCTGGGCTGAAAAAATTGTCTTGAGTTACAGTCAACTTGAGTTACAACCAGCACTCACAAATGAATTGAATTTGTTAAGTCGACGGTCTACTGTACACCTACATACTTTCTCTAGGGATAGAGACTAATGATTGATGTTTTATGTAGTCATCAGTCATCTGGATGAGGAGCCAGAAGAGTGTGGATTCATCCCCTCCAGGAAAAGTCCTTGGTCTCTCCATGTATACTTGCTATAGGACTTCTCCATTGGAAGTGACTATACTTGCAAATCGTATTAGCTACATTGACATTATTAGTTCTGTTCCACCTTATGATTTTGTATCCACCTTGTTGTTTTGCTCTATAAAACTTTCTTTGAAAAGCAGGAACCTGAGCTACCCACTCTGTCTCTCTTAGAAGCTTCATTTTCCCTGATAGTTTCCTGCTCTTAACCTCTGTTGTGTTAGTTGATACATTGTGTCAACTTGGTGGAATCAGCTCCCGCAGTTCTCAGCGTGGGGGCCTAGCCCTGCAGGTGGGCAGGGCTCAGGAACTGAGGAAGGCTTTCCAACTTCCTGCCACCCTCCCCGACTTCCTGCCGCTCTGCCCAGCTTCAGTGGAGAAGTCCCAGTCTTCAGAGGAGCTTGATCTTTGCAGCCACGCCACTTTGGAGGTCTTCGTAGTCAGTGTAGAAGGAAGAAAGAGGCTTGATGGGCGCTGCAGCTGCTGCTCCTCCTCTGCTCTTCATTGTTTTCTGCCACGGGAACTGCTGTTGTTTGCGTTGGAGCCAGCAGAATATGGAATGACCCCTCCAGTAACTGTGAGCTAAATAAACTTTTCCTTCCTTCATTTTGAGTGTTGGGTATTTGTCCCAGCAATGAGTACACAGTAACTAAGACATCTGTTCATCAGAATTCATTCTTATTTTTTCTTTTTTAATGTATTTAGTACAGGATCTACAGGGTCTCATTACACAAATCAGACTCCTCAAAACAAAAACAAAAACAAATCAGACTCCTAGTGGTCCTCTAGTTTTCTGCCTCCCGTGGGCTGGGATTACAGGTACGTGCCACCACGCCCAGTCTCAGTTGCCTGTCTCAGCACGCTCTGGGGGCAGGACCAGTGTGGATGCCAGGGATGGAACCCTAGTCCTTGAGCCTGTCTACACAGGTGTGTTAGTCCGCTGAGCTCTCTGGCCAGCCCTCATTCTTAGATTTGGAAGAACACAAACTTAGTGTATTGGACACCTAGCACATTGAGAGTCATAATACTTCTCTTACATTATTTAGATTTTTTAGAGGTCCTATATCACCCCTATGTCAATTTCAAGATTTACTTTCCTTACAGGTTTTTTTTTTTTTTTTTTTTTGGTGGAACCAGAGATCGAACTCAGGCCCTTGCGCTTGCCAGGCAGGCACTTATTCTACTGAGCTACCTTCCCGGCCCCTCCTTACAGTATTAAAACAGGAAATTTTCTTTTGCTAGCTCAGATAAAGTAGAAGCCTATTCTGATTGGTTTCTGTGACTCTCCAAATTTTTTTTTTTTACCAGAAAATTGACTTCTTTCAAAATTCTATGTGAGGGGCCGGGGAGATGGTTCAGTAGAATATGTGCTTGCCTGGCAAGTGCAAGGATCTGAGTTCAATCCCTGCTTCTGAAAACAAAAAACAAAAAACAAAAAAAAACAAGAATTCAATTTGATGGGTAATTTACATAGATTGATTTCATTCTGTTCTGCTCTGCTGTGCTGGGTCCTAATGCAGGAAGATCATCCCAAACCATAGCTTTTCATGAATTTACTTAACAGAAGTAACTGCTGATAAATACTTTGCAAGATATACTTTTATGGGTTTTTTTTTTTTTGTTGTTGTTGTTGTTTTCCCAGAAGGCTAGGAAATACTTTATTGGCAATCAAGGACACAGCCATAAGAGGGAAGTGCACAGGACTGCAAACTAAAACCCACTAGCCAGCAAAGGCCCGTTGGGCCAGGGGTCCTCAGCCTCCCATCCGTAAATACACAACACAGGGCAGCCAAGACAGGAGGCAACAGCTCATGTGTCTCAGCCAGTGACAGAATCAATACTTCACTATGAGCGACAGGGTAGGGAGGTACAGAGGAGGGAAGACTCATCATTGCCCAAGACCGCCTCCTCCTCTCAGAGCCACCACCAGGTGGAGGACAGAACCACCTAGAATCTTGTAGTCACTGCTGTCCTCTCATCATTCATTTGTTTGCCGCTATAGATGAGCCGCTGCTGTTGTGGCGGGATTCCCTCTTTCTCCTCCACACGCTCCTTGATTCGCTCCATGTTGTCTGTGGGTTCAATGTCAATCTCAATCTCCTTTCCAGTCAGTGTCTTCACTTTAATTAGCATCTTCTTCTCTGGTTGAGGTGGTGTGCGGATAAATTGGTGCGTTTCCCACTCTACTTTTATGTTTAAGTGGCTTTTTTTTTTTTTTAAAGTAGTATCACCAAGCTGGCGAGATAGCTCAGTGGACTAAGCACCTGCTTAGGCAAGTGCAGGGACTGGGGTTGGATCCTGTCGTCCCAGTGCTGGGGAGACTGAAGACAAAAGGATCATTACGAGTCTGCATAGTGAGACCCTGTACCAAATACATAAATTAAAAATAAAGTAATGTCACCAAAAGGAGAGTCCTGGGGCTGGTGAGATGGCTCAGTGGTCTAAAGCACCTACTTAGAACAAGCTTAGCACAGGGACCGCGGTTCAATCCCCCAGCACCACATGCCAGCCAGCCCCGCCCCCTGGTGGGCTGAGCTGGCCACACACACACAAAATAAATAAATAAATGTTTAAAAAAAAAAGAAAATATTTATTTTTTTTGGTGGAACTGGGGATTGAACTCAGACACTTGGGCTTGCCAGGCAAGCGCTTATTCTACTGAGCCATCTCTCCAGCCCCAAAAAGAAAATATTAAAAAAAAACAAAAACAAAAACAAAAGGAGAGTCCCCAGAGCAGAAATGGAAGACTTGACACCCCTCACCCATTTGACAGGTTGCAAGTTTACTGACTCCCACCACAGAAAAATAATTTTTAAGCCTGAATTACTTAAGATGTATAAAGTGATTTATTAGGCAGAATTTTAAAAGTATGTACTCCCTCAAAAGCCAGAGAGGCATACCCATGGTCTCATGCTAGTTTTATTTATGAGGGAATTTGGGAAAGGAAATCTGTAGAATCTGAATCTGTGGAAGGGGAGACTCAATTTATAGATGAAAGGTGGCAGTTTTCTGCAAGGGAAAGATGATGACCAGTTCATGTAGGTGAGAGTATCACAGGTGACAAAAGCTGTATCCCACTCAGAAAAGTCCACAAAAAGGATGAAAAGAGATGGTCTAGGTGGAAGAGAAAATGGTTCATTGCAAGTAAAAAGAAAAGGCTTGGGCCAGCAAGATAGTTCAGCAGGCTAAGCGCCTGCTTTGGCAAGCACAGGGACCAGGGGTTCGATCCCCAGTCCCGCATGACATGCTGGCTCTTTCCCCGGGCATGCTCAGCCAACGACCAAGTCCGGGCATAGTGGTGCACACCTGTAATCCCAGTGCTGGGGAGGCTGAAAACAAGAGGATCACTGTGAGTCCAAGCCGCATAGTGAGACCCTGGACCAAATACGTAAAAATGAACAAAAGAAAAGGGCTCAAGCTTATTATGTGTTTAAGGACCTGGAAGTTGGGGTTTTCAGAGCAAGGTTTGTGTCTCAAACCTGTTGCTTTTTAATCAAAAGTCAATTTTAGTTTCCTTTCTACCTAATCTATCTTTCCTAGCCCAGTTCAGTGTAAGCATTTTATTAAACATTGGGAGGAGGAAAACACAGACATGATAAACTCATTCTGCTGTAAGCACTGAGGATTTTTTTTTTTTTTTTTTTTTAGCACTGAGGATTTTTATTGTGTTTTCTTCTCGTCTCCCCATATACACCTGTGTAGGAAATAAATCAAATAATGACTGCTGTGGTTTGAATATAGTTTGTTCCTCGAAGCTCTGTGTTGACATTTAATTCTCTTTTTGAGGTATTAGGAAGATGAACACCCATGTCCTTAAATACATAATAAGCTTGAGCCCTTTTTTCTTTTGTTTTTTTAGTGTATTCATTAGAGTCTGCAAGGTCTCATGACACAAATCAGACTCATAGTGATCATCCTGTTTTCAGCATCCAAGAGCTGGGATTACAGGCATGTGCCACCACACCCAGTCTCAGTCACAGGGTGCCCTTGGAGCAGGGCTGGCATGGCATGCCGGGGAAAAGCCCTGGTGCTATGACTGCCTAAGCAAGCACTTTAGTCTGCTGAGCTATCTGGCTAGCCTGAGTCTTTTCTTTTTCTTTGTAAGTGAACTACTGACTAGCTCATCTGTTTTTACTCTTTTTCTTTTCTTTTTTTCTTTTTTTTTCTTTTTTTGCAAAATCAGGGATTGAACTCAGGCAATTGTGCTTGCCAGGGAAGCGCTTATTTCACTGAGCCACCTCCCGGGCCCTTTACTCTTTTTCATGGTCTTTTCTGTGTGAGAGGGACACAGCTCTGTCACCTGCGATGGCTGTCACCTATGAATCAGACATCATCTTTGTGGCAAACAGGATAACAGAAATCTTCAGGTGGCTCAAGAAACCAAGTGGACACTCAAAGAAGTGGCAAAAGCCGGGTCCTTTATTGGCCAGCCTAACTCAGAGGAGTCCATAGTCCAAAGTCTGAGAGCCTGGGACAGAGTTACAGAAAGTTTTATAGAATTTAAGACTGAGAAATGGTGAGCTAAACAAAGACAATTACTTGGTGATAAGAGGTTTACAACTTTGGCTGTCTGGTCAGCCTTAGACAGCTAAGGCGTCAAGCCAAGGGCAAGGAAGAGGAGAAGGCACTGCAGCACGTTGGAGAGTTGGAGAGTGAAGTCTCCTACAGCAGGGCAGAGGAGAAGTGAAGCCACAGAGAGCTGTGAACTCACTTCATTATCACATCAAAACATAGTCCCTGGGGGGAAAGGGGGGGGCTCCTTTGAGCCCTGAAACTGCTGGGATCCAACAAGGCAGAGGACCAGGAACTGAGTCCCCGAGTAGGCCACATCTCTGTCTCCTTCCCTGCTTTGATGGCCTTTTAAGTGCAGCTCCATAGGGTGTCACTAGTGGCCAGTGAACTGCAATCCATGCTGATCTTTACCAGTAGCAGATGAACTGACTGTTGGCTCAGAGCTGAACTCTGTCTTGGAGAAAATCTATTAAGGATTGGAGCAGGCAAAGTCCAAAGAGCTGTAGGAGAGAAATGAAGATTTGGGGCCGGGGAGATAGCTCAGTAGAATAAGTGCTTGCCTGGCAAGCACAAGGTCCTGAATTCAATCCCTGGTTCCACAAAAAAAAGAAAAGAAAACAAAAAAGAAAAATGAAGATTAATGAGTGGCCTGATGATGGGCATAAGTGATGAGGTCCCCACTGCCCCAGATTTCCCACCAGTCTTAGATTGGCATGGTTCTGCAGCATGGTCATGGAGGCTTTGTATAGCCTGATAGACAACTTCTGACCTGTGAACATGAAAGCAATGCTCTTCTCCTAGGAAAACCCAGGCACCCTCCTCTTCTGCTTGGCACTTTGGGAGGGAACCTACTTCTAAAAAATCGATTTCTTTTTGTAAGTCAGTGAGTTAAAGATGGGATTCTAGGCTACCGGTTATTTCTTTAGCTAGCTCTTCAAATGTGAAGGCATGTGTAATTAAGTTGGTTGTTCTTCCCTCAAGTCCCCCCGGAGAGGCCCAGACCAGTCTGGAGGGGAATAAGTAGGTGAAAAAGAAAATCTTTGTCCCCAGGAGCTATTTTGTCTATTAGGAGGTGAGATTGGCAAAAGTACAAGTTCCAGCCCAATTTTCTGGGAGACAGAGGTAAGTATTTTTACCACAGAGCCGAGATAGCCAAGGAGAGGACAGGCAGAAGCAGCTATCTGCTTCATAGATGCAATGGAAGTTTTCCTTTGTGTTGGTCTTCCAGGTGGTGATGGGGCTGCTCTGGCGAGAGGGAGACTTGCCTGGCACATTTTGGCTGGGTGTCCCTTTAGGTCTTGTTTTCCTAGGGTAGGAGAAACCCATTAGTAGCCTAGGGAAGAGGAGACAGGTAGAAAGGATGCAGCCCATCATAGGCCCCTAAGAGGAGTCTCCTATGTAAGGGCGTTCTTGACTCCAACAATAATGGAAATAGTACACTGAGCAGCTTAGAGCTGTCTACTCTGGTAAAGAGTTTTAGTCATTTATCTGAGCTTATTATTTATTTATTTATTTTATATATTTAGTACAGAATCTATAGGGTCTCACTACACAGATCGGACTCAGTGATCCTCTTGTTTTCAGCCTCCCAAGCACAGGAATTACATGCGCACACCACTACACCCGGTCTCATTCGCCATCTCAGCATGATCAAGGGGTAGGGCTGGCACAGCATAGCATGCTGGGGATTGAACTCTGGTCCCTGTGCCTGCCTAAGCAGGTGCTTTTACTCCGCTGAACTATCTGGCTAGCCCTTGAGCTTATTATATTTATTTATTTATTTATTTATTTTTTAAACAAAGAATTTCATGTATTTATTTATTTATTTATTTGTGTGTGTGTGGCCAGCTCAGCCCACCAGGGGGCAGGGCTGGCTGGCATGTGGTGCTGGGGGATTGAACCAGGGTCCCTGTGCTTTGCTAAGCTTGTTCTAAGTAGGTGCTTTAGACCACTGAGCCATCTCACCTGCCCGAGCTTATTATTTTTAGATGTTCTCTAGGAAGTTGTGAAGTCAGGGTGTAGTTGCAATCAGAGGGGAAGAGGTATCCCAAAGTGAGGTTTGTGTTGAGTTAATTGGGAGAGTCAGTCCAGCCAGTGGATACAGAGGAGAACTTGAAGATTATGTTTAATATGAGTGGTGAACAGGGCCAGGGAGATGGCTCAATAAAATAAGAATTTCCCTGGCAGGCACAAGGGTCTGAGTTCAATCCCCAGTTCTGCCAAAAAAATAGAAGAAGAAGGAGAAGGAGGGGAGGGGGAGGGGGAGGGAGAGGGGGAGAGGACATGGTGACAGGTCCAAGCATAGGTTGACATATGGAACAAACAGTCTTTGTGGAGCTTCTGCATACCTGACTCAACAGGGAATGGATTTGTCCCAAGGTAGTAGACAGATAAGAGGGAAGGGATCTGAGCTTGCTAGCTTTAAGATCATTATTAAAGGGACTAGTAATAGCATAAGGTTATTGGAGGCAGCCCTCTGTCTGGTCTGCACAGAAACTTATTATTAACCTTACAAGAAATGGTTTAGGTAAATTAAACACATTACCATGGTAACAAAAGTGAAAGCTAATGGAACTCTGTGAAAAAGGCCCACTCTTACAGCCTATCATGGCCAGACCAACACTGCTACAGGAAGCAGTCCAAAGGGGGCTAAAATCGAGGCACAGCAATGCATTTGGTTAAGGGGCAGTCCTGTGAACACTGTTCTCAAGGGTCAGCCATGCGTAGACTGGTCAGCAGCCAGAGTGACCAGAGCAGGGTGGTCATCTTGGGAACCAGGTTTCTGATGATCCTGTTAGAGATGAGTGCTGCAGGGGACCTGGGGATCTGGACAGGCAATACAAGCTGGTGGGTCCTCAGGGTTGGCCTTCTTCATGCTGGCATGATGAATCCATGTGGTAACTCCTGTAACTTTAACAGTGGTGGGCTAGTGAGCACAAAAACATAAGGCCCCAGTCACTGTGTCTAATAGCTTGGTAAACAGTCCACTGGTCTCTGCCAGGCAGCACCCCCCTGCAGTCTTGAGTCAGGACCCCCAAGGGTCATCCCGACCTTTTCATGAACAAAGAGATTGAATTCTCAGCTGAGGTCAGGCAACCCCAGGGCAGGGGTGCTAATGAAGTAGCCTTTTGATCACTGTGAAGGCTGACTTTCTGCAGAATCCAGGTCCTGAAGAGCCCAGCCACTCCTAGGAACTCATGGAATTTTCTTTTATTATTTGGCCTTGGGACACAATAGATAAAACTGTTTTCTTTCTGTCCCCAGGGAGCAATGTCCCTTGGTTATGATAAAACCCAAGTAGTGTACAGAAGGTTGGTCTGTGGAGTCTTTTTCCAGGATAATTTGTAGCCTGTGACCATGAGCAGCTGCACGAGGGCCTGTGTTGCTCTCCAACAGTCTTGTTTGGTCTTGCCAAGCAAGAGGTCATCTACATACTAGAGCAGTGTGCAGTTTAGTTTGTCGTCTGGAAAAGGAGTCAGGTTAGCAGCTAGGCCCTCTCTGAATAGGGTGGGAGAGTATTTGAGACCTTTCAGGATTCTGGCCAGAGTTAGTTTTGTCTTTTGTCCAGTGTCAGAGTCTTCCCACTTAAAGGCAAAGAGTGGCTGACTCTGGGGTCCAGCCTCAGGCAAAAGAAGGTGTCTTTGAGCTCCAGACAGGTGAATCAGGTTGCTCTCAGTGAAAGCAGGCTGGGGGCCAGGGAGATGGCTCAGTGGAATAAGCACTTCCTTGGCAAGCACAAGGGCCTGAGTTCAATCCCTGGTTCTGGGAAAAAAAAAAGAAAGAAAGAAAGCAGGCTGAGCATGGTGTAAGGACTGGGTACAGCTGGATTCAGAGTGACTGTAGCATTGTTGACAGATCAGAGATCTTGAACTGGTCATTATACAATTTTTCCCAGCTTCTCCAGAGGTAACAGTCCCCCTCTAGGGGGACTGGCACTTCTGAGGATTCCTGTCTCCCATAGATGACTAGTGTATTCTTGGATCCCAAATCATGTCATTCTGTGAAGTGTATACTATTTTATTCTGACAGGTGTTGCTCCTGGCTGGAGGTCTACTATGATGGGGACCCAGTTTTTAGCCAGCCCTGATTTTTCAACCCAAACTTCTGAACAGGCCTCAAGCAGGTCTAGAGGGTGAACTTATTTGAGTTTAGGGTGTATAGTCTCTGTTCTTTCTCATGGGACTGTTACTGACAGATTAGACATTTTTGGCTGTTGAGAGCCTGGCAGGCCCCTCAGGTATGAAGGTGATTTGAGCTCCGAATTTGGTCAGCAGGTCTCTCCCCAGGAGGAGTACAGGGCAGTCAGGCAGGTAGAAGAGCAGTGGTGGGGTGAGGTGGGGAGCGAGCCTGTTTTGGTGTCAAGCAGAGAGGCTGCCATCCTAACAGTTGGGGAGGGGAGAGACAGGAAGAGAAGTGAGTGAGTCAGTGACAGAGTTGCTGGAGGTTGAAGGAACAGGCTGACAGGTGGTGCTGGGCCAAAGGGCCAGGGACAGACCAACAGGCAATGCTAGGGCTGGTGGGTGAGATGACAGTGGGCTGTAACCAAGCCTGGTGGAGGAATGTGCCAGTAGAGGTGTAGGAGTACAGGACAGAGGCAGGAGGTGTTCTTCTGGGGCTCCATTGTGAATGATTTTCTCTTTTTTGTATCTTCAGCCCTTCGTGGGATATAAAACCTGACTCTTTGCCTTCCTACTGATACAAAATGGGACTCATGGTGAGAGAATCTCAGCAATCTACAGCCAAGACTCAATGTTAGAAAACTGGTTGGGCTGGACAAGTTGACCAGTGGCAATTTTTCAGACTTCACAAACCATTTAGACATGTAGAGTTCTTTCAGGAGACCACAAATGTGAACTGGGGCTAATCCACCTCACAGAATGCCTATAACTTTGAGGGCATTAATTATATTCTAAAATCTCCATTAAAATCCCTTCCTAAAATTTTTAATCATAGAGTCCGAGACAGTAGGATTACTAGGTGTAGTGCCCACGGCATATGTAGTGTCCCTTGAATGGAGGTGCATGAAGGATGGGCATCCCTAGGGGAGACCAGTCAGACACCCACTTGGCTGCATCCCTCACAGGAGTTTAGGAGCATTTTAGCTAAGTTGGAGTGGTCAGAGCACCACCATGCTACTGTTAGGCACTACAGCATCTCCACAGAATGGCAGGTTAGGGACCAATCAGACTCCACGGTTCTGCCTTTTCTTGCCATGGCGCTCCACAGATGAGCTACGGAGGACAAGAGCCAGTTACACTCACACATTCAGCTACTCAGAGGTAAACACATTCCTCCCCTTTTTGGGGCTCCCTGTCTGGTGTCAGCCTTGAGACTGAGAGGTGATCAGATTCTCCTCTGTCCAATGGGACAGGCTTAAGTGGGTTCCAGTTGGGCCCTGGGGCCTTACTTTATCCTGAAATCCCTGTGAAACTTTGTCTACCTCTCCTCTTGAATCTGACTGGCTTGTGGAGGTACAGCCATCAGTAACCCTTGCCCAATGAAGGAGAACCTACCAAATTGGGGCAGTGGTGTGTCACCTCATCTTGTGGGGGAGGGCCCCCAGCAGGTGCCCCTGACTCCAAGCCAATGGTTCACAGTGTCAGTTTCTCAGCTAATGCACCAATTTTTATTTATTTATTTTATTTATTTATTTTTTTGTGGAACCGGGGATTGAACTCACTCCTTTGTGCTTGCCAGGGAAGCACTTATTCTACTGAACCATCTCCCCGGCCCCAATGCACCAATTTTTGTTGAAAACAAGATAACAGAAATCTTTAGGTGGCATAAGAAAAATGAGAAGGGAGAAAGCTACATCCTTTATCAGGCAGCCAGGCCCAGAGAAGTTCTTACTCCAAAGTCTGAGGGCCAGGGATAGAAGTCTTACAGAATTTAAAGCAGGAAAAGAGTGAGCTAAACAAAATCACTTCAAGGTGAGAGCTTCACAACTTTGACCATCTGGTCAGCTTTAGTCAGCTAGGAAGTCAAACCAAAGGCAAAGGAAGAGAAGGGACTGCGGTTACAGAGTGAAGTCCCAGGTGGGCGGGGAAGGAGGAGTGAGATAACAGAGTTGGGAAACTGCTTTATTATTACATCAAAGCGTAGCCTATGCAGGGGGAGGAATGTGCTCCTTCGAGGAAATGCTGTGGTCTGACTAGGCAGAGGACCAGGGAACTGAGTCCTGAAGTGTGGCACTTTTCTGCCTCACTCCAGTGGTACTTAGATGGGGGACCTCTGGGACTAGACAAGGTCGTTAGAATGGGGCCCCCGTGGTTGAAACCTGGAGGCTTCCTAAGCAGACACCAGGACAAACAGGCACTTCCGTCTCTTGTCATGTGATGCTGCCCTCACTGCCTGGGGACTGCATCAGCAAGACCGACTTAGCCAGATGTTTCCCTGACCTTGACCCTCTGGAATGACTACCAGCATTTGGGTCCTAAAGAGAGTCTGTCCGGGTTCCTGGTGTTCTGAACAAAGAATTGGACAAGACGAGGAACAGGTAGTGAGGATTTACTTTTATTGATGGTACAAAATAAGTATGTTCTGCTGCTTGAGTGAAGGCTGGTGAAAAGGCTCCCTGTGGCCCCCTGGGTAAGGGCAGGGCTCTTTTCTGTACCCAGTTCTAGGACTTCTTCCTCATGCCAATAAGGCCTTTAGGATGGTTATCCTATTTGAAAGTCACTTGGCTTTGATATAGGGGAATGAAATTCCCAACCTGAAAGATACTTGGGACAAGTTCATGTTCTCTAAAGCCAATGAATGAATTTTAGGAACAAATGGAAGTTAAGAGCAGCATATATTTGTTGGGGGAAAGAAAGCTCCCTGTGCCAAAGACAGACATACAGGGAACCCAAGTTGATTGTCCAGCAATCTAGGGTTTTGGGGATTTTTATAGGGCAAAATCACATGGTGAGGCAGGTCTAAGTTGGAAACCATGGGAACTCTTAGGTGGGCATGAAGTGGAACAAAACTATGGTCAACCAATGAGATTACCAGCACCACTGCTCAGGTACAATTGATTAAATCGAGAACCAAATGAGGAAGCAAGTTGTGTAGCAAGCTGGCATGAATAAGGAACAGGATCTCTTCCTGTTGGGGGTTGGGTTAGTGACTTTTTTTTTTTTTTTTTTTTTTTTGCAGTACTCGGGATCAAACTCAGGACCTTGCACTTGCCAGGCAGGTGCTTATGCTACTGAGCTATATCCCCAGGGTTAGTGACTCTTTCAAGATGACTGATACCTATTAGAATATCAGTCCTTGATGCCCATGCTTAGGCAGGTATGTGGCTGCACTTGTTTACTCTTTTGTCTTGAGGTCTGGCCAGCAGGAGTATCTGTTTCTCCCACACCGCAAGGTCCTTTCTTCCATATTGTCTCCTCTGGGAGCTGGCCCTGTCTGATTGCCTATCATATTTGCATCTAACTTAGCTGTCTACAACACTGGTACAGCGTTTGGGACCTGCATCATCATACTAGATTCTGTGGTCTGTGTCTCCTTCATAGACAATTCATGCCCATTTGCTCAACTAGTTTTGCCCCACCCTAATCTCCTACCTCAGAACCATGAGCTAAAATAAAATAACCTTCATTTTCATATACCATAGCTGGCCTCAGATGTTTAATTATGGCAACAAAAAAGCTGACTAATACAGTTATTTAAAATCATAAGCAAGGGCTGGTAGTGTAGCTCAGTGATAAAGCACTTCATGTGGTTCAGTCCCTAACACCCCAT
>NW_004524623.1:5913454-5913974 GCF_000260255.1 Octodon degus | reverse complement strand
AGATCTGTTTTGTTTAGTCTTTACTTTTTGCTCTCAATATTGCAAAAATGATGTTTTCATAAAGTCTAGTGCTTTTTTTCCTTGGAAAGTCAGATGTGGTGGTAATAAAATCTCCTGTGCACCAGTAGCTGTGTGTCAGTGGCTGCCCGCCTGAGATGAGGCATGTACTTTTCGTCATGATCTGCACCATTCCCTGCTGTCTTTCTGGGTGTTCTTACCCAAGGCCTGCTTCCCCCATGGGGGCTCCTGACTTGTACCTTGAGGCACCAGAGTCTGTAACTCCATATGCACAATAATACATAATCTTTAGAGTCTTGTACTATTGTATCAGAAAAGATAGAATTTACCTAGAAATCATAGGTTTGGTATTGGCGTGAAGAAGAGAAAGATTCCTTGTATCAGTTGATGTGGTAACCAGTGTTCAAAGGGATCTGTTGACTTATTCGTCATAACAATCAAATGAAATAGGTAAATGCATTCTTTTTACAGAGGAAGGAGGGGCCGGGGAGATAGCTCAGTG
>NW_004524623.1:5901639-5912962 GCF_000260255.1 Octodon degus | reverse complement strand
AAAAATAAATAAATAAATAAATAAATAAACTTGTATGTACTATCGTAAGAGTAACTCCTGGTGATCTTTTAAGCCATTATTTTAAAATGACCCATTCAGTTTGATGTGATCTTTGTATTTGCCGGTACTCTTTGTGCTGCATATGTCAGAAAGCCAGCTCAAACCACAACATTTAATAATATAAATTAATTGGCTTACACAATCAAAGTTCATGCCAGGATATCAGGATTGAAGCTGGCCTATGGATGCCTTCATTAAATTAGTGCTCTATCTCTCCCTCTTTAATTTAATTTCTCTTTGTATGTCAACATACAGCATTCTTTCAAGTTCCTCCATGCAATGGGTGCTTCAGCGTGTGCTCACCAAAGGGAAGCCCCTTGGACTGAGCTTAAAGCTCAGTAAGCTTATTAAGGTGCACTACATGCTCAGGATTCATACCTGTAGAAGGTAAGAGCAGGAAGTAACACTGGCCAGGAAATCATGCTGTCATGTACACAGTGACACCTGGGCTGACCCCACGAAGCCTTTATGAGTTGTCTAGCTTTGGATTGTGATAGCAAGACCTTTACATCTGTACTTTATTCAGTCTTTGGACATGGACCACTCAGGGAAGGGGTGGCCTTGGATGAGGTGGCTATCTACAACTGAAGTAATCTCTGGGCTGAGCCGAAATCTGTCAACAATGCTAGAAGCAAATGTGACAAGTCTTTTAGTAAAGGTAAATTCTCCATCTAGTGTTTGCCACAGTAGGACAAGACACTGCTGGCCATTCTAGAGTGACATCTTCCGATGGCTTGGATGAGTTTCCTGCCAAGACTCGTGTCCAAGGCATGGTCCCCAGGGTAGGAGATATTATGGCCCTTTCAGAGCTGGACTGTAGTAAGAGATCCTTAGTTAATTGGGGATCTTGCATGGAAGGGGATTGTGGGGCTCTGGCCCCATCTTCTCTGCTTCCTGGCTCATGAGGTGAGCACTCTGCCCCACCACTCAGCCCTGCCATGATATGCCACTCTCTCTAGACCCCAGAGAGTAACGCCTTTGGTCTTGGATGGGAACTTCTAGGACTGTGAATTTAAAGTCTTTTTCTCTTTCTAAATGTAATTGTGAGAAGCTTACCAAAACCTATCCTTATAACTTTCCATTTAAGAAAAAAAAAAAAAAAATCCTCCCTGATCTCCAATTCAGGAAATTCCAGCAAAGGATTCTGGCTACTTGGAAGCACATGCATACCTACTTCTTGGGCCAGTGATGAGGCCAGGGGCCCAGTACTATAAGAGGCTCACTCTTGGTCCTGCACTGGGGGCCACCTGGTGCCCACAGAACACTGGGCATCACAGCCCCAGAGTCAGAGAAGCACCCTTCCCCAGATAAGGTGGTGGTGCTAGAACGTGGAGAAAAGGGAGGAAGTGCATTATGCAGACCGCAGCAATAGGGGCCACAAGTTTCCCCCTTGCGGCTCAGCTCTGACCTGCTCCTTAGTGATGCTGGCAGCCAAACCTCTTGCACAACAGAGAACTGACAAAGATACATAGTCTACAGTGAGGGAGAATGAATGGAGCAGGCCTCCTCAAGCCCACAGGAATGAAAGATCAGCATTACCTGTCCGGTTCTGACTGCAGCCTGACTCCTGGCACTCTTAGCTTGGTCTTCTGCAGAGTGCTGATCCTCCAGCTCGGCCAGCATGGACAATGATGAATCAGGAATCTGTCTGTCTTGGGCTTATAGCTTTTTTTTTTTTTTTTTTTCAGAACCAGGAATTGAACTCAGGCCCTTGCTCTTGCCAGGGAAGTACTTATTCCACTGAAGCATCTCCCCAGCCCCTTGGGCTTGTAGCTTTAACTCATCCTGATCTATAGTCCAGTGAGACACCAAGGCAAGGTGCAACTCCATCTGCGTCAGTGAAGCATCCCCCAGTTCTTCTGCACTAGCTCCTGGACTGCTGCTTCTCTGCTTTAGTCTCTATTCTACTCCCAGATTTTGTCTTCACCTTTCCCTAGTGATCCTCATCTTGTCCCTTGGCCTTGGTGTTTGGAACTTTCTGATCTTGATTTCTGGCTACTATTCAAGGTCTCTTTCTTGAATTCATTTCTCACTTCTGTTCTTCTCCACCTTGGTCCCTATGAATGTGCCAGCTGCTCTCCTGTCCCCTTGTCCCACATGAATAGAGTACAAGGTCTCACAGTACTACATGTACTCCCTCCATAGATGGGAAGGAGATCCAGGGATGGAGGAAAGGGGTGGGGGATAGGAAATAAAAAGAACTATATGTATTCATTATGTGTCACGGCATATACTAATACATTTTTTTAACTGCTACATTTCTTTTTTTCCCCTGTATTTAGGACAGGTTCTACAAGGTCTACAGGGTCTCACTACATAGATCAGACTCACAGTGATTCTCCTGTTCTCAGCCTCCCAAGTGCTGGGATTACATTCGTGCACCACCACGCCCAGTCTCACTCACCATCTCAGAGCACCCTGCAGGCAGGGCTGGCTCAGCACTCCAGGGATCGAACCCCAGCCACTGCACTCTGCTAAGCAGGTGCTTTAATGTGCTGAGCTATCAGGTCGGCCCTTTAAGTGCTACATTTCATACCACGGTGCAGTTTTTAATTCGTAAAGAAAACTTAAAATAGAAAAGCATACAGTGCTAAACACGAGAGTTGTGGAACCAGAAATCTACCAAGAGACTCAGAAAGCAAAACCCTGATGGGTTTCCTGGGTCTGACCTAGCAGGTGACAGGATGTGATTTTGTCAGTTAGAGGTAGCAAGCGATGTTGACCTACACCATTGAAATGTCACAAGGGGTTGGAAATTATAAATGAGAATACTAGTTTACTCTACGTAGGAGGCTTCTTGCCAGTGGACTCTCTCCATCATAGCAACTTCCAGTTTTTTTTTTTTTGCACATTTTACAAAATAATAAGGAAAAAGGTAACCAAGTATGTAAATGTTTTTAGCAATAGGTAGAGCAACCAGGTCTCTCAATGCACGGAGCATCAGGTGGCAGGCAGCGCCACCTCGTGGTTTTCTGCGTTTCCAGTGGTCAGCTCAGGTGTGGACCGACCTGTGCAGAAGACACAGTATCTGTGATGTGTAAAAGCATATACTCAGAAAAGTGAAAACTGCCTCTACTTTCTGTATTGTATTAACATTTCCTAGATATGTTAACTCCTTGACACGGATCACACCTTGCCAGGCTCAGAATCATTTTATCTCTTCAAGCCAACTTCATATCTTTGAGCAATTAATGTCGTGTTTGTATCTCAGAGAGAAGATATTTAATTCCCACGTACCAGCAGACATTCTGCCACCCACCCTGGGAGCAGACCATGTAGTTTCTGCTTGTATAGGAGCCTAGGAAGCGGGTGCACAGCCAATGCCCTGGAGTTGGAGGGGGGTGCTCTGCCGAGTGCCCTCCTCCCCGGACCTCTTGAATAATCCATGTGGTTTTGTCTGCTACCTCTCACCCTTAACATCCACAGAGATTACTAGAGACCTGCTTCTCCCTGAGGCTATTTCCTGTTCTTGTTTCCCTTTCTTACTTTGGGACAGTTGAATTACCTGGCTCATGCCCAATTATAATTTTGATGCCCAGCTACATTCCATAAATCCAAAAGTCTCCATTCTTAGAATCAGTTTTTGTTTAGATGTTGGCAGCTCTAAAGCCAGACCAAGGGCTGGTTAGATAGCTCAGCGGACTAAAGTGCCTGCTTAGGTAGAGTGCAGGGGCCCCAGTTTGATCCCTGGCATGCTGTGCCAGCCCCGCCCCTGGGGTGCGCTGAGACAGTGATTGAGACTGGGCTGAGACTGGGCGTGGTGGCGTGCACCTGTAATCCCAGTGCTTGGGAGGCTGTAAACAGGCAGATCACTACGAGTCTGATCTAGTAGTGAGACCCTGAACACTTGGTAGACCTTTCCCTAAAATACAAAAAACAAAACAGATCTATGTAGGGAGACCCTGCAGACCCTGTACATTAAAAAAACAAACAACTTGCTAAAGCCAGATCAAACGGCCTTGCTGTGCTTGGCACTGGTCATCTGCCTCCAGAAGACCACCCAGCTCTGATCGGCCCCCAGTGTCCCTGTCATTTCCTTCCTGCTCCTTTAGCTGCCTTTTGCAGGCAAACTTTGGGGACAGTGTCTCAAACAGAAGACTTGAACCCTGACAGGGGAAAACTCTGCTACCTCAGAAAAAAAAAAGTTGGTCTTCAAGCCCATGTGACTGAGTACCCCTGGCTAGAGGTACTCGCATTTCCCATGACTCGGTGCTCTGTGTTCTGCGCTCTGGGGGCTTTCCTGGGACAGGAAAGTGGCATACCCTTGCCATGAGCAGCAGGCACACCGCTCCTGCTGACTCCCTGGTACTCTGGGTGGGTGTGAGGTGCTCAGTCATTCTTTTTTTTTCAGCCATTCTTTAGTTTGAGAATTTTGTTTCATTATTGAGTAAATAATGGACAGGATAAATGAAAACTCCACAGGACCTTTGGGCTTTGTAGCAGAATATTAGAGGAAAATGATGCAGAGAGTTTTAATGCATTCACATTCTACATTAATTTATCACTTCTATCGACAGGTTTCTAAGTGCTTTTGTACACTATTTTTTTTTTTTTCCATTAATGATTCTGTAGTAGAACATTCTATGCTGGAGGTTTTTCTGTACTGTGTGTCTCCTCTGGTCTTATTACTAATTCCTTGTAGTACTCATGCCACATACAGTCTAAAATACACCATGTCCTTCTCGCTTCAAATTTGCCTCTCTTTATGCCTAAAATAATGCTTTTACTTCTCCCTACTTCTATTTATTGGCTTGGTAATTTCCATAAATCCCTTACATTTCTCTTTTCTTTTCTTTTCTTTTCTTTTCTTTTCTTTTCTTTTCTTTTCTTTTCTTTTCTTTCTTTCTTTCTTTCTTTCTTTCTTTCTTTCTTTCTTTCTTCTTTCTTTCTTTCTTTCTTTCTTTCTTTCTTCTTTTCTTTCTTTCTTTCTTTCTTTCTTTCTTTCTTTCTTTCTTTTTTTTAACGTATTTAGTACAGGGTCTGCAGGTCTCACTACACAAACTGGACTCACAGTGATTCTCCTGTTTTCAGCCTCCCAAGCGCCGGGATTACAGGCTTGCGCCACCATGCCCAGTCTCAATCACCATCTCATCGTACTTCAGGGCCAGGGGCCAGCATGGCGCGCTGTATCCCTTATATTTCTGTCCAGCAGTGTTAGAAGATGTATGTAAGCCTCACATCCGAGTGATAAGAGCCCTTTCTGTACTGTTGCAGTAGGAGCTTCCAGGTACCCACTTGCTATGCTGCTAAGCATCCCTGGAAGCCCAACCACTTACATAACTCGCATTACGTCAATCAGTCCCAGGTCCACTGCAGCAAACAACACTCTGAGTGAAACACTTTCAAAAGGCACTGTTGTCTTAATCCCATTGAGCATTTTTATTTATTTATTTATTTATTTATTTTTTAAATTTATGTGTGTGTGTGTGTGTGTGCGTGTGTGGCCAGCTCAGCCCACCAGGGGTCAGGTCTGGCTGGCATGTGGTGCTGGGGGATTGAACCACAGTCCCTGTGTTTTGCTAAGCTTGTTCTAGGTAGGTGCTTTAGACCACTGAGCCATCTCACCAGCCCCCCATTGAGCATTTTTTAAAAAATATGTATTTAGTACAGAGTCTACAGGGTCTCACTGCACAGATCAGACTTGCACTGATCCTCCTGTTTTCAGCCTCCCAAGTGCTGGGATTATAGGCTCACATCACCACACCCAGTCTCATTTGCTGTCTCAGTGTGCCCCGGGGGCAGAGCCAGCAAGGCATAAAGATTGAACTCCAGGACCAGGGAGATGGCTCAGTGGAATAAGCGCTTCCCTGGCAAGCACAAGGACCTGAGTTCAATCCCCGGTTAGATTGAACTCCAGTCCCCTAGAGCTTGCCTAAGCAATCCATTGGGCATTTTTTTTTTCTTTTTTTTTTGGGCTCCTTGAATGCCTTCAGGGCACTTTTGGCTGGCTGGAGTGTTGTGGGGATCGAACTAGAGCAACCGGAGGCTGACAGCTTGGTGGAAGCAGCCACTTAAAGAACTGAGCTAGGGCCAGGCCCCCTTTAATAAGGATTTTTTGTTGTTGTTGTTCCTCGAATGCCCTCAGGGCACTTTTGGCCAGCGGGAGAGTTGTGAGGTTCGAACGCCAGCAACCTGAGGCTGACAGCTTTGTGGAAGCAGCCACTTAAAGGCCTGAGCTAGGACCAGGCCCCCTTTTTTTTTATTGAGCATTTTTACAACATGCTTATGTAATAGCAATCAAGTCAGCGGAGATTGTGAAACTGAATAATATAGAATAACATGGGATTTATAGTGAATAAGTGGTTCTATTACCTAAATTAAAATTTTATTATTGTGTCACCCAAGAATTTGTAGGGTTTAGAAATCCAAAGGCAAACTTGAGAAATATTTTTTAAAGGTTCAGAACTTTGAGTTGCTTTGAGATTCAACTAGTCACTTCCTTCCACTTTTTTTTTTTTTTTTGCGGAACCGGGGATTGAACTCAGATCCTTGTGTTTGACAGTCAAGCACTTATCCTACTGAGCCATCTCCCCAGTCCCACTTCCTTCCACTTTGAGTGTGAATGAATTACTTAATCATCATCATCTTCTTCGTCTTTTCCTTCTTCTTCCTTCTTTCTTCGTACAGGGGATCAAACTCAGGACTGTATGCTTGCCAGGCAGGCACTTATGCCACTGAGCTATCTCCTGGCTAAATTTCTTCTAAAAAAAAAAAAACCCTACTATATATTACATGGTGTACATACCTATGTTGTAAAACCATAAACACATTGTCTCACTTACTGTTCTTGTTGCTGGGACAAATACCTGATACCCAAAATGAAAGAAAGAAAGGCTTATTTAGCTCACAGTTACTGAGGTTTCAGTCCATACTCAGCTGGCTCCAAAGCAAAGCAGCACATTGCAGAGTAGCTGTTCACGGCAGTGGCAAAGAGCAAAGCGCACAGGGAGTGGCAGCAGCTCAGGGAGCTAACCAGCCTCTCTCCCCTCCTTACATTGTTATGCAAATTACCTGCCCCAGGGTGGGTGCAGGACCCACATTCACAGAATCAATCACAAACTCCAGAAGCCGCCCCATGACTGCATGAGGTTTTGGGGGGACACCTAGACATAAACTATAACAGGCATGAATAGAGGAGGGAAACTACATAGGAAATTTGATTGGGTTTAGTGGATGGTAGGCAGTTTTGCATTACTACCGTGAAATACCTGACATGATAACCTGAAAAGCCAAAGGGATTATGTTGGTCCTAGTTCTGAAGGCTTCAGTCAGGTGGGCCTATTCTTTGGGCCTCTGGCAGGGACCACAGCCATGACAAGACGCAGGGCTGAACAAACTGGTCGCATCTTAGGCTAGGAAGCAGGAAAGACTGAGATACTAGTGTCCTGCATTCCCCTTCAAGGACAAGCACCCAGTAACTGGAGAGCTCCCATCCTTCCACCTCCTGCAGGTCCTACCACCACCCAGTTATGCCAACCTGGGACCATGACTTTCACGCATGGACCTTAGGGGGCACTACCTATATCCAAACCATAGCAGCAGTGTTTTGTGTTTACGTGGTGTAATGACTATATATTAGTGTTCATTATATTTTCTTTTAGAAATAGTTTAAAAATTTGTTTTCCTCAACCATCATTGGATACTCTTAAAGTAGTATGAGTTAAGAGTCTCCCAGGTGGGTTGGGCAGATAGCTCTAAGATAGTCTAAGCGCCTGCCTTGCAAGTGCAAAGACCTGGGTTTGACCCCTAGTAATGAATGCCATGCCACTGTGCTGGCCACTGAAACCAGGTGTGGTGGCACACACCTATAATCCCAGTGCTGGGGAGGCTGAGACAGAAGGATCACTATGAGTTGCAGCTGTGTAACGTATAAATGAATACCCTGTAGCAAATAAATAAATACAATATTTATTTATTTATTTATTTATTTTAAAGAGCCTCCCAGAGGAGCACATGGCTTGTTGTCACCATGCCCATGGTATTGTGTATTTTCTTTCCTTGGCACAGATCAACTGGGCTGTATCTTAATTGCTGTTTCTCTGTCTCTCCCAATGAACCATGAACTCTGGGACAGGGGCTGTTTAGTTTTCATTGTTGTATCCCAAGCCTTAAACCTAATGCTAACACGGAAGTTGTGTTCCCTGACTGTTTACTGAATGGGTAGGTAGATGAATGAGTTCAGGGAAACTTGATGTCCGCAAAGCAGCCAGCTGCACAGTGCCCAAGTTCTTGCCAATGTTTTTGTCACCAACTTCTTTTCTCATTCCCTTTTCTCTCTTAGAACAATTTTTTTTTTTCAATTGGAGAAGGAATTTTTTTTGGCTAGTTCTACCTGCCTTACAGGCAGGTATGGTGTGGCTTGTGGGGCTGGGGATCAAACCATAGTCCCCTGAGCCTGACTGCGTTTGCCCCAGCAGGCACTTAAACAACCGAGCTAACCCGCAAGCCCCCGACACAAATGTTTAAGGGACTGTTTGAGGAACACATTCCATAAGGCACCTGCACAAGTAGCAAAGCGTCAGCGTGGCTAATTCCCTCAGGAAGAGCTCTCTTGGTCCTACTTCTGAGTGACCTTGGAGGCGAAGGCAGAGACACCACCATGTGCTCACCAGCTGCCCCGTACCTAGGTGTGTGCTAAGGTGCTTCTTCATATAAGACTCAGTTCTCACTGCATCCCTGTGTCCACTTACACAGCTGAGAAGCAGAGCCCCAAAGACACGATGGGTCTCGGCCATCTTGCATGCAGTGCCAACAGCTGGAGCCTCGGCGGATGCCAGTTCTGTTTGACCCAAAGCCCAGGCATGTTCCTTTTGCCACGTACTCCCTGCCTATCCCAGTACTGTGAGATGCACAGTGTATTGACCCAAAGGGACTCTTAGAAACTGACCATTTATTCCACATTGTGTTACTAAAATAATTTTCTTTTAAAAAGGAAAAAAAAAATTGGAACCATTCTCTTGCTACATAGGATTTGGCAAATTATGATTTCGCAAGAGAAACAAAGAATATGTTCAATTATTATTTGACTGTCATTGACTGGCCAACTCTGAAAATTAGCCAGAAACCTTTGGCTGCGTTAGATGCGTGGGGCCTGCCTGTCGCTCACGCATCTGGAGCAAGAATTCTGGCGTGGGCTTGCTGCGCACGGCTTACTCTTGCTCACTTCCAAGGGTAGCTCGCTGGCTGGCGTCACCATCACGAGTCTGCTGCCAGGCGACTCATTTAATTATTCACTGTCATATCTTGGACATTTGCTCTTCGCTAGGGCCAAAGCTAGGCAGTTAATGCGAATCATCTCAGTTAATCCTGTGACCCTTTGAGGATAGTGATAGAATTGTCTCCATTTATCTTTAGGAAAAAAGTAACTTTACAGAGATCATAATTTGTGGGATCAGGTTGGGATCCAGATCAGCGTGGATCCAGAGCCCCTGCTTTTCTTGCACAGGCAGGCCTGCAGCTTCGATGCTGAGACATGCGCGTCTTGCGTTCTGGATCGTTGCTACTAGCGCCTCCTGCTGGCCATCATTGCGGGATGCCATAGGCTGCAAGAGACCTGGCTTTGCTGTTATTTCAGTAACAGCACACTTCAGGGAACTACCTGGCACTGCTCCAGCAGCACAAATTCCTTGTTAGGCGTCGAAGGTTTTTCCTTTGTTTGGGTTTTCAAAGAGACTTTCCTGTCAATGACTCCCTTTGTTGAACAAATACAAGGAATTCTTTCTGTTTTCAACAAGGGAAATTGAACAAGCAAACCCAAGTCCGTTGGTGCCAGCGGGCTTACTGATGCCCCTATGAGGTAACAGAAGGGAAGAGGCCGAAGCCACACCTGGGAGGTCACAGGGAACAGGACTGATTTGGTGAGGTTCATATTGTGACTGGAGCTTCGCCACCAAACACGGTTTATTTGTTTCCAAATTCAGAGGATTCATTTCTTAGGTAACATAAATATGAGCAGATGTAGGAAACACCCTCAGGGCCGAAAGCAGAGAAGTCGTGGTATAATGGAAACAGCTGTATGAGAGGTTTTGGGAAGCTCTGTTTAGGATCACCTCCTTTTGGGAGCTGAGGAAAGGAAGGCAGATGTCCGCATGTGGAACACTTTTCAGAGAGTAGTTTGGGATTATGTCACCTTGAAGAGAAAAGAGAAGTAAGACTGGTGCTTAACGTGCATGGTGGAGTGTGAGGGGAGTTGGAGACGACGGGCACCAGTGAGTGAGGCCGGGCCACACGTGCTGTTGAGCCAGTAGCCATCAGGGGAGGGCAAGTAGGGAGAAAGTGTCCCCGCAAATAGGCACACAGGGACAGGAGCGTGCGTGCGTGCGTGCGTGTGTGTGTGTGTGCGTCCACTAAGACATGGATTTTTGTAGTAACATCTACTGAGTTCTAAACAGACAAATCAACCAAGAACAAGGACTCCATATGAGACCACACATGGTATGAAATGACCGCTCTAGCACACCCTTCCTGAGGAAGAACATGCAGCCTGCGAGGCATCCTCTCCGCAGCCCAGGGTCGTGGGACGTGTAACACAAGGCCATGCTGCCAGATACTTTCTAATATACTTCTCATAGCCTGTTGGCTTTCTCTCTCTTTCTCCTTTTTAATGTGTTTCGTACAGGGTCTACAGGGTTTCACTGCCCAGACTGGACTTCTATCCAATGGAGTTTTCAGACTCTCAAGTGCTGGGATTACACCAGACCTAGTCTCAGTGGCCAATCTCAACGTGCCCCGGGGACAGAGCCAGGAACCTAACTCTGGTCCCTGGGCCTGTCTAAGCAGGCACTTTAGTCTGCTGAGCTATTCGGCCAGCCCTGCTTTTCTCTTTTTATTTAATTTAATTTCATCTTATTTTATTTTAGTCTATTTTTGGTTTTTTGAAATAGGATCTTGCTATGTAGCCCAGGTTGACCTTGAACTCATGGCAGACCTCTCACCTCAGCCTGGGATTACAGGTTTACATGACTATGCCCAAATATTTCTTTCTTTTTAAGGAGTCTGTTGATCAAAGATTGATCAAATCTTTGCATATGAGTGGACTGAAATTTTTCCTTCGTTCCTTCCTTCCTTCTCTCTTTGTCTCTGTCTGTCTGTCTGTCTGTCTGTCTGTCTCTCTCTCTCTCTCTCTCTCTCCCTCCCCCTTCACTCACTCTTTCTTTCTTTTCTGTGGTCTCCATATGCATCTAGTGCTAATGCTAATTCACTGATCCCACCTATAATAAAGCACTGGAGAAATGAGGGAGGCTAGAGCTTTCAGTCTCTTCCA
>NW_004524623.1:5889816-5891954 GCF_000260255.1 Octodon degus | reverse complement strand
ACAAATTGAAACTGAGCGCTCGCAACTTGGGGATGAAACGAAACCAAGAGACAAGACATAAAACAAGAAACAGAGTTATGCGACTGTACTTACCCAGAGAGATTTTGCGGCCGTTGGGGTCCCCCACCATGGGATACGATCCCGGATGAGCCCCCAAATGTAAGGGTCGAGTCGCCCCGCGAAGGAAGACCCCAAGAGTCGGTCTCTCATGCAAATCGCAAAGGGGAAGTTTTATTATCTACCTATACGTAGGGTGGTCTGCTCACGCAGGAGCAGAGCGCGCCTTCAGTGTAGCAGGCATAGTTTTTTAAAGGCAAAAACCACAAAATGGGGAGGGAGCAAGCACGTTACAGAAGCAAATCGCATTGGTTAGTGTAGGTTGACCCTTACTATAATTAGTGAGTTACAATACTGGATGACCAAATGGAGTAAGTCCGGGGGTAGCTGGGGGGTCTAACCTTGTGGTTGTCATGTTCCGGGAACGTTTTTAAGAAATCGAGGCATGGTGACCTGGGACATCCTGTTGTTATGGCTTTCAATAGTGAGGCCTTGGGTTTGGGAATGTATGTTTCTTGCAAGAATTTAAACAAGGGGAGGGCCAAGGGCAGCTTCTTGGCTAACTCAGTGGTTTAATTGTTTTCCAAGTAACAGGACCCCATCCAAGGTTTTCTTATGTCCTCTTTGTTTTAGGAACATGGATTGCTCAAGCTCTGGGGCCGTAAACCAGTGAGTGTTTCCTTTTAATTGAAACACATTTTATCTATTTCTATATGTGATCTTAAAATTACTTGGGCTTTACAGTCCTTCCTTGGAGAAAGTTTCTTCCCCTTTGTCTGGCGGCAGCTATCAGGTAAGCCAAAGTGGGTGCATACAAGTACACCCAGGAGCTGTGGAGGTAGCAGTCCGATGTGATGCGCTTTCTGCTGCAGGTCCGATGCTGGCAATGTCGCCAGCTCTCGGCGCTCCACACGGCTCCTCGCCCCACCCGGCGGACAAAGCTCGGAGGCTGGGATAGAAGGCCAAGCAAGGGTGTGTCATATACAGGATTCGTGTGCACCGCGGTGGCCGCAAATGTCCAGTTCCTAAGGGAGGGACTTACGGCGAGCCTGTCTGTGCATCATGGCATTAACCAGCTGAAGTTTGCACAGGGCCTTCAGTCTGTTGCTGAGGAGCGAGCTGGACGCCACTGTGGGGCTCTGAGAGTTCTAAATTCTTACTGGGTTGGTGAAGATTCCACATACAATTTCTTCGAGGTTATCTTTATTGATCCATCCCACAAAGCCATTAGAAGAAATCCTGACACCCAGTGGATCACCAAACCAGTCCATAAGCACAGGGACACACATGGGCTGACATGTGCAACCCTCAAGAGTCGTAGCCGTGGAAAGGGCCACAGGTTCCACCACACTGTTGGTGTTTCTTGCCGTGCAGCTTGGAGAAGGCGCAATACTCTCCAGCTCCACCGCTACCGCTAATAATATAGTGATGTTTGTAGAATTCATAACACAATAAACAATTTATAACAATTTAAAAAAAAAGTCCTTCTTTCAGGCCAGAATCCTTTACTTGTGAAAATTTTTCATCTCTTGAGCTACTCACCTCTGTTGTTTGAAGACACCAGGCTAAAATATTAATGGTGGTTACATCTGGATAACATGATTACGAATAACCTTGTATTCTTTTTATTTTTTGTTTAGCTTTTATTTTTTTTCTTAAATGTATTTGGTTGTTGCAGGGTCTCACTATGCAGCTCCTACTCATGGTGATCCTCCTGCTTTCAGCCTCCCCAGCACTGGGATTACAGGCATGCACCACCACACCCAGCCTCTTTTGTTTAGCTTTTTAAAGATATATTGGATTGCTAAATTATGCAGGCTAGCCTTGAGTTTACGATCCTCCTGATTCAGCCTCTCTAGTTGCGGCAGTTACATGTGTGTGCCACCATTCCATGCTAAGTAACATTTTCTAAACTGTATATTTGTGTTCTTTCCAAATTTTCCGTAAAGGCCATTTAGTTAAGCAACATTCTTTAAGGGGGCTTTTGACATCACTAATCCTAGGTGATATCCTTTAAGGAAAGATATATATGATCATGAAATTTAGGAAATACTAAACATTTTATCTCCTTTTGGGAGAAT
>NW_004524623.1:5888494-5889716 GCF_000260255.1 Octodon degus | reverse complement strand
TTTTTTTTTTTTTTTGTGGAACCGGGGATTGAACTCAGGCCCTTGCGCTTGCCAGGCAAGCGCTTATTCCACTGAGCCATCTCCCCAGCCCGATGCTAAAATTTATAGGTTCAAATTTCCTTTAAAATTCATTTAATAGCTGGGTGTGGTGGCACACAGCTGTAATCCTAGTGCTTAGGAGGCTGAAGCAGGAGGACTGTTGCAAGTTCAAGACCAGCCTGGGCTACAAAGTGAGCTCAAGGCCAGCCTACACTGCACAGTGAGACCTTGTCTTAGAAAGACAAAAAAAAGAAATTCACTGAAAATTTTTGTGGCGCTACATATGTTGTATTTCCATAGCCCTGGGCATAACTTGGTTAGGCTGGAGTTCAAGTTGTGTTGGAGAAGATGGATCTACGTTAGGTAGATTCTGTTTGGAAGACTTCCCTATCTCCCTTCCTATCTTCTGGGAATAAGGAAGCATTAACTATCTCCCTAAAAGGAACATCTGCTGATGTTCCCTGATATTAATCATTTATTATAACTTTTTGGACGGGTGGATGGACAGATGGATGGATATGGATGTGGATATATGTACAGGAGATTGGGCCCAGGACCTTTGGACTGAGTTACATCCCCAGCCTCTTTATTTTTATTTTGAGACAAGGTCTTGCTAAGTTGCCTAGGCTGGGCTCAGGCTTGCAATACTCCTGACTCAGGCTCTGAGAGTATTAGGATTATAGGCAGGTGTCACCACATCAGACAATTTTATTTCTTTTAAATATAACATTTACAAAATTATATAACATTTACTAAAAGCCTCATAAGTTTGGATAATCATCTACATCTTTTTTAAAAAATGTATTTAGTACAGGGTCTACAGGATCTCACTATACAGATCGGACTCACAGTGATCCTCCTGTTTTCAGCTTCCCAAACACTGGGATTACAGGCGTGCGCCACTATACCCAGTCTCATTCACTGTCTCAGCATGCCTGGGGGCCAGGGCCAGCGCAGCACACCAGATTGAACTCTGGTCCATGCACCTGCCTAAGCAGGCACTTTAGTCTGCTGAGCTATCTGGCTGGCCCTAATCATCTACATCTTATTGCTTTTTGATTTTGGTGTTTTGAGACAGGGTCCTGATATGTACCTTGAACCCATTACGTAGTTCAGACTGCCTCTGAACTCCTGGCAACCCTCCTGTCTCAGCCACCTGAGTGCTGGAATTATAGGCACACAT
>NW_004524623.1:5874680-5878324 GCF_000260255.1 Octodon degus | reverse complement strand
GACATCACTAATCCTAGGTGATATCCTTTAAGGAAAGATATATATGATCATGAAATTTAGGAAATACTAAACATTTTATCTCCTTTTGGGAGAATTTGAAAGCACAATAATATGTTAAACACATACAAGGTTTTATAAGAAATAAATATGTTTAATCCAGAATTGATCAGTTTTCTCCCCACAAAACCATTTTCTTTGTAAGAAATTGATAAACATTTTGTAAAATTGGAGGGGACTCATTGTTACCTCAGTGTATCCTGGGGATAAATGGCAGCAGGAATGAGGAAAAGGTAGACAAGAGATAAGAGCTTGGTCAGGTGGTGGTCCATTTCCCTGATTGGCAAAAGATCCAAAGAACAACAGTAGGGGCATTTATTTCTACCTTTGTAAAGTTACTATCAGGAGACACAAGATAGCCTAGTGACTAATAGCCAAGATTGTCCATGCAGGATGCTTTTCTCAGGACTGAGGTAGCCTGAGTGATTTAGGCACTGTAGCTTTGTTCTCCCCTTACACATCTAACCAATTTCCAGCTTTAATGTTTCCCAATAAAATAAGTAAGCATTTTATAAAACCAATGATAAGAACACCTTTTATTTGAAACACAGGCAGGGTTTTCTCATCAGTGTCTGAGAATGACTGGGGGAGTCCATGAATGAACCTTAGCCCCAGGCACCAATATGTATATATATGTGTGTGTGCTCTCTCTTGGAGTCGGGTTTTATGACACTTATGGTATTGTCAGACATTGTGTCCCTTGAAGATACTTGATATTCAGTGCAATACTTAGTCATTAAAACAAAGCAGTAATTTTTTTTTTTCTGTATTATATGGAACTGTCTCACTACAAGATCGGACTCATATTGATTCTCCTGTTTACAGCCTCCCAAGCGCAGGGATTACAGGTGTGTGCCACCACGCCCAGTCCCAATCGCCATCTCAGCATGCCCCAGGGGTGGGGCCAGCATGGCAGGTCTGGGGATCAAACCCCTGGCCCATGTACCTGCTTGAAGGTGCTTTAATCTGCTAAACTACATGGCCAGCCCCAGAGAAATTTGTTGCTATGCACAGAAAAATAAAACAAAATGAAAAATAGGACACCTGAATTTCAGCTAAGCAACAAATAAGTTTTCAGCATAAGCATATCTCACACAATACTTGGGATAGTCTTAGATGGAAAAATCACAAATCTATTTGAAATTCGTATCCAACTGAGTTAAACTCAAATTTATTGGTGATGGGATTATGGCAAGCACACTATGAGAAATGCTAAAATAGAGTCCTTTAATACCCGTCTATTCAGTGTATATTCCTGGGCAGCAACATCAGTGTCATTTGGAAGTGTTTCAGAAATGCAGAAAGCCTTATTCAGTCATGAGTGAGTTTCTAGAGTTTCTGATTAATTCATGGTCCAGTGCTGGGATTATGGGTGTGACTGCTGCTTGGATTATGGGTGTGAGTGCTACACCACACCCACCCTAGGGTAGAGAGCCTGAATGCAATATAAGGGAGGCAGAGAACCTTGCTTTCTGTCACTGCCCCTTCCTTTTTGCTCTTGCTGCTTTCTGCTGCTATGAACTGTCATTCTCTGCCATGTGCTACCCTGCCTTGGAGTCAGCTGAATATGGACTGAAACCTCCACAAACTGTGAGCCAAATAAACCTTTCCTTCCTTTATTTGGGGTTTTGAGTATTTTGTCCCAGTAATGACAGACAAGTAATTGAGACAAGAATCTTGGACTCCACCCAGACCTCCCGGATCAGAACCTGCACTAGGTCAACATCACTGCATGGAGTGTTCACTTGTTAAGATTTGAGAAGCAGGGGCCAGGGAGATGGCTCAGTGGAAAAGTGCTTCCCTGGCAAGCACAAGGGCCTGACTTCAATCCCAGCTTCTGCCAAAAAAAATAAAAATAAATAAATAAATAAAAATAAAAATAAATAAATTTGAGAAGCCTTGATATATAGAATTCTACATGGGAATCCTTAAACATGTGCATGCCTAGCCTTAGCCACAGAGAATCAAATTTAATTAATCAGAGATACAATGTGTGTCTTAGTTACTTTCTCTTATTGCTGGGACAAATACCTAACACCCAGAATGAAGGAAGAAAAGGTTTATTTAGCTCACAATTAGTGGAGGTTTCAGTCCATATTCAGCTGGCTCCAACGCAGAGTGGCACAGGGCACAGGGCAGAAGGCAGCCATTCATGGCAGTAGGAAACAGCAAAGAGCCAAGGAAGGAGCCCCAGCTGTGGCTGCTAGCTAGCCTCTCTCCCCTACTTATACTTGTATGCAGATTATCTTCCCCAGGTGGGTATAGCACTCACACCCCTGATCCCAGCATTCGATCAAGAATTACTCACACACTTTAGAAGCCACCCCATGACTGCATGAGGCTTTGGGAGGGGGGACAACTTGACATAAGCCATAACAATGTGGGTACAACATTTGTTTTAAACACTCCCTTCTCTCTGGCCCCAGATGATTCTAATGCATAGTACCTTTATATAAAATATTAAGAGTCAATCAAGGACAGCTTTATCAGAATCCCCCATGGAGAGTTTTCCTACACACATTTCTGTGCTTCATCACAAGCTTATTGATCCCAAGGGCCAGCCAAATAGCTCAGTGGATTAAAGCACCGATCACTACGAGTCCAATCTATATAGTAGACCCTGTAGATCCTGTGACCCTAAATCTCCAGGTGTCTGGTGCAATTCTGCCACATATTTTCTCCTCAGCTGAGGATCATCAATGTTTGCGCTAACCTAAAATAGCTTTATCTGGCTGCTTTCTGGCCACCAAACTATGGAGGGAAAAAGGCCCGCGCCACAGAACTCAGCAGTGTTCCAACTGCTGTGATCCCGGGAGAGGAAAGTGTTCGTGCTCTCCAGCCAGAGAGCTCATTCTTTGACGCTTGGGATATGAAACACCATCCAAGAAGTCTATTTAGAGTATGAAATGATTTATGAAAATGATCATAGCACAAGTGTGGAAGGATTTAAATAATTGAGTTATGTTATCCAGGGCAGGTGGTGACTTGTTCACCTGCTAATCCCAGCTGCAGAGAATGACATAAAGTGCTTTGTCAGCTGGGTTGGATCCCTGCACTCACAAATAGGACAGGGAAATTATCTCATCCTTTTCTTCAGCAGCAGATGCAGTTGAGTGCAAATCTTAACATGGCAGGGAAGGTTTTAGCCAAAGAAACTTCAATTAAATCTTTCCATTTCATCTGAGGTTGAAGCTGGACAATGCCTCTTTTTTTTGATACTGGGGATTAAACCCAAGACTCTGTGCTTGCTGGGGAGGCAGTTATGCTACTGATCTATCTCCCTGGCCCTGGGCAGCTCCTTTGACTATGTCTCATATACCTTTGCTGTGCCTGTGGACGTACCTGGAAATCAATCAGTTCACACATACTTCTGCCTTGGATTTACTGTCCTACTCAGTAAGAGGGACAAGAGAGATTTGATTTCCTCAGATGAGAAACGGGGCATACATACAGTAAGAGCTGATGAGAAAGCTTTAATGAAAGCAGGCAGACCTGGGGCCGGGAGATGGCTCAGTAGAATAACGCTTCCCTGCCAAGTGCAAGGGCCTGAGTTCAATCCCTGGTTCTGCCAAAAAAAAAAAAAAAAA
>NW_004524623.1:5872141-5874580 GCF_000260255.1 Octodon degus | reverse complement strand
TTTAGACCACTGAGCCATCTCACCAGCCCTTTTACTGCATTTTAAAGAACACAATATTAAACAGAACCTAACACTATGTATCATCCCTTCTCTTACATCGTTTCAATTTGTCTGTCTTCAAATTCACCTGGCCATCTAAATTACTCCTGGAAGGTAGAAATTACATTTTACTTATCTTTCCATTCCCTGCCACCAAGGATAGAATTCTGGCTCACTTGTTATCTTTTGAATAAAAGATGATGAATTCATCCCTGTCCCTCCAGGGGTCCCTCCAGGGTGGCTCACTGTCTCCACAAACTGTATTAGCAAAGATGCAGCAGCGCAGGACCCCTGGGTTCCACCTTCTTTCCTCCTACCCATCTGGATATGCACTTAATGCTGATGAGAGGGGAACACTGTGAACGGACTCCCCAGCTGATACACCTACTGTCCCAAGCAGTACAGGAGCACATACTGTGAAGTTTCTCTCTCCCAGCACTTCTGGCTGGGAGGTCTGGGCTGAGCTGGTTGCTGACTAGAGAAGTACGGTAGCCTGGGGCTGTGCAGTGATGGTTGGGGTGTGGACTGTCTCACTCTGCAAGACTTCATGAAGGAAGGTGAGAGGAATAGCGTGGCTTCCTTGGAAGGCCTCCTGTCCTGCTTACCGGGGAAGGACACGCCCACACAGGGGACATGTGTTCCAGGCCAGTCCTTTGACGCAGCAGATGCAACCATTCTGAGTAGAAAATTGTTTCATGTATACATGAATCTGACCAACCTGCCTTCCTAGCACCAAATACATACAGAAATGTGGCCGAAAGGAGGACGTTTCAAGTACTTGGAAACACTAAACCAGAGCAGTGATGTGGCATACAGCAGAAACATTTGGGTTGCGTGTTCATCAGAATAGTCCATGGCATCCATTACAGTTATGGAAATTTATAGATCATCTCAAACACTGGTTCTTCAAAAGACTCCCTGGTCTCAGCCACTTGCTCCATCTCATGTTATCCTATCACATCAATTGCTGTTTTTCTTTTTTATGTATTTAGTACAGGGCCTACAGGGTCTCACTATATAGCTTGGACTTGTAGCCTTCCAAGCACTGGGATTACAGGCACACGCCATGCCCAGTCTCAGGTGCTGTCTCAGCATGCCTTGGGGGGCAGGGCCCTCAGGACAGGCTGGGGAATTGAACCCAGGTCCCTGTATCTGCCTAAGCAGGCGCTTTAGTCCACTGAGCTATCTATCAGGTGGGCACTGCTGTTTTAGTTTTGCAGTGTGCATCATGCAAAATTCCTCCATGTGTTTCCCACAGAACATCCTTCAGCACAGACATTCTCTGTCTTGTTTCTTACTGTGCTGCAGCTGCTTGGCATGGAGTAGGTGCTTGATAAGAATCTGTTGACTAAATGGTGGAATGAACATCACACATGGCTCATTGGAGACAGTTCTTTAAAACTGTTTCTCAGATGGAAAAAGTGTCAAAAAATAGCTCTCTTAATCAGGCTTTTCCTCAAAAGAATGGGTAGTCCAGTTTCACCTCATAAATATGCACAATCGCTGTGTCCATCAAGAAAAGATGGGTGGAACACGGAGTCAGAGCGCATGTGTGTCACTCCTACAGAGTCCAGAAAAGTGTCCACCAAATGTCCATTAGGTAAAAGTTTCAAGAGTAGGTCAAGTTTTTGCTCACAGCATTAAAAACACATTATTTATTTTGAAACATTTGTACAGAGAGGCCTAGATTATAGCAGAACAATGAGGTTCTTTTTAAAAATAAATAGCATGGTAAAGGAATGACTATACTTACTGACCTAAAAAAAATAGTGTTTTCCATGAAAACCTAAAGCTATTTTTAAGTCTGTAGAAAATCAAATATGGCACATGATTTATTTTGTTGACTCTATTATCTAACAGGCCAGAGGATGAAGTCGAAATACATTAGTTCTGGTTCAGGCTCTGTCATTTATTTAATCTGTGTGACTTGCACTTATCTGTTAGTAAAAGTCTAAACTGCAATTCCTGACCCTCCAGCTATTACACTCCAGGGATACGGCCTATCTAAACATGCTTCGTACATAAGGGCTGTAGGCATGTTAGCTAGGTTTGTTTGTTTGTTTTTTACATTAATGATGGAAAGATGGAAACGTAGTGGTTTTGTGAAGGGTGGAGGCTATGGCTGTTTTGATGGGTATAGACACTGTTGAGGCAAGTGACAGACATTCAGTATTGCTTGCCTTTCAGGTCCACTGAAGTGAACGTAAGAAATAGTGATAGAGTAGTAGCTGAAACTATGGAGCTATATGTGTGCTAATAGGCTGGATCTTAGCAGAGTGTTCATCAAGAATATAACACATAAGGGCCAGGAGGTGGCTCAGTAGAATAAGTGCTTCCCTGGCAAGCGTAAGGGCCTGAGTTCAATCCCCAGTTCTGGAAAAAAATAAAAAAATTAAAAAA
>NW_004524623.1:5859022-5862281 GCF_000260255.1 Octodon degus | reverse complement strand
CTCAGTAGAATAACGCTTCCCTGCCAAGTGCAAGGGCCTGAGTTCAATCCCTGGTTCTGCCAAAAAAAAAAAAAAAAAAAAAAAAAGAAAAAAAGAAAAAAAGAAAAAAGCAAGTAGACTTATTCCTGGGATTTGGACCACTTTTGTGGCCCAGAAACTTCATACCAAGTTCATGCAGCTGATGACATTGACACAAGGCAGCTCGGTCAAAGCAGACAAATTGTTGTTTTATTTGCTTTTTCAGAAGTTCCAGAATGGATCTTCCTCAAAGTTGAAATGTTTGGAGATTGCAGTCTGGCAAGATGATTGCGCTTAGCTTTTGTCATGTTATATTCAGTGTTCCTCTAGGGCTGGCCAGATAGCTCAGCAGATTAAAGTGCCCACTTAGGCAGACACAGGGGTCAGAGGTTCGATCCGCAGCCAGCCTTGCCAGCCCCACCCCCAGGGCGCACTGAGACAGTGATCGAGACTGGGTGTGGTGATATGAGCCTATAATCCCAGTGCTTGGGAAGCTGAAAACAGGAGAATCACTGCAAGTCTGATCTGTATAGCGAGACCCTGTAGACCCTGCACTAAAATTAAAAAAAAAAAAAAAAAAATTTACTCTAACCTCAATTGGCTTGAGGGTCATGGGAATCTTGTTAAAGCGAGTCAGGTGCAGTGGTGCATGCCTGCAATTGATCCCTGCTATTCAAGAGACTGAGGCAGGATCATAAGTCCCACATTAGCTCGGGCAATTTAGCCACCAGACCCTGCTTCCAAATAAAATTTTAAAAGGGCTGGGCATGGAGTTGAGTAGTAGGAGCACTTGCCTGGTATGCATGAGTCCCTGGGCTTAATCCCCAGCACTGAAAAGCAAACAAAAGATAAAAGAAAAAATAATTGCAGTTCCTAATTGAGTAGGCCTGCGAAGAGTCTGAGATTCTGCCTTTCTGACCAGCTCTGATGTTTTTCTGCCAACCACAGTCACTAGCAAGGCTGTGCAACTTTTGTGTCAGTCATGACTACTCAGAGGGGGGCGTGTGAGCCCCGGGACGGCTTGGGCCGCCGGAGCAGCACGGAGCTATGGCTTTTGCGGCGGGATTCTTATTGGGCCCCACCGGAAGTTCAGCGGCACTGCTGGGCAGCAGATGGCTCCAGCCCGGGCTGTGGTTGGGGATCCCTGCCCCGCTGCAGGCCCGCGGCAAGGCGCGCGGGAACGAGTACCAGCCGAGCAACACCAAGCGCAAGCGCAAGCACGGCTGGGTCCCGCGGCTGAGCACCCCGGCCGGCCGGCGTCCAGGTCGTTCTGCGCCGCATGCTCAAAGGGCGCGCGTCGCTGACCCACTGAGGACCGCGACCCTCGGATCTTGGCACTGCGTGAGTGCGGAAGACGCCAACGGGAGTGCACCAGATTGTGAGGATGGCCTGGAGATTTGGGGAGGACTGGGAATGGGGGCGTGGCAGCCACACTAGGCCAGCAGCTGCCCAGCCCCGCATTTGCACGGTGGGGGCTTCCGCACCCTCGCAGCTGTCCACAGAAAGGAAATGCGCACGCTGTTTAACCGCTGCAGCAGGACCAATGAATACCCTCGGCCCTCCACCTCCCCCGAGTTACTTCAGAGCTGATCTCAGGCATCCGATTATTTTCTGTAATGTTTCAGATGGCGTTTCCAAGATAAGATCTTTTGAAAGCATGGTCACGAATTTATGTCCTCTGCAAATGATCAGTGGTTTCTAAATATCATTAAATGTTTACTAATGTTCAAAAAAAAACTACTCAGAGGAACAGAACCAACAGGAGATAGAAATATTCTAAGGAATTGTGATTGTGGGCTTTGGCAAGTCCGTGGTCCATAAGGTCTGGTAATTTAAGCAGGAGTTAATGCTGTATGTAGTTTTAGATAGAATATTTCTTCTCTGAGGAAACTCAGTGTTTGCTTTGAAGCCTTTCACTTGATTGGATGAAGCCCACATACACCACAGAGAGTGATCTCCTTTACTGACCTAATGTTAGTGAGTGTCTTGGTTACTTTTTACTTGACGCTGGAACAAAATACTTGACTCCCAAAGCTAAGGAAGGAAAGCTTTATTCAGCTCATGGTTAGTGGAAGTTTCACTTCATACTTTAGCATATACTCAGGTAGCTCCAAGGCAGAGTAGCACATTGCAGAGGGCAGCGCTTCATGGTGGTGGAAGAACAAAGCTGAGGGAGGAGATGCAGCTGTGTGTTCTAGCAAGCCTCCTTCCCTTCCTTCTGTGCCGACTGTGATACTCGAGCTCCTCTGAGGAAGTGGTGCCAACCATCCTTCCTCTATCCCCTTTGTGTGTCCTTTAAGTGCTGAGTCACTATAGGGAGGGGTGTCTGTGCCCCAGAGAGGGGGTGTAGAACTACACAATGTCCATGCCCTCCTCTTGCCCAGGATGAGGATGTTTACAAATAAGAACCCTGGCTCTCTGCTGAGTCACTTAATTAAACTTCTAAACTTCTCAAGTTGACACAATGTATCAGCCACTCCAATGAGGCAGGAGATTAGGGAATGGCAAACTGACTAGGCAAGTGGATATGGTTTGCGCCCAAGCTCTGCACCCAGGACCAATCAGTAAGTGCTAGCTTCAGTTGTTCTCAGGAGAACTCAGGCAGGAATTTGATAGGAGAGCCTAGATCTGCCATCAGCCTAAGAAGAGCGGGAAAGGGAGTGTGACAAAAGACCATGGCCATGCTCCTTGGGGCTACTTCATTCTTTTACAGTGTTCTTCTCTGTGTAGTGTCCTTCTTTTCCTATTTTATTTGGTACAGAGTACACAGGGTCTCATTACATAGTTTGGATTCGTAGTGATTCTCCTGTGTTCAGCCTCCCAAGACCTGGGATTATAGGCTCATGCCATCATGCCCAGTCTCAATCATCATCTCAGCATGCCCTGGGGTGGGGCTGGCACGGCACGCCAAGGATTGAACCCCAGCTGCTGCTCTCTGCCTAAGCAGGCGCTTTAGACTGCTGAGCTATCTATCTGCCCAGCCTTTTTTTCCTACTTTTAATTGACCCATGCCTACTCCAATCAACACATTTCTTTTCCTATCTTTAATAAGTGTAAAACCTTACTACCTTTTGCCCTTATTTCACCTAATTCTTTGTTCAGAACAGCAAGAATCTAGAAAGCATCTCTAGAAGGAGTGCCCAGCATCTCTGAACTTGGTAACATCTATAAAATACCAAAACAGCAACACCTTGGTGTTTGATTAGATATCTGGGTATTTATTTAGCTGAGTTAACTGTCA
>NW_004524623.1:5852257-5857013 GCF_000260255.1 Octodon degus | reverse complement strand
CCAATAAATACCCTCCTGGCCTGGTGAGATAGCTCAGTGGACTAAGTATTTGCTTAGGCAAGCACAGGGACTCGGGTTCCGTCCTGACACCACATACTGCAGCAGCCCCAACCCGGATGCACTGAGCAGGGCACCAAGACTGGGCATGGTGGCACATGTCTGTAATCCCAGTACTGAGGAGGCTGAAAACAGGAGGATCACAATGAGTCAAATCTGAGTAGTGAGACCCTGTACTAAATACATAAAAATAAATGAATACCCCCTAACTTTCTCTTTTTGATTTGCTATTTCATTCTTTAATTTCATGTGATGATACGCTCACTTTGTACAGTATTTACCATTTCATCTTGACCAAGAACACACCTGGTTGGTCTCACTTGGAAACTGGAAAAAATAAGCACATTCTCTTACACAAGAGGGACATTCTCCTCAATTGTGTCTCTACAAGTTAAAATTAGAAAAGCAAAGTAAGTTACTACTATAACCGCCACTTTGCATACAAGTAATACAAGAGGGAGAAAAGTACGTTTAAGAAAGAAAGAAGAGGGCTGGGGAGATGACTCAGTAGAATAAGTGCTTCCCTGGCAAGCGCAAGGGCCTGAGTTCCAAACAAAAAAAAAAGAAAGAAAAAAGAAAAGAAAGAAGTGTTAATTTTATGAAAGTTTTGAGCTCCTTAATGATAGAAACTCAAAACATACAAACTGCTAAATTATCATGGCCGTGATTCAACATGGCTGAACCCCAAAACAACAGCTTATTTTCCCAATGACCACTTCCTCCCCCTTCCCAACTCCAGCCTTGAACACAACTTCCTTTTCCCTTCCCCGCCCACACAAGGGAACCTCCAATCAGCTCCTTGTGCGTCACTGACCCCGCCCCTCAAGCTCCGCCCCTAGCAGAAGTCTGTAAAGTCTCATCCTCCCTGTCGCAGGTCAGAGGATCTGCTAATCCCCTGCCTTCGGTCTTCTCTCTCTGTGTCTTTAGAGTTAATAAAGGCTTCCCCTCCCCCTTATTTCTGCTTCTCTGTCATGCTGCTACTGATAAAACCTGACATTTTTTGGTGTGCTGATGCGGGTCAGTGAGTAGTGTGGCTCCCGGGGCATCCCCTGTCCTGGTTTTGAGCTCCCTTGCTGAGCCATCCTCTGCTCTGCCGCCTGCCATTGCTAGCTCACATCCAACACTGGCCAATCTCCATCCTCACTCATGAGCCCCAAAACTATGGGGGTCTTGCTCATTTTTCTTTCCTCTTGTCTTGAGAATCGTGAGCTCATGTCGGGGCCCCTGTCTTCCTTGCCCATTTGGACCCTGGTTGCCCAGCTTTTTCTAGTGACAACTGCTAAAGCAGGTAATTGGCCCTCTCTTTCTCATACTCACTCTAAGCTAAAAAGCGACAGTTTTTGGCCATAAATGATGTCAGGCTTTTTTTGTCCTAATCTTTGGCTCACTTTAATTCAGCCACCATGGTAAATATTCTGTGTGTGTGTGTGTGTGTGTGTGTGTGTGTGTGTGTGTGCTTAGTACAGGATCTACAGGGTCTCACTATGTAGATCAGATTTGTAGTGATCTGCCTGTGTTCAGCCTCGCAAGAGCTGAGATTATAGACATGTGCCACCATGCCCAGTCTCAATCACTGGCAGGGATCAAACCCTGGCTGCTGCATCTGCCTAAACAGGCGCTTTAATCCGCTGAGCTATTTGGCCAGCCCGTGGGAAATATTCTTCCTATTCTCCAAAGCACATGCTGCTGAGTTGTCTCCTGAAGAACCTCAGTGCCCTTGGACTTTGAGGATATCTCAAATCCAAATGACTATTTTTTTTTTTAATGTATTTAATACAAGGTCTACAGGGTCTCACTTCACAGATCCGACTCACAGTGATCCTCCTGTTTTTCAACCTCCTAAGCACTGGGATTACAGGCACATGCCACCATGCCCAATCTCAATCACCATCTCAGAAGGCCTTGGGGGTGGGCCAGCACAGCACACAGGGACTGAACCCTGGTCCCTGTGCTCTGCCTAAGCAGGCGCTTTAGTCTGCTAAGTTATCTGGTTAGCCCCAAAATGGCTTAATTTTTTAAAAATTTCTGTTTTCACAATGGTAAATGGTTAGAAATCCCTTAAAAGCCTTTGTTAACTCTGAAAACACGTCCCTCCTAGCTTGCTTCCTCTGCTATCCCCGTGCCTTGTCCTACCTTCTTCACCTCCTCCCCTGAAAACTGCCCTGTCAATCTCCTCTGACTGCATCTTTACTTACTCCTCCCTCTGTAGCAACATCTCTGCCCCCTGCTTTTGCCTCTGGTTCCCCTGTAGATTCTGCCGCCTCTCTTTCCTCTACATAGGAACGACAGGCACCTGTGGCCCCTCCTCCCACCTTTTTTCCTCCTTCATTCCATACCTGCTCCTGCATGACTCCCCCAGCTGTGCTGCTGACCTGTGACTGTTCACCATGTAGTCTGCCACCACCATCTTGTGTGCCATATGGCCATCCACCCCCAAGACATCACCGGCCGGTGCCATCACATGATGGGCCACTGCCATCTTGAGTGCCACGTGGCTATCCATCCCCACCATGTAGTCGCGCTTCCTGTGACATCAGAGCGCCAACTTGCAGCACCAGACACATGATGGGTTGCCACCATCTTCCGGGCCATGTGGCCATCCGTCACCATCTTACAATTGCTCTTCTTGTGTTGTCAGAGCACCACCTTTTAGTGCCTTATCACATGATGGACCATCACCATTTTGTGGCCTGTCCTGTAATATAATCTTAACTAAAAATAAGACGTTTTTATATTTTTAAAATTCTTATAAGAGATCTCTACTAAATGACCTACAAAACTTCTGATGAGTCTTTTTATAATTACAAACTTAAAAATGTCATTATAATCTAATTGGGTCAAAAATATATTTGCGTGCACTCTGATTTGGTAAAGATGTTCATTTGTGTGTTCTGTATATTTACAGATGTTCCTCTTTTTATTTGAGCTTTGGAATATAGACTCAGAAGCATGCTTTCTCATGAGTTACCAGCTGGTCTAAGTGCTATCAAAACGGGTTTACTCACAGGTCACAAAAAATTTAAGCTAACTGAACAAAATCATTAAAATGGGGAGAGAGTATTGAACAGCATTCCAGCTGGTGGACAGAGGGGTGGCCAACCTTTGCTCATTAATTAGGAGCCCCCAATAATCTGCATAGTTTCTTATAAGGTACCCCAATAATTTGATCATTGGTTAAAAGAGCATTGCTTTTTTTGTGTGTGTGTGTTTAGTACAAGGTCTATAGGGTCTCACTATGAAGATCTGACTCATAGTGATCCTCCTGTTTTCAGCCTCGCAAGCTCTGGGATTACAGGTGTGTGCCACCATGCTCAGTCTCAATCGCCATCTCAGCACGCCTGGGGGCATGGCCGGCACGGCATGCCAGGGATGGAACCCTGGCTGCTGCATCTGCCTAAGTAGGCACTTTAGTCTGCTGAGCTATCTGGCTGGCCCTCATTGGTTTTTCAAAAAAAAAAAAAAAAAAATTAAAGTAAGGTTTTCTCATAAAGGATGCACTTGATATATTAAATGTATTCATTTCTTCCAAATGTATTATGTTCTGTGATGTAAATTTTCTGTCAGATTTGACCATATGCCTTTCTCTTATGCTCCAGATATTTAAAATAAGGGGTTCATGTCAAGCCAAGAGGTTCATGACCATGAAGTCATCAGTCAAATAATTTTCTGACAAAAACTTATATGATATGTAAGCTGTGTACATTCAGAGATGATTAGCTCAAATGGAGATTTCATCATGACTGTTATGCTACATTACTATGTATGACTATTGATGTCAAATGATCTCTGTAAAATTATAAAACTGTTGTCTATTAACATTCTGCAGTGATTTAACTACTAGTACATCCATGATTGGTAAGAAATAACACTTCTCTGGTTACTTTATATTTCAAGGTGCTTAATATGCAGATAAAATTTTAATAATAAGTGTATTGCTACCAACTAAGTATACTAATGTATTCTCCTGAAGGAACAGTTGTTATTAATTCCTATTTTATATTCTCTACCACTGCTGACATTCATGCCAAACTTAAAAAAACAGATCTCAGCCCTCAAAACCCACAGGGAGACTTGTTTAATCTGGCATTTGGTGTCTTCAATAATAGAGACAAAAATTAACTATACCCCAGAAAGAATGGTTATCATAAAGAAATCAACCAACAGCAAATGTTGGAGAGGCTGTGGGGAAAGGGGAACCCTTCTCCACTGTTGGTGGGAGTGTTGACTGGTGCAACCATTATGGAAATCAGTGTGGAGACGCCTTAAAAAAGTTTGACTGGAAATCCCATTCAAGCCTGCTGTCCCCCTACTGAGAATTTTCCTGGAGGAACTGAAAGTGTCATATCATAGTATTATATGCGTACCCATGTTTATAGCAGCACAATTTGTGATAGCCAGATCTTGAAAACAACCAAGATGCCCGTCACATATGGAATGGTTGAAAAAGATGTGGTTCTTTTATGTAATGGAGTATTACTCAGCTATAAAGAATGGATTTCTGCTGATTTCTGGGAACCCCCAGACCCAGTCCTAGCCCAGGTCCGGTGAGTGTGTGGAGAGCTTCCTGCTAACCTGCGCTGGCGGGACCAGTCCCAGCCCAGGCACAGAGTGGGCCGGACCCTCTCCCGCCACCTCGGGCCGCCCCCCACCACTCCGCCGTACCTCCCCCACCCCACCCGCCCAGTAGGAATTTCTGCCG
>NW_004524623.1:5842558-5848302 GCF_000260255.1 Octodon degus | reverse complement strand
TTTGTTGAAACTGTACTTTCAATTTGATTTGAAACTGTCTCATTGCTATATGTTTATCAATAAAACTTTGAAAAGAAAAAAAAAGAATGATAAACTCGAAGCCTTTATATAGAAGTGGATGCCACTTGAAGATATTCTTATAAGTGAAATAAACCACATCCACATCTGTAAATATCATATTGTCTCCCTAGTATAAGAACTTAAAAGAGGAAATACATATAGAAAGCTACAACATAAATAAAAGGAAAGCAAGAACTTAAGGATTGGACAATGAGGAGAGGGCAAGGAGAAAAGCTGGGAAACATGACAGGTGTAAAGCCATACATTTGTACGCATGAGATGGGTGGGGCAGTGATCCTGGGGTACATCAGCAGGTTTTTGAGACTAGTGGTTGGCTAGGGAGACTCTCACCCTGACTAACTGTATATGCTGGTGCCTGTGAGCCAGGCGGCTGCACTGAGGATGGCGATGTGTAATAGAGGGGTCACGCTTGGAGTGCATGCCATTTTTGTCTTCTAAATATGTACTTCTTGTTATGACATACCATTTATTGCCATAATGTCTCTCAAGTAAAGCCTTTTTTTTTTTTTTTTTAAAAAGGGTAATAAATTGGAAAAAAAAAGATCCAAGTATAAGGAAAAAAAATGTCACAGGTCTGTCCTGTTACAATTCTGTATATGGTTAGATTTCTAAATTTCTTTGTAAAAATATGTTAATGCTTATTTCTACTTTTATAAAATTATTTTTCCTTCATATTCTATAAGCACTTAAAGTTCAATATAATAATATTTGATGGAAAATACCTGTTCCATGATATGCCAAAGATGTTTGATATTTAGATAGACAGGGTAAACCGAATTGCATATATTGCAGGTTAATAATAAGCTTCCCTTCTGGAGGGTTAACAACTTAAGTTAGAAGATCAAAATTGGAGAAAAGGAAGGGCTGCAAGGTCAGCCAACATTTTGACCCTAGCCTTTCAAGGTCAGTGAAGACTCGGGACATAGGGAAACCTGTACTGTAACAACATGTAATTCAGTTGTGCTCCAAATTTTCTGATCAAAAATATTATGGAGCAACAGAATGTGATTGATGATGTAGAGTGTGCCTGGGGAAAGTCACATGGAGAGAAAAAACATTTTCTCATGCTTTCACAGAGAGCAAATTGGTCAAGCAATGGCCATGACTCATCCTCATGGCTGACACTGACAAAGGATCTACAAAGTGCGGTACAGGGCTACAGGACAAATCCTAAGAGTACTTGACTGATGTTATCAGATACAAAAGTTACATTTCTTGTCATATAGGTCTTGCTTTATCTTGGTCTTAACCATCCAGCAGAAAAGTATAAAAACAAGGTATATAAAGTAAAGCCATATTAATACGATGAGCTGTAAAAGGCTCAAGTCAATAACTTCTGAGGATAACCAACTAATATTATAGACTGCTAGACAGTGTTAGACTGTTTAGCTGAATTCAAACACCTATAGTATTTAGATGCCAATAGAATATCCACATCTGACAGGACAAAAAAAGAAAAAGGGTACAAAGGAAAGATCACTTTGTATTTATATACACAAAATAGGATAAATATACAGCTACTTTCACTTAATTCAATGAAAAGAAAGAGGTGTATTAATAGTGTTTGGACAGAAAATCCTGTCTGCTTCTTGTACTATGGATAACCGCTAAGAAGATAACAATGTACAATGTATTGATTATCAAAACTGTCCTATTAATCAGCTTTGAAACTGTAAAATAAAAATAAAAATAAAAATAAAAATGGGAAATAAAAAAAATTAACTATACACAAGCCTAAATAATGCTGCCACCTGAGTCCCACCAGGATAGTTTCAAGTGCAGTGAAGAAGCACACTGGGCATGAGCCTGCCCCAACCTGCAGCCACCACTGGAACATGGTCCCATCTGCAAACTCAAAGGTCACTGCCCTGTCTGCCAGAGAGCCAGTAAGCCATCCACTTCCTTACCCTCACAGAAGAACTAACTGCAGCCAGATCCATCAATAGTTGAACTGCTTGGTCTTTCCACTGAAGAGGAATGATGGGCTTGGGGTCCATGGCCCCCATCCAGGTATTTTTGTCAGAGCTCTGAGTCTTGCTGGATATCTCAGGTAGGGCATTCTTTTCCTGTTGACACAGGGGCCACATGTAGTGTTCTTCCTAAGCTTTCAGATCACTATATTAGATCTACAGTCTCCAGGGTGTTGTTGGATGACCTACATGACCCCTTCAGACAAGGCCCATTCTCTGCTGACTCTAGACACTGTCTTTCACTCATAATTTCCTTGTGGTCCCAACCTGCTCCATACCTCTCATGGGGAAAAAAAATCTCCAAAAGCTCTACTTCTCTTTCACCTCTTTCTACACAGTGCTTGTCCTAAGTATTCAGCCTCAATGCATAGCCAACTCCTGCTTCCTTCTTCCCTGCTTCCCTCTTCCCTATTCTTTTATTGACCACATACTGTGGGACACTTCCAGTCTTACTCATGATACCCATGCTAACCCTGCACTAGTTTGCCCCAGGGATCCCTCATCCTTCCCCTGTGTTTCCAAAAATCTAATAGTCCCTAAAAAACCAATGGGGAGTAGAGGAGAATGGGCTTTTAAAGGCCCACCTCACCAAATTTATCCTAGAGTTGTACCTGCCTTAGCCTCAGCTCTCTCCTTTGGCTTTAACTAAACTCAGGGCACCTTTAGTACACTCACCTTTCTAAATCCATTTGAGCTCATGTGTGGGAGCCCTTTTCTGCTTCACAACTTCCCCACTCCTGATAACCTTCCTTCCATCACCAACTATATCCCTATTCTATCCTTCCTCTGGTACCTGCTGCGACAACAAGCAGACACCTGCCTCCCACAACCAGTAGATACCATTCAACTAGTACCATCTATATTTCCTGGAGAGTTAATATATCTTAAATCCTCTAAGCCTAAAGGATTAGGTCCTATGTAGACAGGCCCCCACCTGGTTGTCCTCTCAACAACAACAGTGGTAAAAGTCACCAGCCAGCCCTCCTGGTTCCATATCACCTGAGGCCAGCAATACCCAGACAACTCCATTCTATTAGATAACTCCTCATCTTGAGCTCTTGTTGCCCAAGTGGTCTTCTCAACTCCTGTCATCTACACGTCCCCACCTTATTAATGGTTCAAAAACCCCAGGGTAGCTCGTGTTCCTTTTCCATTTATTTATTTATTTATTTATTTATTTATTTATTTATTATTTTACTACATGGTCTATAGGTTCTCACTATGTAGATTGGACTTGTAGTGATCTACCTATGTTCAGCTGGGAATACAGGTGTGTATCACCACACCCACTCTCAATTGCTGTTTCAGTGTGCCCCAGGGGCAGGGCTGGCATGCACACCAGGGATTGAACCCTGGCCACTGCATCTGCCTAAGCAGGCATATTCATTCACTGAGCTATTTGACCAGCTCCATCTGGGTTCTGATCCCCTACCTTTTGCTACTTCTTTTGTTCACTGCTGGACCCTGGACTGTTTGCCCAGACAACTTTCAGGTGCCATACAAGATTTCTTCAATCTTGGATGTGAGCCTTCGCTAACAATAAAATCCTTGTCCTGGCCTAAACACCTGGCACTAGCTTCTATATGGGCATGAATTATCGACCTGTCAACCTCCTTGCCCCCAAAATGATGCTCCCATTCAGCAGTAAACAGCCTTAAGATTCATTGCCCCTTCATAACAACTAAAAGACAGGAATGATAGGTGATGGCCTTAGAACAAACTGCTAAATTTTCATGGCCCTGATTCAACATGGCTGAATATCCAAAACAACAGCTTATCTTCTTAGTGATGGCTTCCTCCTCCTTCCCCACTCCAGCCCTGGACACAACTTCTTTTCACCTTTCCCGCCCACACCAGGGAGCCTCCAATCAGTTCCTTGTGTGTCACTGACCCCTCAAGCTCTGCCCCTAGCCAAAGTCCATTAAGTCTCATCCTCCCTGTCGCAGGTCAGAGGATCTCCTGTCTCCCTGCCCCTGATCCTCTCCATGTCTTCAGGTTAATAAAGGCTTCCTCTACTCCCATTTTTCTGTTTCTCTGCTGCACCACCACCGCTGCCACCATTGATGCTGGTAAAACCTGACACCTAAGTCAAAGGTCAGCATGGAATTACAAGGAAGTTTCCCTTTCAAAACACCTGGATAGTGAAGTCAAGAGATTCTCTCTAAAATATTGTGTATATTTTATAAAAATCATCTAGGAACTTGGATACAAAGGTGTATCCTTCGAGCTTATTTCCATAACATAAATGTAGATAGCATACAGTCTTTTTTAAATGACAATTTACAATATTAATTAATTAATTTATTTATTTATTGGCTGGCTCAGCTCACCCTGGGGGCGGGGCTGACGCAGCAGGTGGTTCCAGGGATCAAACCACAGTCCCTGAACTTTGCCTAAGCATGCCTATGCATGTCCTTCAGACCACTGAGCTATCTCACCGGCCCCCTACAATACTTTAAGTTGAACCACCTTTAGCTCATTGCATTTATTTATAGCTATATTGGCTTCAGCAAGAAAAGCAGTGAAAATTACAGCAGTTAGAATAGTGAGAAAGTACAACAAGAGAACACTAGAAATAATTCTTTTGAAGATTAAGTTTATTCATGACAGTCCTATTTTACATGGAGTGGCCTAAGCAAGTTTCTATTCACCACAATAGACATTTCTTATATATAATTATCACCAGACAGGGTCAGAGGAGGTCTGCAAAGCTTATATAAGGAACCTAACCTGTACTTCTTGTAAAATAAGTTGTCAGGATCACTGACTCCCATCGTGGAAAAAGAATTTTTAGAGCTAGTCAGTAAGAGACATGGGAAAATGTTTTATTGAGCAGAAATTAAAAGATATCCTCAAAGAAATAGAGTGCAGGCCCTGGAGGGGGATGGAGAAAGGGGCAGGGAACTGGGAATATTTATGTGCTTTTGATGATAGAAATCTGGGTAATTTGTCAATCTATAGTCTCCATCTTGGTTTGGTAGGTGGGAAGGATGGCCCATCCACAGTAAGATAATAGTTTATGCACAGGGAAAGCTTAATTTACAGGTGAAAATGTGGTTTATTCACAGATGAAAGAAGACTATTTGCAAGTAAAAAGGTAATGTTGGAACTCATTTGAAAGTGAAAAGAAATTGCTCAGGCTTATTGTGTTTGGAGAGAAAGGAAAGAAAAAAATGTTTAAATTGGGCCTGTTTCCTGAAGGTGGCATTTTCATTTAAAAAATTTTGATTTTCCTTGTCTCCTTTTTATCTGTCTTCATGACAAACTTTAATAATGGCGTAGTTGAATCATAAAAAAGGATAGCATGGAGTCAGGGCAGAGTTGGGTCGTCGCTAGGTGTGGTTATGCCCACACTTGCCCACTTAGACTTAGATTCCAGATCAAACTCCACTTAGTCATGGTGCAACCTTGGACAAGTTTAGTTTTAACTCTTAGTTTTCTTGTCTATAAGGTATAATAATATCTTTATGTGAATATTTAGGGAGATTTGCACAGATGAGGTCTCCAGGTCAAAGAACACACATGTGCAAGACTAGCAACAACAGCAAGCAGCATAGAGCAGAGCAAGAGTAAGGGTACAACAGCCACCTGTGTCTTTATTGTCTTCTTCCTCTTCTTCCTCTTCTTCCTCTTCTTCCTCTTCTTCCTCCTCTTCCTCCTCCTCCTCCTCTTCCTCTTCCTCCTCCTCCTCCT
>NW_004524623.1:5829575-5832815 GCF_000260255.1 Octodon degus | reverse complement strand
TTGCCTGAGGCCTCTCTTCTTTTTCTCCCCTGTTGGTACAATTTTTGTAGATAACATCTTACTTTGCTGCTTCACTTCCACATCTCCCAGCCTAACCAAGGCTACATAGCATCATGCATTGGGCGATCTGTAAAGAGGGCTAGAAGGGCTGCCACTGATCCAAATGTGCAGCCCAGCCCGCTTGCCAAGATCATGTCCTTCATGCGTGCCATCAGCAGTTCTTCTTCTAGGCTACTGTACTGCAGTGTGAACCTCACTTGTCGCATGCCCATGTCACACGGCACAATTATCAAGTCTAGACAGGTTCTTCATCTAGTGACTTCCTCCAGCAGGTCACTTGGATTTTCCCAAGCCAGGAGAGCCACAGCCATCAACCAGTTTATCACAATCTGATTACCAGCTTCTGGAGCTGTCCATTGTGCATCCTGTGGGACCCATCTCGTGGAGGGGCTGGCTATGCTGGCTATCTGGGACTGTGTGCTATCAGTCCCATTGTCCCACTGCTGTACAGCCACATGAGGACTGTTTCACTCGCCTTTTGCTTTGATCATTCTGCGAGCTTCCACAGATCTGAGTCTGTATGGACTGTGTATGTTGTATGCCCAGTAGAGGTAGGCAGCCCTCCCAGTCCTACTCCAGGGGCTAGGTGCCCCTCTACCTCCACCTTGGAGAGGACTAGCTGGCTTAGCATGAAATACCAGGGCATTCTCTGGGGGTTTTCTTGAACATGAGGACTACCTTTCTGGAGACATTTCTGGAGGAGGCAGTACTTCTCACACCTCACAAAATGAGCTCTGCAGCAGCCAGCAGTTGCTCAAGGTCCTCTACTATCTGCTGCAGCTGGGCGACTTGCCAGACAAGGCCATCTGCCTCTTGATTTATGTATGTAACAGAAGAGAGTGAAGGACGCCCAAGCCACCTGCCCCACCATTTCATGGGAAGGGAAGGAATTTGACTGCTGCTTCCAAGACATCCCTACGCTCCAAAAAGATTGATCCCCAGTCCTCCAGGGCCTTCCAAGCCATGAGAAGGTGGTTACAGATAGTCAGAGCAAGGCTGAGGCTTGCTCACCAGCCATTCCCTGGGGCTCTCCCTCCCCTTTGGGTGTTGTTTCCACAGCCACTGGGGAACCACTCATCTCAACATCCTGTTGACTATGCCAACTGTCAGCCTGCTTGGGGAGCCCCAGGGAGACTTCTGTGGGTAAGATCCCCAAACACACAAGTGTAAGGCATCAACAATGGGCAGCATGGAGCAGAGCAAGAACACGAGGGCCACTTGGGTCTTTATCGTATAATTCTTATACAGCTTGTTATCTCATATTTATGGTCTCACATGCTAGCCTCATTGGTGCATGCACAGTGACCCACTGCTAGGTCATGGTTATATAATTATATTCTACTGTGTGCTTGCGCTAGACAGCAGGGTCACATTCTCAGGTGTCTTTAGATGCCTGTGACCTTTGAAGCAGTCTGAGTGGTTACTCACAGTCAGAGAAAAGAAATGGTAAAAGATTAGACCCAGGTTCTCCCAGCAATTATCAGGCTATTTTTTTTTTCCATTAGGCTATTTTGGCTCCTAAGATGTCACCAAAAGGTTCTCAGAAAGCACGTATAGTGACGCACATCTGTCTTCCTAGAACTCTGAGAGGCGAAAGCAAGGGATTTCCAGCCTAGGCAACTCAAAGGATTAAAAAATGTAAAGGGGTACTGGGGAGATAGCTTAGTAGAATAAGTGCCTGCCTGACAAGCTCAGGGTCCTGAGTTCAATCCCCAGTACCACCAAAAAACCCAAAACAACAAAAGCTGATCCTGCACTTAATGAAAAAGGCCAGCAAGAGAGTGTCCTCCTCTCATGTTGAAAATCAACAGCAATAAAATATAAAAGGTAGCAATAAAGTAAACTTAAAAAAAAATGTAAAGGGGCTGGAGATATGGCTCAATGTAAAGGCCCCTGGCTCAATCCCCAGTACCAAACCACACCGCAACATACACATAGTGCTAGGAGTTTAATTGTAAGTGAATCACTTACAATCATATTTATTTATTCTAGAGGCTTACTGGGATGAATCATCCTACAGCTATGATGGAGAAGTTTCAGGATAGGCAAGTTAACCTCTCAACCCTACAGCTCTCCTGTATAAAATAATCATACCATGCACTTCAATGCCTGTCTTTCTTTAATAAAGGTTTTATCTTGGAATAATTTTTAGGCTGACAGAAAAGATGCAAGACAGTAGAGCATTTTCCTGTTGCCTGGTTCTCTCCACTGTCACATTTTACATCATTTTGCTACAATTGTTGAAACTCCAGGTTTTGTGTAGATGGCCCCAGTTTTCCCACTAATGTCTTCTTTGTCTTCCAGGACCAAGGAAACCATACTGCCTTTCTAGTCTCCTCTTATTACCAATGACCTATAGATTCTCTTTTGCAAGTGAGATGGACATACAAATAGGCAAAGTGCACCTGCCTTCATGTAGCAGCCCAAATTGGACGCCGGTGGCTCTTAGCTGTCAGTGTTAATGGCCTTTCTTGCTGCTCTTCTGGCAGTGGGAGCCAGAAGCTGCTGGCAACTCTCTGGAACTCTTCTAGATGCTTCAATTAGCAGCTCTCAAGAGCTCCCGGGAAGTCATCCCAGCAGCGGGCAGGAGCAGCTCCTGAAAGCTCTCCACGCTGCTTCATTGCTATGACTCTTTGTTGTTCTTTGGCTCCAGGTGTCAGGGTTACCAGCTGCAGCTGTTGGCTGCTTTCAGCATTACCAGCCCTTAATACAACCAGCTCAGGTGACGCAAGATAGAAATTATAAATAGGCAAAAATAAAGCCCTTCATAAGAGACTTTATTAGGACTTGTGTTGCAGCATACAGGGAAGCAGTGAATGGACTGATACGATATGGGGAAGGTTGCTTATACTGAAAACATTCGTGGGCTTATGTATGTCTGGTGTCCTACTGGCTAATCAGACTACTCGTTGGTCATGGGTAGGAAGCTCTCCTCAAAGACCAGACTGGGGATAGCTTCTGGGATAGCTGAAGTGACTGTAGAAGGGAAGAACCATTCAGAGAGGCTATGGAGTGGGGTTGTCTGGAATGCTCCCTAGTCTGCAGACTCTGAAGCCAAACCAAAAGGCTCCTGGAGCAGTTGTGGCTGTAAAGGATGTAACAAAAATAAATTTTAAAAAAGTTACCTCTTGGGCTGGGGAGATAAGATAGCTCAGCAGTCTAAGTGCCTGCCTAGTAAGT
>NW_004524623.1:5824979-5829475 GCF_000260255.1 Octodon degus | reverse complement strand
TCCTCCTCCTCCTCCTCTTCCTCCTCCTCCTCCTTCCTTCTTCCTTCTTCCTTCTTCTTCTTCGACACTAGGGATTGAGCTCAGGACCTTGTGCTTCCCAGGCAAGCACTCAAGCACTTATTCTATTGCACTATCTCCCTGGCCCCTTATTGTATACTTCTTATACAGGTTTTTATCACATATTTATTGTCATGGTGTTGCAGGCAGCTGAGTTAGGTGGAATTATTATAGGTAGTAAGACAGGGCCAGGCCCTCAAGGAGACAGTATGAAAGACAAGGTGACTTTGCAACTTTGAGAGAGACAGAGACCCCTGCTGTGGGCCAGACCTCAAGACAACAGAGTAAACACATGTAGCCACATACTTCCCTAGGAATGGGCATCAGGGATTGATATTCTAAATAGGTGTCAATCACTTGGAAGCCAGAGAGAGTCACTGATCCAGTCCCCTACAGGAAAAGCCCCAGTTCGGTATTCATGCCTGCTTCCTATGTGACTCAGTTCCCCATTTGGTCCTGGATTTAATCAATTTTACCTGAGCAATGGTGCTCGTAATCTTATTGATTGAGCATAGTTTTGTCCCACCTCATGCCCACCTAGCGAGTTCCCATGTTCTCCACCTCAGACCTGTCTCACCACATGGTTTTGCTCTATAAAAATCCCTGAAAAGACAGATTTGGGGGCAACCCACTTGGGTTCCCCTTCTCTCCTCTTGGATAGGAGCTTTCTTTCCCCCAATAAATGTATTCTGCTCTTAATCTCTATTGTTCCTAAAATTCATTCTTTAGTTTTAGAGAACATGAACTCTGCCCAGGTATCTTTCAGGTTGGGAGTTTCATTCCCCTGTATCAATGGTTCGGGGTTTTGCAAGAGGAACCATGCAATGCAGAACATATTTTTCATAGAATTATTTTCTAATAGTTGCCCAAAGAATCACATACAAAGAATGCAGGAAATCTGTCTGACAGGTTCTGGCTTGAGTTGGAATTCATGAATGAGTCATTGTGGTAGTTATGTAACATGGCTGAAAAATCACTTCTCCCTCTTTTCCTCTCATCCCTGAATACAACTTCCTCCTACTTTTCCCATATTCAAAGGAGGTTTCTAGTGTGTCACTGAACTCACCCCTCAAGTCCTGCCACTATCCAGAGTCCTCATAAGTCCCCAGCCCTGTTTGTCAGCAGAGGAGCCTTGTGCTACATATAGTACTGTCTTCTCCAATCCAGAGTAAAGGCCTTCTTCCTCCTTTTTCTTCTTTTATACCAAAAACTTAACAATGTACACTTCCTATGCTTCCTATGTGACTCAGTTCCCCATTTGGTCCTGGATCAATTTTACCTGAGCAATGGTGCTCATAATCTTATTGATTGAGCATAGTTTTGTCCCACCTCATGCCCACCTAGTGAGTTCCCATGTTCTCCACCTCAGACCTGTCCACACACTAAAGACCAAAGACTCCAGTTGAGAACCTGGATCCCATGGCAATGTCTACATAGTTCAGCTGAAGACCTAGAGCTCATAACAATGCCTCCCATGTGTCCAATTGGAGGCCTGGAGCCCACAGCATTGTCTCATGCAGGCCAGCTTCACAGACCTGTGCTTGGAAGGCCTGAAGATTAGTGGTGGAAGCTAGAAAGTCTGTGCCAGCAGGATAAAGGATCTGTGCAGGTTGCAGGAGGTACACTGGTGCTAGGAAGCAAAGTTCGAGGTAAGCACCAGAGCTCCCCTGAAAAGGACCACAGCCATCCTCAGCAGCAGTGAGGTCCTGAGCTCCTCCAACAATGATGAAAGCTGAGTTCTCATCAGGAAAACGAATGTGATAAGATTCTTCAGGAAACTGAACTGTGTACCATATTCCCTTCCACACAGCCAGGAGGCAATACTCAAGGTGGGGACTAGAGCTTCCCCAAAGGGAACTGTAGCCATTTATGAGGTCCTGAGCTTCTCCTTCCAGTAAGAACAGCCAAGTTCATCAGGAAAGCCAGCATGATGATGTACATCATGGGACCCCAAACCACTGCCAGTCTACCAATAGACTAGCTGAGATAGAGGCCCACTGTTGGAAATATGTCCCTCAATGTATGAGAGTAGGAACCTGTACCACCCACTCCTGGGATGGGCCATTCATGTTTATTCCCACCCCTGTCTGTCTCATGATCCCTCACAGGCATGTACAGCAGTGTACAGTGCTGCTATTTCTCAATCAGGGAATGCCAGCTCTTAGCTCCCTTCCACAACTGTGACTAAAATCCAACAGAGCGCTTTCACTTTCCCTGTTTCTGTCACAGGCTCTAGCCAAACCCAATATTATCTACTGTTAGGATAAATAGCAGGTTAAGGTCATTGAATTGAAGGGCTTGTCTCTGTGGAACTTCCCTTAGCAAGACCTAGAAAGAAGCTTCCACTGCATCTGTCCAGCCACATGTTACACCCCTTCTGGTCATCTTGTATAAAGGGCAGAACAGGATAGCTAGGTGCAGTACATCCACCAAAAGCTAGCAAGTCACATATACCTGCAACTGACATCCTGTCATGGATCTGAAGTATGTTTGCTTCTTATCAATAACAGCATTGACAATGAATCATCAATAATATGTTTTTGTCTTAACCAACCAGGTAACACCCAAAATTTTGACAGACAAACCAGTTCCCTGGATCTTGTCTTAATTCATGGTCCACTGCCATGCCAGCAAAACTTCCTTCAGGTTGTCCATGCTGGCTTTTAAATCTACAAGGCAATCAGAGTTTAACATAAATCATTAATTCAAAACAGTGACATAGGCCTTCCCACCAGAGTTTGCTGTTCTGGCTACCACTGCTCACCATGAAGATTACAGTAGAGACCTGGTAGGAGAGCCCCTGCCCCTCCAGCCTTTCCATTGGAATTTGCTGATTCCAGCCAGCCCTACCTCGCCCTAAAACTGTCAGAGAGATTCAGCAGCCATAGTCCTCCCTCCCTTACCCCCAATCCCCCTGCGCCTTTCCACCAGAGTTTGATGATCCGGACATCACTGCTCACCCTGAAGATTGCAGGAAAGAGCTGGTAGGCTAGTCCTGTCACTCTAGCCTTCCACCTGGAGTTTGCTGATTCCTGCCAGCACTCGTCGCCCTGAAGATCACTGGGAAGTTGTGACTACCACAGCACCTGCAGGAGCCTTGCAGAGTACTACTCTGCACTAATCCATCATCAAGAGAGCCTTGTACAACTTCAGCCCACACTCATCATCATCAGATCCTTCTTGAACTGCAGCTTGCCCCCCTGTTATGGTTTGTGTATAGGTGTACCCCCAAAGCTTCATGACATGGGGCAGCCTCTGGAGTTTGTGATTGATTATTGTGGATGCGGGTGTGGGTGTGGGAGGCAAGCTAGCTGTCTGAGCTGCTTCCCCTCCCTTTGCTCTTTGCTGCCGCCATGAAAGTTTGCTCTCTGCCATATGCCACTCTGCCTTGGAGCCAGCTGAGTATGGACTGAAACCTCCAGTAACTGTAAGCTAAATAAGCCTTTCTTTCCTCCATTTTGAGTGTCAGGTATTTGTCCCAGCAACAAGAAAAGAGTAACTGAGATACCCCCTCTCCTTATTTAGGTAGAAACTACATTGAACACCACACAGCAAGAGCTTTGGTGAGCCTACACTGCCCTCCCACTCTCTGGAGAGCCTTGCTGACTTGCATCCTGCCCATCTATCATCACTGCAAAAAATGACAAAAGGAAGAAACAAAAGGCAATCTCAGACCGCTAGCCTACTCAAAACAAATCCAGAAGACAGGGTCATAGAAGAACTTGGGAAGCCAGGGAGATGGCTCAGTAGAATAAGCGCTTCCCTGGCAAGCACAAGGGCATGAGTTCAATCCCTCGTTCTGGAAAAAAAAAGAAGGCAAAGGCGAAGGCGAAGGCGAAGGCGAAGACGAAGACGAAGACAAAGATGAAGACAAAGAAGAAGAGGAGGAGAAGGAGAAGGAGAAGGAGAAGGAGAAGGAGAAGGAGAAGGAGAAGGAGAAGGAGGAGATAGGAGTTACACACCTGAAATGTCAGAAATAATAGCATCAGAATATACATTTTTTTTTAAGCCGCACATGGGACATGCTCCAAAATAGATCATGTGCTAGCACACAGAACATGCTTAAGTAAGGAATCAAAATTATCCCATGTGTATTTACTGACCATAGTGCAATAAAACTGGGAATTATCAACAAAAGAAACAGCAAAAACTCTATAAATACATGGAAACTAAATGATACCTTCCTGAACAATCATTATGTCATGGATGAAATTAAAGAATGAAGTAAACAATATTTACAATCTAACGAAAATGCAGATACAACTTACTGGAACCTGTGTGCAATGCAAGCTGTCTCATGAGATAAATTTATAGCAAAAAATTCTCACATCAGGAAAACAGAATGAGCACAAATAGTGTCTTTTAAAAAAATGTATTCGGGGGGCTGGTGAGATGGCTCAGTGGTCTAAAGCACCTACTTAGAACAGGCTAAGCTAAAC
>NW_004524623.1:5812068-5814564 GCF_000260255.1 Octodon degus | reverse complement strand
ACCTTGCCCCAAACATTCCCTCCCTTGGCTTCCTAGGAAACCTACCCAATCCCAATCCCAATCCCAACCCTGCTCCACATTGTACTCTGGTCTTGGCTTACTTCCCCTTGGCCCATGTTGGTCTCAACTCACTCCCTTCTGACGTAAACAAAATAAAAAAGAAAGATAAATGATGTCCACTTAGGCCCTGAAACCCGTGATCAGGCTGTTACCTGGCTGTTCCAACCTGCGATTACCCTCCCTGAAAGATTCTATAAAGTCTCCTCCCCGCTTCAGTCCGGTGTCGCCTTGGTCCTCGAGGCAGCCCCTGCGAGTGCTTCCAATAAACCTGCTTCACTGGTGTCGGTGTCCCTGGTTTGGTACTGCATGGGTTCGGCTGTCCAAGTTAACTGTTCACTTTCCAGCTGCGCTGTTTATCCTGGACACGTTTTTAACCTCTCCATCTTCCTCATCTCCAAGTGCGGTTAGCGGTAGCACTTTCCAGCCAGGTGTGTTAGCACACACCTACGATCCCAGCACTCTAGCAGCCGGAGCAGCAAAATGGCAAATTGGAACCCAGGCTGGGTACGTTAGCACCTTAGCGAGACTCCGTTTCCAAATAGAAAATGGACATAGCTGAGGACATAGGTGAGTGCCAAGGCCCTGGGCTCAGGCCCTGCCACTACATTCTGAGCACCTAGCCAGCAAGCTGCCTTTACTTTTTACTACTACTAGTATTAATAATAGCAGGAAACCGTTTCTCCCTCCTTCCTCTTCAGGGTTGTTCCCAGTCTCCACACAGCCATGTCTCTGCGGTCCTGAAGTTCACGTGAGGCCCAACGTGTGCTGACGAAGCCCGGCCCTAAGGGTGGGTGTGCATCCCCTGGAGCAGCTCGCAGCAGCAGCCGCTGCGCACCTTTCTGCAGGATCGCGTGCTTCCTGTCAGTCCCACACTGAGGCGGGACCCGCGGAGACTGCACCTGCCCAGCTTGGCAGGCGGGGGCGCGACTCCAACTGCAGCCAGGAGGGCCACAGCCAGGGAGGGCGGGCCTCCACCGCCATCCAGAGTCCGGACTCCACGAGGATTACCTCGCCATCTTCTGATCATCGTTACTATCAGATTTCACATCAGGATCTAATGTTCCGCGTGTGAAGACGACCCACAAGCGAACCGCAGTGTAGTTTAACTCCAACCCTGGCCATACCTTCTAAAATTATGCAATTAGAGTGAAGTGTCCAAGTAGATGATTTACCACAGTGGATCAAAGGAATATTTTTTTAAAAAAGCAGAAAGAGTGAAACAGTAAACCTGGGAAGAAAAAGAAAATTGAAACCAGCGCCCTACCTCTTCCCACTTTCTGCTGTCTCATTCCTACAGTGCCGTTTCACCTAGTCTGATTTGTGTTACTCACACGGTAATCTCCCCGAGCCAGAAGGTGTCACCCTGGCTCCTAACACCTCCTAGCTGGGAACAATGTTTTGGATGTTAGGTATAACAGGAACAGTCTCACTGAACTCAGCTATACATCAGGGTCTTCCTTGCCTCCTGACGCTTTACCCACTCATGAAATGCTGCTTCGGACACTTGCTTTGTATTATAAACTTGATGATCTTTAAAATCTGCCTGATATCTAATGGATGGCAGGTATTATTCATCTATTTAACAAAATATTGTGTGCCTACCTAGGCCCCAGCACTGTCCAGAATGCACAGGACCTCACACAAAACAAAGCCACCAAGAAGCCTGTAATTCCGTGCTTATGTCTTAGCCAGAGAAAGCTGACTGTACCGAGAAACGCAACAACCAAGCACACCGTGTAGGGTGCAGGTGATGAGCACTGTGGAAAGAGTACAGGAGAGGGAGGTTGAGAGTGTAGGGCTGGAGCACGGATGCTTAATCCTCCCCACTTCCAGTGGAAAGCTGCTACTGAGGAAAAGCACTGTCCCTAACTCTTCCCAGCCCTGGCTCCACTGCCTTCTGTTGAGTCTAGAAGGATCCTTTCCTAAGTCCCCTTCAAAATGGGGACAGAGTCAAAAGCAGTGAAGTACTCCTGCTACAGAGATTAAGTGTCTGAATTGATTCCCAGCTTGGAGGAGTGCTTCTCCTTGAGGCCTTGGGCAGGTTAACTTCTGCCTGCCTTGGGCTCCTCATCTACAAAATGGGCCCACTTCACAGGGTTGCCCATAGGATCGAATATGTTTTAATGTGGTGCTGAGAGAATAAGGAATAGAGGAATAAGATCCTCAGAGGACAGCCACAGAATAAGGACCCTTCGCAAAAGAAGGTGAGGTCCCTGTGTGGAGGATGGGGAAGGCTATAAGTAGGATTTCTGCTTCTCAGAAAATGAAGCTGAGAGTGGTAGTGCACACCTATAATCCTAGAACTTGGGAGGCTGAGGCAGGAGGATAGTTATGAGTTCGAGACCAGTCTGGGCTACAAAGTGAGCTCAAGGCCAGCCTGAACCGAGTATCAAGAACTTGTCTCAAAATGATGAGAAGAAGGAGAAGAAGGAGAAG
>NW_004524623.1:5810676-5811968 GCF_000260255.1 Octodon degus | reverse complement strand
AAAAAAATAAAATAAAAAATGTATTTGGTGCAGGGTCTGAAGGGGCTATAAGGTCTCACTACATAGATCAGACTCAGTGATTCTCCTGCTTTCAGCCTCCCAAGTGCTGGGATTACAGGCACACACCACCACACCCAATCTGAATCATCATCTCAGTGTGCCTCAGGGGTGGGGCCAGCAGGGCACACCAAGGAACAAACTCCAGCCACTGCATTCTGCGTAAGCAGGCACTTTAGTCCACTGAGTTATCTGGTCGGCCCTAAATAAAGTCTTATGCTGCATCTCAAACTCCTAGAAAAAGAAGAGCAAGTCAAGCCCAAAGCCCAAAGAAGGCAGGAAAGTATAAAGATCAGAGAAGAAATAAATGCAATGGAGATGAAGAAAACAATACAAAGAAATAATGAGTCAAAGAGTTGGTTCTTTTAAAGAATAAATAAAATTGATAAATCCCTAGCCAACCTCATTTAAAAAGGAAAGAAAAAAGTTCAAATTAATGCAACAAGGAATGAAAAGGGTGAAATCACTACAGATCATATAGAAATTCAGAAGATTATCAATACTTATTTCCAAAATCTTTACTCTCCCATTTATTTCTAAATGGAAAATATAGAAGAAATGGACAGATTCCTAGATACATATGAATATGAACTACCAAAGTTAAATCAAGAAGATATAAAAATCTGAATAACCCAGTATCAATCAATGAAATTGAAAATGCAATAAAATAAATGCCAACAAAGAAAAGCCCAGGTCTTGATGGATTCACAGCTGAATTCTACAAGAAATTTAAGGAGGACCTAATGCCAACTCTTCTCAAATTCTTCAGTGAAATTGAAAGGGAAGCAATTCTCCCCAAACTCATTCAGGGAGGCAAATATTACTCTGATACAAGAAATAAGGAAGGACCCAACCAAAAAAAGAGAACTATAGGACAATCTCCCTAATGAATATAGACCCAAAAGTCCTCAATAAAATACTAGCAAATAGAATGCAGCAAATCATCAGGATTATACATCTCAACCAAAGTGGGATTCATCCAGGAATGCAAGGATGGTTTAATACATTCAAAATCCTAAATGCAATACACCATGTCAACAGAGCCGAACACAAAAATAACACGATCATCTCAATAGATGCAAAAATAGCTTTTGACAAAGCTCAACACTCATGTATGATAAAAACACAACCGAGAATCAGAATAGATGCTCTTTACCTCAACCTGATAAAACCAATCTACAACAAACCAATAGCCAACATCATACTCAATGGACAAAAATCAAAAGCCTGGGCTG
>NW_004524623.1:5808489-5809876 GCF_000260255.1 Octodon degus | reverse complement strand
GATCAAAGAAGATTTCAGAAAATGGAAAGATATTCCTTGCTCATGGATAGGAAGAACCAACATTGTGAAAATGGCCGTACTCCTAAAATTTCTATATCGATTCAGTGTAATCACAACTAAAATGCCATTAGTGTACATCACAGCTCTAAAGAAAGCATTCCTAAAATTCATCTGGAACTAGAAGAGACCTAGAATAGCAAAAGCAATCCTGAATAACAAAGGAATGGTAGGAGGCATCACAATTACTGACTTGAAATTTACTATAAAGCTACTGTGTTAAAATCATCATGGTACTGGAAAAACAAAAACAAACAAAGAAAAAAACAGACCTGAGGATCAATGGTACAGATTGGAATATGTAGACATACTACAAGCACACTTGGCCACCTTATCTTTGACATAGGGGCCAAACATGTTCGTTGGAAGAAAGATAGCCTCTTTAATAAATGCTTCTGGAAAAACTGGCTTTCCACATGCTGAAGGGTTAAAATAGACCCATGCCCATCACCATGCACAAAACTACAGTCAAAATGAATCAAAGATCTAAATATTAAAACTGAAATGCTATATTTTCTGGAAGAGAAAACAGGTAGAAACCTTAAGGACGTTGGGGTAGGTAAAGTGTTCATGAACAAAAATCAAACTGAACGGGAAACACTTCAAAGAATCAACAATTGGGATCTCATCTTTTTTTTTCCAGAGTCAGAATAACTATTCCTTTTGAAGGGTGGCCAGGTGACACTAGAACTTCTGGGACTGCTTCTTGGTGCTGGCAACATTGGTAACCTTAAGCATGTTGAAGCACACTGTATATTGCTCAGGGGCCTGCACTCACCCACTGTGACGATCTCCCCAATCTGGACATCTCTGAAGTAGAGGGACAGATGCACCGACATGTTCTTGTTGCGCTTCTCAAAGCGATTGTAAGGGCCAGCCAAATAGCTCAGCGGATTAAAGTGCCAGCTTAGGCAGATGCAGGGGCTGTGAGTGCGATCCCCAGGCCTGCCATGCTGGCCCTGCCCGCAGGGCACACTGCCATGGCTGTTGAGACTGGGGATGTTGGTGGGTGCCTGTAATCCCAGCACTTGGGAGGCTGTTTTTTTTTTTTTTTTTCAAAGGAATTTTCAGAGTTATTTTTCTTTGCTTTTTGGATTCTCCCCCCCCCCTTTTTTTTGGTCTTTTTTTCTTTCTTATTTTTTTTCTTTTTATTTTAAGCAAGTCCACTAACTTTCTTTTATTCTTTAATTAGAGATTCTTTATCTCAGTTTTCTCTGTCCCTTCTCCTTTTTTTTTTTTTTCAAATTTTCCTTTTCTCCCTTTCTCATCCTCTCCATTTTATTATTTCTCTTTTTTTTCAAAGTTTTATTGATAAACAGATAGCAATGAG
>NW_004524623.1:5795489-5800612 GCF_000260255.1 Octodon degus | reverse complement strand
TCCTAAAGGCAGGCACATGAAGATCCCTGTTCAAAGCCTGGGAATGTTAAAAAAATGAACAAGAATGGCTCTTTCCTTTTTTCTTTTCTTTCAGTTTTGGGGAAGAGATCTTTGCATTGAGCTTTTTATTATGAGATGTGGTCTACCTAAACTGCTAAGTTGAAGTTTTACCCCAGGGCAGGGTAAAAAACCCTCCTGCTCTCAGAGTGCTGGGATTACACGTGATTTTTTCTGATATATTTTTTAAAAACTTTATAAAGAAAAGAAAGCTATCTCACAGATCTGGAGGGCTGGGGAGATAGCTCAGTGGCCTGATCACCTGCTTGGCAAGAACAAGGTCCTAAGTTCGATCCCTAGTGCAAAGAGAGAGAGAGAGCGAGAGCGAGAGCAAGAGCGAGAGAGAGAGAGACTGGCATCAGCTTTTGTTAAGTTTAATCCCATCATAAAACACAAAACAAAAACACAGCTCCTGAAGCGGTCATAATTTCAATCTATTATTAGGCCATCATTTTCAGATGTTGCTTGGCCTATACTTTATTATTTTAAAAAAACCATGCTGCATGCTCAGTTCTGTAAAACAAAATAAGTAATAAAATATGAGCAAAATATTGAAGAGGGACAAGATAGGCCAAGCCATTTCAGGTTAGGAAAAATAGTCATAATTTTGCCTATGACAAGGGAATTTCACAAATCTAATCTCCTGTAAAGCAGAATATTAAAGATGAAATTAAGGGTGTATGTGTAATATGTTAGTCAGCTTCCTATAGCTATGACAAAATACCTGAGATAAACAATGTACAGGGATGAAAAGCTTGTTTCAGCTCATGGTTTCAGAGGATTCTGTCAATGACTGATTGATTTTGCTTTTGGACCCATGGGAAGGCAGTACCTCACGACAGAAGCGTGTCATGGAGAAAACCTGAGAGGGAGTGGTGCAGTCCCATTATCCCTTCCAGGTCACATGCTGGAAGGCCTACTTTCCTTCTATGAGGCCTCAACTCTGGAAGGTTCTACCACCTCTCCTTAGTGCTCCAGATGGCAACAAACCTTTAGCATATGGGCCTTTGGGAGGCATTTAAAATCTGAGTCATGGGGGCCTGCCCCTTAGCTCAATTCTTTAAGTGGCTGCTTCAACAAAGCAGTCAGGCTCAGGTTGCTGTGGTTCGATCCCCACAACTCAAGCCAGCCAAACCTGCCCTGAAGGCATTCAGAGCCAAAAAAAATAAATAAATAAAATAAAATAAAATCTGAGTCATAAAAGGTGGCTAAAGAATATATCCAAGTCCTGCCAAACAAACTCAATGTATCTAGGCAACTCCTTTACAGTAACTTATTTCTTGTGAATTGAGTCTCAAGGGCCTCTCCAGTAGTAAATTATTAAGCTTAGTGTCAGGTCTAAGATTTAGGTCAAAGAAAAAAGGAAAGGAATGTTCTTTAAAGTGGAAGCTCAAACTTAGTCGTTGCATTTCTGTAATGTGGACATCTTAATAATCCTTGGCCACAAGGACTAATTGAACAAGGGCATTCCAGGGTCAGTGACAAGGGTGGCAGGGTTGCAAGTTTAAACAGAATGTTACCAGGCAGCTCTCCTTATAGGGGTGCGTGTGTGCGTGCGTGTGTGTGTGTGTGTGTGTGTGTGTGTAAGGTTGCAGTGGCCTTCAGGCAAGGTTGTCATTCTGGCAACATCTTTTGTGAATAATTCTTGTTATCAGACACAGGTGCTTAATATCTCCTTTTATGGCATCTCAGCTTATTGTTTTTGTTAGAGTTTAACATAAGTAGCTCACTTTTTTTTCTGACAATTTTCATACTTTCTGACTCCAGGCTGCTCAGATCTGTATGCCTGGGGCAAATTTCACAGAATCTCTATCACTGCCTCTCTCTGTCATGATGTCCTCTTACCTGGGACCTCTACCCTACCGTCTGCCATCTTGGTCCACACCTGGTATTTAGACCCCAAATGACACACTCCACATGTGTAGGACTTCCTCCAACACGTTTTTATCCAGGCTCTCCTGCTCTGGCTGATTCCACTGCTAACCAAGCTCCCATCCTAACCTGAGACCTGAGCAAAGCTACAGAGAAGAGAAAGAAATTGTCATGCAGGCATTGGAAGTTCCGTTCTGATCTAGAGTTGCAATAACTCTTTTTTTTTTTTTTTTTTTTTTGGTGGTACCAGGGATCAAACTCAGGACCTTGAGCTTGGCAGGCAAGCACTTATTCCACTGAGCTATTTCCTTGGCCCTGCAATAACTCTTGTGAGCCATCATAAAGATTAAATATGTAAGTGCACCTGGGGTCTACCTAAGACAAAATCTGAATTATGAGTCTGACCTGCATAGACATGAAGGAGAAGTAAAGAAACGGCAGACTGAGGGAGCCCCCAAGTAAAGCCCAGCTGCCAGCATCTGCGCTGTCTGGGGGAGCCTGGGCTCCTCTGCTGAACCAAAGAAATTGCTGTGGACATCAAGATCCTGGAATTCAAAGTCTTCTCAGAAGGGTTCCAGAGCCACAGGCTGTTCAGCCACTTTCCTCCTCACTTTTAGTTTTCAAGCAGCCCCACAATGACAGGACTTAGTAAATAAATGTGACATTAACTTGGCTCTTCATAGCAAGATGGCATAGTTTGAGCAACTAGTTACAAACACAGTGAGTCTTTACTACTCAATCCTATTGTCTGTTGACTTGTAAATTTTAGACAATTCTTTTTTTTTTTTTGCAGAACCGGGGATTGAACTCAGGCCCTTGAGCTTGCCAGGGAAACGCTTATTCCACTGAGCCACCTCCCTGGCCCTGACAATTCTTTACACGACGGAAAGTTTAATAAAATGCAGGCTGATGCTACATTATTATTAATTATTATTATTTTTTTTTTGGTGGAACCGAGGATTGAATTCAGGCCCGTGAGCTTGCCAGGCAAGCACTTATTCTACTGAGCCATCTCCCCGACCCTTGATGCTAATTTAATACATACATCTAATTTATCTGCTTACTATTTGCCCGTTTCTTGGAGGCAATTTCACTGGCTTTCACTGTATATCTTATACTTTATAAGATATGCCTTATACCTTACTTTTCCTACATATACACCTTAGGATCTACCAAAGGGAGGAAAAGTGCTCACCAGGAGACAACCAAGAGACTTGATTATTTTCTGTAGCTCTTTTACTGTTATCCCTAGGGACTAATAAGCAAAAGGTCTCCCCACATTTCCCAAGTTGTTTCCTTGCTGTTTCTTTTTCATGCTTTCTGATGTGTAATTGCATTACTGCAGAATAATAACTCGTTTCTGAGTTAACTTATACAAGCCCAACGTCTCTTGTCAATGATGTACAGAGTGGAACACTTTGATTAGCCAGTTTTTTAGGCTCAGTGGGTTGTATCAACATAGGAGCACATGGAGCTGGTGTGCTTTTATGCCTGTGGTCAGATATGCATAATAAACCATGTTCTATGGGGACATATAAATGATACAATGAACAATAAATTGGAGCAAATAATTATAAGTCACATTCATTGGCCAGGATTAATGTCATATTATGTAAAGGGTTGTTTGAAGGATTCATTTCTCCATGCAATCAGCTTCTCTATTTATTCAATAAATATTCAATGAACATTGTTGTGTATTAAATTGAGTCCCCCAAAATTGATACATTGAAATCTAAACTTTTTTTCTGTATTAAGGGAAGGGTCGAGAGGGTGTTCAGGGTCTTACTACTAGATCAGACTCGTAGTGATTCTCCTGTTTACAGCCTCCCAAGTGCTGGGATTACAGGTGTGCGCCACCATGCCCAGTCTCAATTGCGTCTCAGCATGCCCCGAAGGTGGGGCTGGCATGACAGGCCTGGAGATTGAACCAGGCGCTTTAATCCACTGAGCTATTTGGTGGGTCCTGAAATTTAAACTTCTGATAGTTCATGATGTGACTTTTTCTTTTCTGAGGTAGGATCTGGCTCTGTATTTCAAGCTGAGCTTGAACTCAGTATGTATCCCAGTCCGTCTTAGTGAAATGTGGCCATCCCCTGGCCTCAGATTCCTGGGTGCTGGGGTTACAGGTGTGCACCACCATGCCTAGCAGAATGTGTAAGATTGTTTGTGTTTGTTAGTTTGCTTAGTTTTATTTGCATTCAAAGCCTTGGGCCTCCTGGGTAAGCACTTCCACATGGAGCTACACCTCAGCCTGAGACTGGGTATTTGTAGAACAAGTTAAAGCGAGTTCATTAAGTAAGACTGAACACAATATGACTGGTAGTAAGCAGGAATTTGAACACAGAGATACACATAGAGAAAGACTACTAAAGGGACAAAGGGGAAAGCTGGCCTTCTATGAGCCAAGCAGGGTGGCCTAAAACAGCTCCTTCCCTCAAGCCATCAGAAAGAACCAACCCTATCGATAGCTTGATTTGGGGGCAGGGCTGGCTGGCATGTGGTGCTGGGGGATTGAACCGCGGTCCCTGTGCTTTGCTAAGCTTGTTCTAAGTAGGTGCTTTAGACCACTGAGCCATCTCACCAGCCCCCACGATAGCTTGATTTGGGACTTCCACTCTCTAGAACTATGTGACAATTAGGTTCTGCTGGTTAAGCCCCAAGCCCACGACACTTTTATAGCAGCCCTGGAAGGCTGATGCAAGCACTTACCTGTTGAGGAGCAGACACTGGCCTAGGTGCTGGGTAAATGGCGGTGAACAAAGCTTCCCAGGTCTGCCTTCTTGGGACTCATATTCTAGCATGAGAAACAATCAGTTGGAACATAAAAAGATACAAAAACATGTCAAATCATGATGTATACTAAAAGGAAAGATAGACAAAGCAAGTGAAAGAGACCGACCGTGATGGCTTCTATTGCTTAAAATAAGAGGAGACCATCAAGGAAAGCTCCTACGCAGGTAATATTTGAGCGATTATCTGAATAAAGAGAGGAAGGAAACTATGTGGCTACTTGGGGAAAGAACATTCTAGAAGAGGGAGCAGCAAGCTCAAAGCACCGAGACAGGCATGGATTTTTTTTTTTTAAATTTTATTTATTTATGTGTGTGTGTGTGTGTGGCCAGCTCAGCCCACCAGGGGGCGGGGCAGGCTGGCATGTGGTGCTGGGGGATTGAACCGCGGTCCCTGTGCTTTGC
>NW_004524623.1:5792069-5795069 GCF_000260255.1 Octodon degus | reverse complement strand
CACACACACACACACACACACACACACACAAATAAATAAAATTAAAAAAAAAAAGAATCAAGCTGGCTGCAGTGTGAAAAAATGCATGTATGTGAAGCAAAACTGAAAGCAGTAAGACAAGTGACATGGCAAGAGGCTTTGTAATAAGCTAAAGGGGAAGCGATGGTGACAAGGACTGAGTGGGCAGCAGAAGAGAGGATGAGAAGTAGATCCTGGATCAACATTTTAGTTAAAATCTACATGAACAGGACCCATGTAAAGCAAGGAGGTAGGTCTTTTGTAAAAGGGAAAGGGAACAAAGGGTGGAGGGAATGGGCAGGGAGAGCAGGGGCAGTGAAAAAAAAAAAACAATTATGGTGGGTATGTACATGTGTCAACTCCCCATGAGGAATGTAATCATTACAGGCAGAAAATGTGTTGTAACAAAAATAAATTTTAAAAAAGAAATGCAAGAAAAAATAGTCAAGGATGACTTCAAGTTCTTTGGCCTGCAAAACTATGTTAATTGTAATGTTGATCATAATGACATCTGTCAAGAGAGGAAAACAAAAGGAAGAACAACTTTGGAAGGAAAATGAAGAGCTCGATTTTGGACACCTTGACTTCGATACATCTATTGAATGTCCCAGAGGAGCTAAGGAAAGAGGAGGAGTGAGGGACGTAAACTGGTGAGGCTGCAGACAACCAATGGCATTTAAAGTCAAGGTCCTGTTACCAGAGGGTGAGTATAGAGAAAAAAGATTTGAAGCCCAAACTCTGAGGGTCTTCACAATGGGGGATTTAAAGGGAGGGCTCCAGCAAAGGAGCTTGAGAGTGAGTGGCCCCTGGAAAGGGAGGATCGAGCTATCCCAAATCAAAGTCAAGTGTGGCAGTGGTTCAAGAAGGAGAGAATTGTTGGGTGGGTGTGTGCGGTACCCATGCTAGAACCCCAGCATCTGGGAGGCCAAGGCAGAAGGATCAGAAATTTGAGCCTAGCCTGGGTAACTTTGTGACTCTGAGAGGACCTGTCTTAAGAAACATTAAATTAAATTAAAAAGTTTGGGGATATAGCTCAGTGGGCAGACCCTGGGTACAGGATAAACTCCATCAATGGCTTCTCACTGGTTGAGTATGAGGTGGACAACATGGAAGTCACTGCTGACTGTTTTGGTAAAGTCGGGAGATGATCAGTTCATTGATATGAGTTCCAGCAAGAATAGATGGTAAGAAATGGGAGACAGCAACTCACCTGGTTGTGCTTGCAAGAATTTGAAAAAATTTCAAGGAATCACTTTTCAAGGGATTGTACAAGGTAGAATGAGACAAGAACCAGAAAAATTGGGTACTAGGGAGATTGTTTGTTTCTTAAACTGAAAGATATTATGTCGATGTTATATCCCCCAGGTTTTATGTTGAAGGAAATTATCCAATAGGAAAAACAGAATTTATGAGGTAGGAGGCCAGATTGTTACAAACGTTGGTGGGCGTGAGGAGCACAAGCCAAGACTTGGTCTGGGGCAGCCTCTGTCTGTCCACACCCCAGAAGTTCATAAACTGCAAAAGGAGACAAGAGCATGTATGGAAACATGAAGAGAAGTGTGGAGAATGAGGGCTTGAAAGTCTCCGTGACATAGGAAACGAGGGCATGAGCAGGGGATGAGGAGAGAGAAGGGCAGGTTGAGGATTTGAGGACCACGGGCAAGCTGTGAAACTGTCCCCTCTGTGAGTGACTGAGCGATGTGATGGTCCTTGTTGGGTGGGTGGCTGGGTGACTGTCCTGAAGTTTGAGATTACAAATTTAATGAGTGTGGGGTATTTTGTTTTTTTTGTTTTTGTGGAACTGAGGATTGAACTCAGGCCCTTGCATTTGTCAGGCAAGTGCTTATTCTACTGAGCCATCCCCCCGGCCAAGATTACAAATTTAAAGTGAGACTAGTTGGCAAGGTCATGTGTTTTTCATTATCTTAGTATGACTGCTCCGGTTCAGGCACAAGAGTAGGGAACAGTTTAGCTTTAGAGTTATGGTCTGGACTGTGTATTCCCGAAATTTATGTGCTGAAGCCCTAACTCTCAATGGGATGTGCATATTTGAAAATAGGTTCTGAAAGGAGCTATTAGAGGTCACACACGATCAGAGGGTGGAGCCCTAATCTTCTAAGATTAATGTGTTTAGGAGAGAAGGAAGGGACACGAGAGAGCTCTCTTTCAGTGTGCTCTTAGAAGAAAGGCCAAGTGAAGGCCCAGTGAGAAGACAGCCATCTGTAAACTACGGACAGTGGCCTCCCGTCACCTTCACCTTAGACACCCAGCCCTTCGAACTGTGAGGAAATGAACTTCTATTGTTCAAGCCACACAATCTCTGGTATTTTGTTACGACGCTCTTAGCAGATTGATACAACCAGGGAGGAATTTTTCCAAGCAAATGTCACAAAAGATGTAGCAATGAGAGACTGAGGAAACAGCTGTGAAATGCTAGGCCTGAAGCGTGGCAGTTCCCAACGAGCAGGTCGCGCGTCTGTTTCCAGGACTCGGGGGTCTATGCTAGGAAAACACAAACGTGAGCTGTGGGGCGCCTTCCCTGAAGGCACCCATGATCAAGTGGAGGAGACAGGTGCAGGGGCGTCACTGGAACACCAATGGCACCGCCATCCAAAATCAGCACTGTGACCCAGAGGAAATGTCCAAAGGGGTGACATTTGAGCTGAGCACTGAAGCTGGATGGGAGTTTGCCAGAAGAGACTGAGGCTCAGAGTGAGGCGAGAGGTATCAGTGGAGCAGAACATTTATTGAAGCCTTCGTTGCAAGAGATAGGGGTGGGGCTGGGAGTGTAGCTCAGTGATAGGGAGCTTCCCTAGCATCTGCAAGGCCTGGTGGTCCATACCCAGCAACACTCCCTGTCGCATGCACGCGCACATGGCAGGAGAACTGCAGGCATTGCAAGCAGAATGTCAGAATGTAAATAAAGGGCTGGGACTTGATCTTCTAGTAAAGGGATAGCGTCATCAGATATATATATATATA
>NW_004524623.1:5722127-5791925 GCF_000260255.1 Octodon degus | reverse complement strand
GGAATAAGCGCTTCCCTGGCAAGCACAAGGGCCTGAATTCAATCCTCGGTTCTGCAAAAATAAATAAACAGTGAAATGTGGATCATATTGCAGAAGATAAATTATAATGGGAAACAAGTCTTAGGAAGCATTTCCCCTCGTCTAGTGGGGACTGAACTACAGGTGGCGCCAGGAGATTCAGGGGGAAGTGGTGCTTGAGAGTCAAGGTGTGACAGCCAGGAGTAAGGGGAACACGGGAGAGGCAAGACGGAAGGAGCAGCTCCTCCAGTGTCCTCCAGTGTTCACTCAGTGCCTGGGTGCCGAGGAGTGTCACAGCACTGGTGGCCGTCAGGGACTTACAAGTGAAAAGTAGGATGAAAATATTTGATGGGAAAGGGGCACAGCAGGAGAGTGCTGCTAAGAATCCTGAACTGTGTTTTGGACGTGCTGTTTGAGGGCTCCGAGTAGGCAGCTGACACCACTTAGGGGCTGAAGTGAGCGCTCAAGGTGGGAGCGATGAGTCTGATGATTAGCTGGGGCTTGCTTCTTCGTCAGGTTTGATGGTTCCCTTGGTTTTATTCCTGTGCCATCTACGCAGAAGGCAAGTAGTTTGAAAAGCGAGGGTAAAGGGGTGGATTATGTTTGTAGTATACATTGTGTGCATGGAGAAAGGATGCTGGGAGATTCATGTTTCGAAGAAGAGGCATGCAACAGAGAAGCGATTCAGTACACAGCCAGGCCTGCCCCAGAGAGGAGACCCCTCCCCCCACCTTACCAACAGAAAGGAGGAGAAGAGATGTGTCTGATGTAGGTTTACAAGTACAGGAGCTTTCTGACTCACACTGCTTCTCTTTTCTCTTTGGATTTGAAGAAAAATAGGACATGCAAAATGAGAGAGAGGGACATAGAGGCTGTGGATGTTAGAAGCTGGAGTTTCCAAAGTGGAGTCTGTAAGGAGAAGCTCACCACAGGCCAGAGAAAACTCTTGTTTTTTGTTTGTTTTTTGACTAGGGTCTTGCTCTGTAATTCAGGCTGGCCTTGAAATTACTCTTTATCCCAGGCTGAGCTCAAACTTGTGGCAATCCTCCTGCCTCAGCCTCCCGAGTGCTGGGGTCACAGGAGTGCACCACAATCCCCTGCTAGAGAAAGCCTTCTCTAGCAGTTTGATGAAGCCGTGACAGGATTCTCTCTGAAGCCCTCACGGTTTGATTGTCCCAGGGTCTGCCTCAGCTGAAAAAGGAGAGGAAAGAGCACAAAGGTAAGGAAAATGGAATCGCTAGTAAGGACAAACGTCACTGAGGGGATTAACCAGAGACACTTTTAAAGGTTGGGATTTGAGGAGTCACGTCTTAAATCAAAAAAACCATTTAGTAGGAAGAATACATTTAGTGGGAAGAAACACCAAGCAGATTTCTAAACAGGAACTTGAGAAAAATCAGAGCATGAGTGGTCACAAGGCCCAAGGTGGCGAGGGGGGGGAGACAGAGACAGACAGAGACAGAGAGACAGAGACAGAGAGACAGAGACAGAGAGAGAGAGAGAGAGAGAGACAGACAGAGAGAGAGAGAGACAGAGAGAGAGAGAGAGAGAGAGAGAGAATGTCAAGGAAAACTAAAGAGATGAAGGAACAAGGAGAGCAAGCAGATGTCCCTGAGAGTAGTGGAAGAGTTGAAGACCGAGATTTCTTTTTTTGTGTGTATGTCTTATTTCACATCAGACAGTTATGAAATGTGTAAGGCAGGGCTACACAACTTTTATTTTATTTATTTTTATGTGTTTAGTACAAGGTTTACAGGGTCTCACTATGTAGATTGGACTCTTGGACTCATAGTGATCTGCCTGTTTTCAGCCTCCCAAGTGCTGGGATTACAGGCGCACGCCACCACATCCAGTCTCAGTTGTCACCTCTGTGTGCCCCAGGGGTGGGGCCAGCACAGTTTGTGGTGCCAGGGATCAAACCCCGGCCCCTGCTCTCTGCCTAAGCAGGCCCTTTAGTCTGCTGAGCTATCTGGCTGGCCTAAGAGCGAGATTTCTTTCTTTTTAAGTTAATGGTCTTTTTATTGGAAAAAAAAAAAAAAAGACTAGCATTTACAACTTGGAATGGACGTAAATTGTCATTTCTTGAACAGCAACGTTGATGGTTGTGCTGAAGTCCACAGCCACAGCCTACTCTGCCGGCTCCAAGTCATGAGCCAGAAAGTTTTAAAAACAGAGTCCAAAGATGCTCTCTTGTAAAAGATTTCTTATTAAAATTTGTGTGAGCGTGACAGCCTGACACCCATTTCACTTTATTACAATGCAGACATTGCTAAACCAACATACGCGGGCATGCCACCACGGTGTCATTGTCACCATGGGTTGGAGCACAGGGAGAAAACAGGAGGACCATCCTACCACTGGGACTACGTCTCAAGTCTATCCTTCACCCACTTTCTGCACATCATCCTGAGGTAAACCAATTTTAAATGTGTTTGTTTTCAGTAAACCAGCCATGACAAGTTGTACTAACAAATTAAACTTGACCCCATCTGAATAGGTTTTGAATTTGTTTTTTCATTTTTTGATTTTAATACAAATGCTTGACTGTGCTCAATTGTCAAGCTGCATGCATGGAAAACTGGCCAGCCCAGATAGAGTTATTAATCATTAGCAAATGGAACTTTAAGGAGTCCACTAAGTGTCTCCTTATCATTAAGGTAGTACAATTATTTATATTGTAAAACTGATGTGTAGCTTGATCTTTAGGGGACAGGACCACCAACCAATATATGCAGATTTTGTGTGTGGACAGAAGGTACTTTTGACATTCAGTTTTGCTGTATAGAAACAGAATGAATAAATGAACTTTTTTCTTTTCTTTTTTTTTTGCAAGAGGTAAGTAAAAGATTCAATTTGATTCTTCTAGAGGGGGGAAAAGTAGTTGAAAGTAGGTCTTCATTTTGCAGTCATCACCTGTACGAATTCTTCATAGTTGACTTGTCTGTCTCCATCAATATCTGCTTCTCGGATCATTTCATCTACTTCTTCATCTGTTAGCTTTTCTCCTAAGTTTGTCATGACATGACGTAGCTCCGCTGCACTGATGTTCCCTTTCCATCCATCGGCATCCACTTCGTTGATCATATCCTGCAGCTCAGCTTCTACTGGGTTTTGACCCAGTGACCTCATGACAGGTCCTGAGTCCTTTGTTGTGATGGTGCCATCACCATCTTTATCAAATAGGGAGAAAGCCTCCTTGAATTCAGCAATCTGCTCTTCAGTCAGCTGATCAGCCCAGCGAGGTCAAGACCCAGATTTCTTAAGCCAAGAAAACCAGATAAACAATGGCTGGGCTTTCTATAGAAAGCAGCTGGAAGGATAGAGAGGAGGACTAAGATGTCCAGGCCCCAACTATACGGATGTATTACTTTATGCAGCAAAAGGAATTTTGCCAATGTGAATAAATATTTTGAGATGGGAAAACTACCCTGGAATATCATGGGCAGGTCAAGATAATCACAAGGATACTATACCATAGAGGAGAGACACAAAGAAGTCACAGAAAGACATGTGGTGACAGGGGAAACAACTCTGTGTGATGGAATTGTTGGCTTTCAGGGTGGAGGAAGAGATGTGAAATCAAAAAATGCAATCAGCCTCTAGAAGCTAGAAAAGGAAAGAAAGCGTAACAGAAGCTAAAGCTGCTGTTCCTTTGAGGGAAACCCATTTCAGATTTCTGACCACCAGGACTGTAAGAGAATACACCTGAGATTTTTTTCTCAGTGCTGGTGACATAGGAGAAATATGACTACTGATCTGTTAGGTGTCAAGGGTGCCAACTGCGTGGTCCAGCATGCAGGACTGAGGTTGCAAACCTAAGGAAAAAGTTAGGAGAGTTTTGTAGGAAGTAAGAAGAGAAGAGTGGTGCCTGGAGGGGTCCTGAATGGGCGGCCACCAAGGTCTTTAGCAAGAATAGCTTATAGAGCAAGGTCATAGTGTGGCCACAATGTTGGTCAAACAACAATCGACCTATAGGATTAAAAATATAGCTGCTTACCACGTGTTGATCCAAAAGGGAAATGAGTCACACAGCAGGGGCACATGGAAAGAATCAAGGCATTTTGGGGATGGGATGGGGCCAGAAGCTCTGGTTACTCAGCCCACCTCCCCCAGCACTTGATACCTAGCTGGACTTACCAGGCTAGGTGGTGCTCCTGACAGTGTGATTTCTAGTTGCCATTTGCCTCTTAGGAGGCCTGGAGACCTGTCCACTGCAATCTCAGCCTGAGAACTGGCCTTCTTCAAGTATGCCTCCAGCCACACTTCTGTTTATACTTTTTTTTTTTTTACATTTAACATTTTTTATTAATTTTATTGAGAAACAAATAGCAACGAGACAGTTTCAAAACCGATTAATAGGACAGTTTCAATAATTAATATATTGCATATTGTTGGCTTCATAGTGGTTATTCATAGTACGAGATGCAGACATGATATCCTGTCCAAACACCATTAGTACAAATCTTTCTTCTCATTCAATTAAGAGAAAGTAGCTGTATATCTATCCTATTTTGAATATACAAAATGGTCCTTCATTTGTATCCCCCTTTTTTTGTTTAGTTTTGTCAGAGATGGGTATTCTATTGCCATTTAATTATTGTAGGTGTGTAAATTCAGCAAAATAAACCAATATAGTCCAGTAGTCCATAATAGTAGTGGGTTTTCCATAAGACTAGTAATATCAGAAGTTGTTGACTTGAGCCTTTTACAGCTCAACATATTAATATGGCTCTACCCTGTGCTATGTGCCTAATACCTAAAATGCTGAGGGTTTTTGGTTTTTTTTTTTTTGTACTGGGGATTGAACTCAGGACCTTGCACTTGCCAGGCAGGCGCTAAGCTGCTGGACCATCTCCCTGGCCCTAAAATGCTGTTGCTTGAACAGCGGTAGGGAATGAATATAGATGGGAAACTGGATAAAAGGCATCTTTCCGAAGTAAGGTACTCTGAGAAAATGTGCAAGAACGGGGCGCCATAGGGGGAAGCCTACAGCCAGAGGCTGCCTGCAGCCCTCAGAGAGGCTTGTGTGCTTGTGTCTCCCTTTGAGGAGCTCGCAAAGGACAGCTGAAATTCAAGTTTCAGAGAAAGCCAGAAAGTAAAAGAAGCAGTAAGAGAAAAGGTTGAGAGCCTAGAGAATTATTTTAATTTTTGGCACTACAACAAGAGTTTCAAAGGGTGTAATGTAAATAGTTAGAAGCTAGGTTGCCCCAGAGAAAAAAGAATTGGATGAGAATAAGAATAAGAATGTGTAACAGGATCTGTGACCTCCTGGGGGCAGCACCCTGGGCACATGCTTATTAGGGGCCATTCCTGCGATCACAGGAAGAGGGGAGGAAGCGGGGAGAGGGGACTAGGAAGGGTGGAGATGGAGCTCGCTCCCTCAGTAATTTCAATGAAATACTTTTGTCTCCTCTTCCATTGAACTGGATAGTTCTGATGCACAGTGCCTGCCTCTGCTGACCTTAGTCGAACTCTATGATAAAAATTTTGCTTTGGAAAGGACTAGGACCAGTGTTATGCGGAGCAGCATGTAAAATAGAATGCTGATTAATAACTGTCACAAGCAAGTCAAAACAAATTCATTTCTTCATAAGCCACAATAAAACTTTGCTTTTGTGGACAGCAACTTGCCCTCTGAGGTTGGAGGAGCAGAACTTCATGATTGGAGAAGAATGGACTGTCATAGGCCAAGACTATTTGGCAAGAGCCAAATCTTGCATTATCTTAGTCTTTTAAACAGCTGTTTACTTTTAGCCACTGTATCTGGCCTAACAACCTCATGACTCTCAGGAAAAACTCTTGGAACATATTGCTGAGCTTAGTGGATTTCTAGCCTATACTAGCCCGTGAGCTAAGCATATTATAAGACAGCATCTGAAATCTATGGACGAGATTTCCTTGCCCCACTGAGCATGCCTCCCTAATGTTCCCCTTTGATGTACTGGATCAATGCATGGATTTATGACCTTCTTGGTTCTGCCGATAAGCAACATTCTGGGTAGCTCATATCTATGCTTCTTGGCTGTGGTTACTCATGCTTGTCTCAGAACAAGCTATTTTTTTATTTCTCTTACATTAAAGTTGTTATTTTATATTGACACCGTATTCGGCTTACAATTATGTATTGGATTTGGTTGAATTAAGTCACAAAGTGCTGGACAACTTGGTTTTAGCTCCACGTGAGAGCATGATGCCCCAAACAAGGCTTGCTTTACTTACAAGACTGCCACAGAATCCTGAGAAAGGAAGGCAGAAGGCCCTTCCACACTGATGTCAGCTTTAAGACTATAGGGCCTCCAACTCTTTAGCCATTAGGGAAGCTTACACGAGCGGGTGATTATCCTTCTGTACATCTGACACAGACCTGGAACAAAAACAGACCTGGCTCCTTTCTACCAGGCTGAAACCCTAAAGCCTAATGTGCAGCTATTACTAATTCCGTGGCTAGGGAAAGCAGGAAAGGCCAACCCGAAGGAAGGAAGGAGAATATTGCCCAGAGGAACGAGAGCAGAGTTGGCCTTCACCACCCACCTCTCTGGCTTTCCTAGATGGGCTTCCCTCCAAAGCAAATCATCCCCCAAGTCTCTTTTACCACACCATCTGCACAGAGAAGGAAAAGGACTCTCAGAGGGCAGCAACAACAACAAATAGAAATCCAAAGAACCAGTCATTGGCAAGGCCCTGGGCTTTCAAACACCCTTTCCCTGGAATGGAATAAACGGGTGGGGGACACTTTGTTTCCCCCTGCAAACCACCAAATATATCTTCCCTTTCAAAAGCCAAGCTCACTACACTGTGTATATATTCACTGTGTATATGTACATCTATTTGTTTCTTCCTGTGTACAAAACTAATTGCTTCTTTAACCAAGCACTGTGCACTCTTATTAAAGTTGTTAGCATATTCAGGAACCCGCGCTGCTCCTGGTCTCCCTGTGGACCGAGGCTTGCCTTTCCAGGAAGCAGCGGGCGTGTTGATTCGCGCAGCGTCTCAGGTGCTGGCAGCCTAGATGACTGCTTTCCTGTTTCTTCTCCTATAAGTGAGGGAGGATCTCTGCTGCTGAACCCAGGTGTCTGGCTGTGCTCAGGCGTCACTGACCTCTGCTGCCTCTGCTGACCTCAGTCTAACACTACAATAAAATTTTGCTTTGGAAAGAACTAGGACCAATGTTATGCGGACATTGGTCCAAGACCGGTCTCCACTAGCTGTTCATCTCCAAAGCCAAACACACTATTAGTTGCCTTGGAAGCACTGTTTTGTAAATCCCAAGTTGCTGCATAGGGGGATGATGGAGATGTGGCTTTGAGCATCCCAAGTTCAGTTCAGTTGTAGAAGGTAGAACCGAGGAATACACAGTCATAGCACCTACATGTAGTGCTACCATGATGCCCAGTCTCATAATAAGTAAGACGTTGTGGTGAAAGCCTGACAATTTGTTCTGGGTTTTTTTTTTTGTTGTTGTTGTTGTTTTTTTTGCGGAACCAGGGATTGAACTCAGGCCCTTGTGCTTGACAGGAAAGTGCTTATTCCACTGAGCCATCTCCCCGGCCCCTGTGACAATTGTTCTGAACAGCTTACCACTTCTTTTCATCAGCCGCACAGTCTCAGGGACGGCCCTCAGATTTCGAGAAACTGAACGCTGCAACCGTGCCAACTTCATGAGCGTGGGAGCTGTAGAGACACATCCTGCCCTGCACTCAGAGCAACCCATGCTTTGTTCAGCGCTTTAGTGCCCCTGTCTCGAGAGCCTGAACAACTTTGAAATAAGAATCTGGACTTTTCATTTTGCATTGTGATCCCCCAATTCTGTAGCCCATCCTGATCCCCCCATGGCTGCTCTCCTTGAGAGCACTCTAATTTCAGAATTCTTCCTTTAATTGTCTGTAACCTCCCTTTACATGTACTTCGTCACCTGGCTACAGCCGTTTTCCAAACTGCAAGTTTCCAGAGGCCCGTCGCACTTCTCCTTCCTCCCAGCCCAGCGGAGTGCTTGACACACCATAAGCTCCAACGGTACATGCCGAAGGCTGAAGGCTTCAAGGAGGCGTCAGGGTCATTCCCACAGCCAAGGTAACAAGCAGACTTAGGCGAGTGCCACATTCAGTATCAGGTTCACAATGAAAGAGGTTGTTAATTCTGGACACTCCCTCTCTGCCCTCCTCCTCAATCCTTTCTGTCTGAGCTCTAAGCTGCTTTAATGCTTGATTGCCCACAGCCATCCTATGCGCTCCCAAGTCCTGATTCTGAGAGCTGAGCAGGAACCTTACGCTGGCCCGGACAGCCATGTTCAACGCACCAAGCTGCGATGCTACGGCCAATGTTCATGGAGACAGACTTTTAGAATTCTGACCTTAGGCTCAGGCAAGCCTTCCCCTTGACCAAGTGGACTGTAGAGTCTTAGAGAGTATATATTAGAACATAAGCAATGATTTCCAACACGGTTAAACAAAGAGGAGCCATCCTGCTTGCTCCTGGCAGCTGGGCAATGAGTCTGGTGAATGAATGTGAGCAACAGCAACATGACAAAAGCTTGGCTGGGAGCACGGAGCTGAGTGGTAGACTGTGTGCTTGGCATGCACAAGGACCTGGGTCCAGACTTCAGCACCCAAAACAAACAAACAAAAGCAAAAAGAAAAGCTACATCAGTGCTATGGGTTGTGGTGGAAGTATGATCCCCACAACATTAAGATGCTCATGGCCCCATCCAATACCTTTATGTTACTTTTTAAATAAACTAGAGAACTAGTTCAAGGAGATACCTCACTCTGAGGACCACAGAAAAGGCTTCACACAAGTGCTGCCTTGATTACAGTACATAACGGGTGTTCTGAGGTGGAGGAGTGTGGGGATCAATTAGTAATGCCTGCCTGGGCACTTGCGCTAGCATTGACCGAGAATCTAGCACAGCACTGAAGACACGGTCAATGTCCCACTCACGTTTGCTGGCTTAGGAAATAGGTCAGGGAGGATTTGCCATCAGTGTCCCTGAAACTAACTAGGTAATGTTGAGTAAGTTCTTTAGCTGGAGCTTTGGTTTCCTTGGCCGTGACAAGACTCCATGAAAAAAGAAAATAAACCAAGAGACTTGTTGGTCTGAAAAGTCTTCTAGCCTTAACTGTCTATAATTATGCTAATCTCTGAAAATGAAGATCACTTGTGTTAAACAAAGTAACCTCACACTTCCATTTTGTTTGCATATGTCTAAATATTTATTTCTTTAAAGGGCTGTCTAGTTTCTAATGCAGCAAAATATCTGGCATGTTTTTCATAGAAGGGCAGACTCCATTTCTTTTGAATCTGGAAAATTTCATCTGTGGCTGCCAACGAGAGCGTTGGGGCTAATGATGAGAAATGGGTACTCACTAAGGCGCCTTGAAGTGCCCACTGCAGCTCATGAGCCAAACCCGTACCTTGCCTTGCCTCACTTTGCCCCGCCCTGCCCCCCTCCCCCATTTTAACACAAGATCAATTCCCTACCTGGACTCAAACTAGCAATCCTCCTGCCTCAGCATCTCAGAGTTCTGGGAGTACAGCCATGGCTTTATTTCTTTAGTACTTTTTAGACCTAAAAGATGTACATCTTTTTGGGAGACTTTTGTCCTTTTATTAATTTTAAATCAAAAATGAATGTTCATGGTAAAAACTGAAAATGGAGACACTTGCTTTACACTGGCTGCTCTGGAGCTGGCTAAACCAGAGCGTACTCACTCAGTCCAGCTTCTCACTTCTCTTCCTGGCAGCCCTTCTCCTTCTCCCCTCTCCCTCCATCTCGTCTCCATCTCCTAATTCCCAAAATAATAGTGTCCTAACACCAGAAAGCCTGTTCAGAGAACATCAGAGTAAGACAGCCCACAGAATCAGATGAGCGGATGGTAATTTTGCCGCTGCATTTTGTTTTGTTTTCAGTACTGGGGATTGAACTCAGGGAGCTGTGAGCTCCATCTCCAGCCCTTTTTATTTCTTATTTTGAGACAGGCTCTCTCTAAATTGCTATTTGCCCTGCCTTGGCTTCAACTTGTGATCTTTATTCCTCAGCCTCAGAGTTCTGGGATTATAGATGTGCCTATTGATCTATCTATCTATTTATTTGGTACAGGGTCTCGCTACACAGCTCGGACTCATAGTGATTCTCCTCTCTCAGCCTCCCCAGTGCTGGGATTATAGACATGCATTGCGATACTTGGTTTTGGGGCTGGTACTGTGTCCCTGGTTTCAGAGTTGGCATAGCATGCAGTACCAGGGATTGAACTAGGATCCTTGTTCTTGCCAGGCAGGCACTTAGACCACTGAACTATCTCTTCCCAGCTCTTTTTTTTTTTTTTTTTTTTTAAATAAGGAAGAAACCTGCAGTCACAGGGCTCTTCTTGCGGAGCTAGCTCAGTGCTCTGGCATCAGAGGAATCCTCTAGTTTATGAAAAGCATCAGATAGTAACTCAGCCTACTGCCATCTGCACTCACAGAGCCAGCACTATGGAAGCCCACATGAGCTCCCTCTGGCAACACCAACATCGGCTATGTTTCCTAATCCGTGTGATTTCCTCTTTAACCCAAATGGATCTCTGACATGTGTTACAAATTCCTTCTTGGCAGTTAAAATATGGTACTTAATGAAATCAGAATGTTCATGGGAGAAATAACACATTAGATGACTATCAGCCATTACGCATCGACCATCATTTTTTAAACTTTATTTTTATTGCCAAAGTAATATGCTTTAAGCCCGTGCCTGGGATTCTGGTACTAGAGAGGCTGAAGCTGGAGGATGAAGCTTGGTTCAAGGCCAACCTCGGCTACCAAGGCTCAAAAAAGAAAAAGAAAGAAAAACAAAAGAGATACAGGTGAGGTATCCTTGGCCAGACCACGTACTGCACAAGCTCCTCTGGTCTGCTCTGCGTAATCTGTTGGGTCACGTGGACACAGACGCTTTGCCTGAGGGCACTTGCTCTGTGTTCCCAAGCCTGTCCTCTCACCGGAGGAACCATTCCTACCAGTTAGCTGCAAATCCTCCCTGGCTCCTCTAAGTTTTCCACATATTTGCACCCACAAAACAAAGAGCTACGTCTTTTGTGTTCTTTTTATATAACTGGTATCATAAACTATGTAACACTCTGCAATGTGCTTTTTAAAACTTAATGGTGTTAGGGTCAGCAAGATAGCTCAATGGAATAAGCCCCTGCTTAGGCAAGCCCAGAGATCGGGGTTCAATTCCCCGCACCACATGCTGGGCACCCCCCCCCCCGGCACCGCCCCCCAGGTATGCTGAGCGGGCCATGGAGACACGGCATGGTGGCACACGCCTGTAATCCCAGCTCTGGGGAGGCTGAAAACAGGAGGATCACTACAAATCTGAGCTGCATAATGAGACCTTGTACTGAATACATAAAAATACATAAAATAAATAAATAAATAATGGTGTCACATGGATATTTTCATAGATTAACACACTTAACCCATTTTATACATGGTTAAGAAAAAACCAACCAAATTAACACAGAAACCACCAAAGCAGGCTTCATTCTTCAAGTTGTTTTCTATTTCGGACAGGACTACTTTAAGCAATTATTCTACATTTTCCTACGTTCACACTACAAATAGTACTTCCTGACTTCCCAGCTCGAAGCGCGGCCTGCCAGCTTCCTGCTCGGGCAGAGGAGGGCTCCCCCTCCACGTCTCTGCTCTCCCTGTCCCAGCTGTAGCAGCTCACTGGGTTCCCCAGCTGGTCGCACCTGCCCTGCCGCCAGCCTGCCTGCCCGACCTCCATGCCTTCTTCCATCAGCTGTAGACTGTGTCTCCCGAGTCCCTGTCCTGGAAGACAGTGACAAAAAGGTGACCTAGCATGTTCTCAGCTTCCACAGCCCACCTCCCTTAATTTCTTCCTGCCAGATTAACGTCCCATATTGTGTCACTGTCATTCATCTCCCCTCATCAACCTGTGCTTTGGTTTTAGGAGCTGAGAACCAAAACACAGCATTCTCACCAGGACGCCCGGCAGACATGCACACTGTGGAGCTTGGTGGTGTGGAGGTCGGCTTTGCCTTCCCCCTCTCCAGCCTTGTGGTCAGGGCCGCTGGGTCCCCCACGGCTGGACAATTTGGGGCTTCTAGTAGAAATCAGTTTTTCTGTTCTTAACCTCCTCACCCTTCTCCACTTCACCTTTTATTCTCAAACTCTGCTTTGCCTCTAATGTCTTTTATTCTCACCTTTTATTTAGGGTACCTCTCCCCACTCCTGGTCTCCTCCTTCCTTGATTCACCCAGACGGCAGCTCTGGATTCTGGCCAGCTGCCACTAGCGCCCTCTACCTTCCTGATGTCGCCTCTCTTCTCTCTGCTCTGTTCTCTTGGAGTATTTTTTGTCCTTGTTGCTGTGAATTTATTTGTTTCGTCAACAATTCCCTTGCTGCCATCTTCCTGGTGTCTGAGGAGAGGAAGAAGATAAAACCTCCTGCTCACTCCTTGATCAGTGTGTGTGTGTGTGTGTGTGTGTGTGTGTGTGTGTGTGTTTTAGTGCAGTGTCTACAGGGTCTATAGGGTCTCACTACATAGATCCGACTCATAGTGATCTGCCTGTGTTCAACCTCCCACAAGCTGGGATTACAGGTGTGCACCACCACGCTCAGTCTCAATCACCATCTTTGCATGCCCCAGGGGCAGGGCTGGCACGGCAGGCTGGGGATTGAACCCCAGCCGCTGTGTCTGCCTAAGCAGGCGCTTTAGTTCGCTGAGCTATCTGGCTGGCCCTCAGTCCTTGATCTTGAGCCCAGATTTTTTTTGTTCCTATACTGGAGATTGAACCCACAGAACACTGAGCTACAACTCCAGCCTTTTTATTTGTTACTGATGATACTGATTGTATGTATATATGTATGTATGTATGTATGTTTTAATGTGCATGTGTGCTCCTTGGGATTGAACCCAGGGCACCGTGCTAGGTAATGTTGTACACTAAGCTATACCCTATGGCTTGTGCATTGAGCTACCTCCAACTTTATTTATTTATTTAGACAGAGTCTTGCTGAGTTACCAGGGCTGGCTTGAGCTTGCAGTCCTCCTGCCTTAGCCTCCTGCGTAGTGGAAATTACAGGCATGTGCCACCATACCTGGACTGGATACTATTATAACACGAACTGGTCTTTCCCACACGTAGAACAGTTTGGGTGAGAATTTCTTTCATGTGAAAGACAGACCACTATACACGAAGGACATTTTCATCACTTTTCTTTATCATTTGACCTCCTGGATCCCCCCTTTTTATTCTCTCCTCTTTTAGCTCTTTTAATTTTTTTTTTTTTTTTTGAACCAGGGATTGAACTCAGGCCCTTGCGCTTGCTAGGGAAGCACTTATTGCACTGAGCCATCTCCCTGACCCTCCTCTTTTAGCTTTTGGGGGTCCTGTTCTCTGAAAAACTTTTATTGGCTCCTTCTTCTCTGACTCTTTTAATTATGCACTTATTTTCCTCTTTTCTTTCCTTATGACTATGCCGCTCACAGGCTGAGGATCTTCCAGATTTTGTCTCCAGGGCCCTCCTCTCTCCGGAACTCCAGATCTTCCCTGTGGTGCCTCGCAGGACATCTCACTCCCACATTCCAACACTCTCAGCCCGTGCTGCTGTCTACAGCTCAGTGATGTCTCCCCCATCTGCCACTGTCATTGCCTCATCTTGGTTAAGCAAACTATCACCCAGTTGATCCCTGAAGCTACAAATTGGCTGAATCTACCTTTTGGGGCAGACACTGGGCACAGACTTATTCTCCGTTCTTCTTGAGTACAGGCTGGTAGCTGCAGCTGATGGGAAGTGTAGAGAAGTGTGTCGCTTCCAGGCTTGGCCGATGGGAATAGTCTGCCGTGCCATCCTCCACTTTCCTCTGCACCTTTTGCTTACCAGAGGTCAATGACAGGGGCAGTCCCTTCTTCTGTGCATGCTGGAGTGGACAACATCTTGTCCTCCTTGACTCAGGAAGGGCAGTCACAGCTTCTGAAGGGACCATTGCTGATAATGTTCTTACCCAGAGTGATAGCTGATAGTGATGTTCATGCATACCCTTTCCTGGACTATGGTGCTTAGCTGTGTGGTCAAGTACTAGTCTAGACATTGCTACGATGGAAACTTTAGATGTGAGTAACAGTTACAATCGGCAGGCTTTAAGCAAAGCTGGTGCCCTCCACAAGGGTGGGTCCCATCCGACTAGCTGCAAGCCTTAGGAGCAAATATTGAAGCTTCCTGAAGGAAAGCTTGCACCCCAAACCAGCAACATAGAACCTCTGCCTGCATTTCCAGCCTGTAGGCCAAACCTACAGAGTTTGGACTTGCCAGATACCACAAAACATGAGCTGATTCCTTAAGGTACTTGTTTCTCCATCTTTGTTTCATGACTCAGTCTCTTTATTGATGTATATCTTATTAGCTTTGTTTCTCTGGAAGACCCTGCCTAGTACTGCAAGGAAAAAGCTAATTCCTATCCATGTGACCTTGTAACATTCCCATTGTCACTGGGATTTAGGATCAGCCTGGGCTCAGTGATGGTGTGTGTTGTACAACAAGCAATGTAGCTTTATTGGTGAGGCTAGGACACTGGGGAGTGATTCAAGCAGCCAGAGTTAGGAGAGACAACTGCCCTGTGGGTGAGGGTGGTTTTCTTTTGTTTCTGTTGATTGTGGGAGAGGCCAAGAATGGGAGCAAATAGGGTTTTTCCAAGCAACTCTGAGCTGTAGGCACATGATGGGAGGGAGAGTTTTTGACGTCTGTGATCCTAGTCAGGACAAGCATGACAGCCATCAGAGGGGTCAAAACCACAATGCAAATAAGTATAAATAAGGTCTATTTGGGTTAGATAGGGTCACCATGGATCAACAGGGTTTGTGCCCCCCTAGGTGTGACTTTTTAGGTTCCAAATCTGTAAGAATAAACAGGTAGACAACTTCAGGGGATCTTAACGTGCTCCTTTGGGAAATTCGGGGACCGTAAGCTCTGGAAACTTAGAGCACTTTTTGCAGAATTTCTTCCCTCTGGTCAGTGGCCATCCTCCCATCTCCAGCTCCTATTGCACTACCTACCTCCTATGTCACTCTTAGCAGCTCAGTCTGAAGTCAGGTTTAGGGTGTAGCTGTACACACTGCATGTACTATGCGGAAACAGAGAAGTTACAAAGCTTTTTCAACAGTTGAGACATAAATGACCCTTCACTTCATCCAGTAATAGAGTTTCACAAACCAGCACTCAGAACAGACCCTGGGATCTTCCTGGATCCTACTCAAGCTTAATCAGAAACACAAGAGAAACTTAAAAGGTAACAGAGTTGCCTACTCAGAGGACCATTGATAGAAACAAATATATTCTCCTCTGTCAATTGGTACTAGAACAGGACATCAAAAAATGTGTATTCAGGAGGTTAAAATATCAAAATGCCCCCTTTCCCTCCCATACTAGTGTAAGACCCCAAAGTAAAGACTGAAGCCAGCAACAAGGATTCTAAAGGAGCCTGCAGAAGGTCACTTTCATCTTGGCTAGGGCCTAAGGTTGCAGGTAAAATACAGCGGCTACCCCTGAGAAGGAATCAAACACTGCAACAGGAAAAAATATTTCAAATTAATAAAGAAAACAAAGGAAGAAACATTGAGAAGATATCTTCTTACCTGAGGCACCGGTTAAGATGTGTGAAATTATTTGAATATTATACCATCTAATTCAAGTAGCAGACCTAGGTGTAGCCAGGCAGTGACATTCCCTTGGCCTCTGTTTGCCAAGAAAAATGTCTCTCCTTTCTTCCTCCGGCCCATTACCTTGGCCCCCTGAGTGAGCGGTGCTTTAAGGAGTGCCTGTCTCTCTAGAGGTTCCAAAGTTAGCCCCTGTGCTGTTCATTTTTTTCTGTTACTTCCTGCTCAGAAAGCTGAGCGTCCGTAAGACTCCATGGGTAAGACTTCAGCTTCCAGCCCCGAGCCCCTGTCCATTCCAAGCTCCTCCCCATGGGCCCTCTTGCCTTCCTCTCAGGGCCGGGAACATGCAAAATTCCAGCTGGTGGATGGCTTGACAGATTTACAGACAGCTTCCCTTTTCCTACCTGCAGACCCCTGTTCTCCCCGATCACCCCTCTTCCCTGATTCCTAGTTTCCTCCGTCCTTCCCTGTCCTCCATCCGCTCCTTCCTCTTTCTATTGTTGAATCCCAGTTGAAGTGCATGGCCCACGGCTAGATTATCGTCTCCTGGCTGGCCCCCCGCAGTCTCCACAGCAGATATTCTCATCTTCCCTGGGTCACCTTGCTGCAGTTGCTTCTAGCCCAGCCTCCTCAGCAGTGTCAGATGCTCAGATATCTCAGTGTCTAAAATCAAGGTCACTGGTTCCCTCCAAACATATTCCTACTCCCATCTCCTCTGCTTCTGACTGCTAATGTTTGACATCTTAAAGACATAGAAATCAGATCTTTCTTTTATCCTATCATTTCATTTAGCACCAAACCCAAACACTAACCCTTCTCCGCTTCTACTTTTCCCTAAATCCGTCCTCTGCCCCACCCACCTGAACCACACTGTGGTGCTTTCTTGCCTTCCTACCTACTTCTTCCTGTTCCATCCACCCTGTACCCCACTGCTACACTAATCATCCCTAAATAGGTCTTCCATTCTGCTGCCCACCCACTCAGCAGACTTTCCAGGCCCTGGTTTCCTAGCGGAGCAACTCCCAACTTGATGCACTGTGGCTGGGTCATAGTTGGAGCTCTACCTCGTGTTAATTTTAGTTCTAGGACTAAGTTAACTTCCTACAACCCCAAGTTCTCTTCTGTGGTACAGTGACAATGTGAAAGCTTTCAATTTTCTTTTACTATAATGCATTATATACATATGATGCATATGTGGGACTTCTTATTTATTTTCTAAAATGGTGCCTCCACTTTATGTATTTGTGTGTTTATTTATTCATTAAAAATGTATTTAGTACAGGGTCTACAGGGTCTCACTGCACAGATTGGACTTATAGTGATTCTCCTGTTTTCAGCCTCCCAAGTGCTGGGATTACAGGTTTGCACCACCATGCCCAGTCTCATTCACTGGCTCAGCACGCTCCGGGGATGGGGCTGGCACAGCACACCAGGGGGATCGAACCCCAGTCCCTGCATTTGCCTAAGCAGGTGCTTTAATCCACTGAGCTATCTGGCCAGCCCTTCCATTTTTTTTTTTTTAAATTTGGGATTTATTAACATGTATTTATCTTGGTTTTAAGGTTCTGCATTGCCGTCTCTGTGGCACACGTCTGCACTCTGGCTGTACTTGGGAAAGTGTAAAGTGAGAGGCTCACACGTTCAAGTCCAGGCAGGATGACTTTGTGAGACCCTGTCTCAAAATAAAGTAGAAAATATAACAACAGTAATGCTCACAAGAAATATCTTGGGATACATGCTTAATGTTCTCTGTTTTCTGGGTTCCCTTCTGGTACTGGACAAAGAAAACCAGAAAGGTTGTAATAGCCAGAAAGTCCCCTAAAACCTAGTGTCGAATATCTGGGATATATTCAATGACTTGCAGATACTGAGTTTTTAAAGTCCCCTATTTGTCTTCCTCTTTTTTTAGTATTTAATCTGCAATTTTATTTTATCTTATTTTTTATTTTTTGGCAGAACTGGGGATTGAACTCAGGCCCTTGCGCTTGCCAGGGAAGCGCTTATTCCACTGAGCCATCTCCCCAGTCTCTGCCCCTATTTGTCTCATTGTTGGGTTAGTATAGGGCTGTAATCCACAGAGAGGAGTCTTTGGGGTGCGACGGGAGTGCTTTAATCCTTGCATGCAAAGTTAGCAGTGGGAGCCACTGAATGAGCTCACCCAGCAAGAGTGAAGACACCAGGAGGCTGGGACAAAGCCCAGGGCGACGCCACCTCTGGGACAGATCATTTATTAGATTTCTTAGACCCTAACTCCGAGTCTACCATACTGTAAGTGCTAAATTAACACTAAAAATTGCATTTCCATTAAATGCTATGTTTTATGTATTTACTATTTTATTTTTGTTTGTTTGAGATGGGGACCTTTTTATGTCATCTAGGCTGGTTTTGAACTCCTGGAGTCAAGTGATCACCTTCCCTCAGCCTCCCAAGTAGCTGAGACCACAGGTGTGTGCCACCGTGTCTGGCTCTGTGCGTTCACTGATTCATGTATCGAGTAGATATTTGTTAAGTCCATAGAAAGCATTGGATATGTGCTAAATACCAAAGGTACTTATTGATCTGATGGCAGCAGACACTGTGTGGAAGCTGACGGTTGGCTGGAGGAAGGCTGAAGATGGGTTCAGTCAAATAATCTCAACAGCACCATCATCAACATGACACACAGGATGGCCCAGGGTGATCAACGGGCGTGTTCCTAAGAAAGTGACATTTAAACAAGATCTAAAGGCTGGCTGAGTAGGAGACGGTCAATGAATTCTTAGCAGCCATGACTGAGGGCCTGCGGTGTCTGACGCAGCAAAGAGACTGACCCTGGGAACATCTGGGAGCCAGGAGGCAAAGGCCGTGCTGGGCGCAGGCTGCCGGGCAGCCATGTCTTCTCCTGGGTGTGAAGCTTGCTTAGGTTTCTGCGGTCGCTCTGGCAAGCCACTTTCCATTGCATGTACAAAGCTGAGTTTCTTTGCCATATTAGGATAAAGATGGCAAAGACACATACAAATTCAAGTTTCATTTACACAGTTGTGAAGCTGCCCTCTTATGCTCTCTGTTAAGCCATGTTTGGATGCATCTTTGGGACAAACTCCATGGAGACCCCTGTGCTTAGATAACCTGCCCACCATCCGATTGCAGCCTGCCTGGGGGAGTAACACGCATTTAGCATCGAGCAAGAAACTTCAGCCTGGAGCTAATATTCTCCCTTTATGTGACATAACTTTTGTGACTGGTGGGTTTTCACACAGAACAATGTTATTAATTCTCTTTGCTACTTGAAAGACGTAAGGCTAAGTAGGTTAAGGATTAAAGAGCACATGAGAAAAGCATTTTTTTCTTGTTTCACTTTTGTCATTTAAGAAGAAGATAATACTTAGGAAGATGGGATGGAATTTCCTAGCAGAAACCGCAGGGTCGGGTTGCAGTGGAATTGAGTGTCCTGGGGGACAAAGGCGACATGTTTTAATAAGTTCTCCTTCAGTGCAACCCTTAGAAGGCTTCCTTTCATGGATACTAAGACTTTCAAGCTGTGCCCACCAAGTATTATTTTCCCTCTTCCTCTTTTTAACACCTTGCAAGAAACAGTGTTCTAAATATAAAGCAATTTGTGCATGCAAGAATGAAAATTGAATTAGGGAACGAAAGAGAGTACATCTGAGAAAACGTGGCATGCTGCTTCTCCTTGTCATCTGTGCATCTTGCTCTTGGTTTTGATTTTTTTCCTTCTTTCTTATCTGACTCTGAGTATAAGACAAACCTTTGGGAAACTACTTCTTCACTCGTCTCTCAGATTGTCTGTGAAAACCAATTTATAGCTGGCATTTTTATATTTTCTAACATTGAGGACAGCTGAGTGAAATATTAAATATTTCATATACTACAGAGCTGTGTTGTCTTCTAAATAATTATCTGGGCCACAGCTAGATTAAGAAACTGGTTAAGTTGTTTAATTGTTTGAAAGGGCACTGATCTTAACACTGAAGTTATGGCTCTATGTGGTGTCATCTCCTGCTCTTTGAACTACCATATTCTCTCCTCTTTTTTTTTTTTTTTTTATCAAAGTGATTTATTTCTCCTGTGTTTATCTACAATTCCATGAAATCTCCAGCAGGCTGAAGTTCACACAGCTCTGAAAACTAGGCAGACCCACAGAAGGCCTGGTTGGCTCTTGCTGTCCCCAGTTTATGAATTCTCAGCCAAGGCATACTTTTCTTTTGGTCATTTTTTTTTTTTAAACCAAAAGTCTCATAGCCATACAAAAGGAAGCAAAAACCCAGGAACCCAGGATTTGGAGAACACTGTCCCTGCACCAAAGTGCTTTCATTTCATGACTGCCTTTAGTCTGAAAACAATGTGCTTTCTAAAGCCAAGGCGTGGAGGCAAAGGAATAAAAGGAAGTTAAGTGCAACAGAGAAAGAAGATAGAAGTGGGTCCTCCTAGAGACCAAGGTAGGGAGAGGAAAAAAGGTAACTGAGGTCAAAGCTTAACAGATACCACTTTTTAACGCATTTTTTTGTTTTTAATTTTATTCTCATTATTTGAGTCAGTGTCAAAAGACCCCCTTTTCTGGGTCAGCCTACAAGTGTAGTGCTTGCATGGAGGAGGTGCAGGCCTCTTGCAATTTAAACTTCTTGTCCTAAGCCAGGATCAAAAAGGATTTGGACAAGGACTTCTTTGCTCTATGGCTTCTGGGGGCAAAACACACTCAGGATAGTTTCACCAGGAGTGAGGAATTCACTTGACTCAATCCTGAGCTTTGTCATGGGCCAGGAAGGCTGTGGAGGTTACATGGGGGAGAAACCAGAAACCCAGGCCTGCAGGAGAGTCTTGAGGCTGAGCTCTCCCGATACCGCTTTTCCTTTCTCCTCTCTACACAGCTCTTTGTCTCACTCTGTCCATAGACCAGCTTTTTCTACCCTCTGTATATCAGGCTCCTCTTCCTGTGCCTCTGGAACAGTGACCATTTGTCTCCATGGCAAAACTTCAAATGCTTGCAACAGAAAACTTTTGGGACTCAAGCTAACCCAAGAATATCCTCTATCTAGATCAAATGATGTCCTTCACCCAGTCACTTAAAGTCAGGGTCACATGATATAATCGTGAGTTTAGGGACCCACATTTGTCAACGTGGAATAGTTCTGAGAAAGACAATTTACTTGGGGCATGGTGGCACACTCCTGTAAGCCCAGCACTTGAGAGGCTGAGGCAGGAAAATTGCCGCCTGAATTGGCTAGTGAGTTAAAGGTTAGTCTGAGCTACATAAGGAGATCCTGCCTCAAAAAAAGAAAAATATTTACAGAATACAATGCAACTAAAACAATAAAAACAAATTAATTGGGCCAGTGAGATAGCTTAGCGGACTAATTGCCTGCTTACGAAAGCACAGGGACCAGGCAGTTCCGCTGTACCACATGCTGTGCTGGCCCTGCCCCAGGGCGTACTGAGCCAGCCACAGATACGGGGTGTGGTGGCGCTCGCCTGTAATCCCAGTGCTGGGGAGGCTGAAAACAGGAGGATCGCTATGAGTCTGAGCTGCGTAATGAGACCCTGTACCAAAGACATTTAAAAAAAAAAGGAATTACCAGTCCACACCACAGCAATGATGAAGGTCACATATTAAAAATTGAGTGAATGAAGTAAAAAATAGGACAGTAGAGGCTGTTAAGTGCACACTGCAGGATTTCACAGACATGAAGTCTAAGGACTGACAAAATCAAATCAGTGACCATGGATGCGAGATTCATTGTTACTTTGGAGGGGTTTTGACTGGCAAGGGTATGGGGAAACTTCATGGGCTTCCAGAAATGCTATGTATATGGATCTGAGGGGTTGTTACACAGGGGTGGACTTAATGTAAAATGTAATCAAGGTGCACATTTAAGAAAATGTGTGTCTTTTACTGTATGTTATGTCTAAATTTAAAAATAAAAACCCACTATCAACCCAATTGCTCTTACACAGAAGGAGCTCAGCACCATTTCTCGAGGCCACCAGGAAAGCCAGCAGAATCCCTCTGTGCTCTCCTGGTGTTATTCAGACACTTGTGCCACAGCTTGCTTCTAAACACTGCTTCCAAATATTTTTGTTTAATAAAACCAAGTGAATTCATAATAGCGGGGCTCCCTTCAGCTCTGTCAGGAGAGGATGGGTGAGGTAAGGAGTCCAAGTCTGGTGTTTGGCAGCACAGTGCGTGGCCGGCAGGGGAGAGCTTGGTGTAGCACACTTGGTGCGCCTGGGAGACAATTCCCAGACAGAAAGCCAGCTTTCCGCTGGTGTGTGAGCGCACAGCCTGTCTTGGCTAGAAACACTGGCATCTTCTACATTTTTTTTCCTCTGTCTTTTGACAAAAGAGTGCTTTGTGCAACGAGGGAATCAAGAGTCCTGGAGGCGGGTGGGGTACTTCCTCAGCCTCAGAGCCTCTCCCTAAGGAGATTCAGCCACAGCATCCTCTGTGAGCCAGGAGCAAGACACCGATGGGCACGTGAAGGCCCCTGGGCTCCGTGTCACCTTCTGTGTCGGGTCTTCCTCAGCACCACGTCTTGTCCTGGACAGGCACCTAATGAGTCTCCAGGTCCTGCCAAGACTTAGCATTTCTTTGTGTACCTAGGGTGGGCCTTTTTAATTAATCTCCAAAGCATCTGGATCCTGTTTCTCTAGATGGGTTAAGTAACTAAGCTTCTTGAGCCCCTCGGTCTAAGCCCCATGAGAACGAAAGAGTGAACTGCTTCGTGAGGGATTTGCCTCACTTCCAGACTGTCTTCCTTATGTGAGCTGACAAGATGCCGTGCCCCTTTCCCAGGGTGGATGTCACCACAGAGGCGGGATGGGCTTAAGTTCTGAAACAGGAGTAGCACATTGTGGGGTCGAGCAGAAGTCCATATGAAATCTCCCTGAGAGAAATTTAAAGCTTTTCTTTTCTGTTTTTATTGTGTTTGCCACTCCCAGCATTATCCCTGACTTCTCTGTCACTTTCTTCACACCTTTTCCCTGGGACAATCTTACTTCTCTCCCTCTCCCTCTTCCTTTCCCTCTTTCACCATCACTAATTGCTCTGTCCCATCAGCTGTATCTCCCAACAACCTCTCTGGTGACACCCCCTTGTACACAGCAGAAGTAGGGGAGACATCCCATTTTCTACATCCCACAATGTGTCTCTCCCAAACTTAACTCCACAGTCTGACTAAACAAGATACATAGAATTTCGAAAACCCAACTACATTGACATCTTTATTTACATTCTCATCTTCTGCTCTTGTCTTCTTTTTTTCGCAGAACCGGGGATTGAACTCAGGCCCTTGCACTTGCCAGGGAAGTGCTTATTCCACTGAGCCATCTCCCTGGCCCTGACATCTTTATTTACTTAAATCCTCCAAATATATAGTTTTTTTGAAGTACACAATATGGTTTTCATTTTATCCAAAATATACTGGCAAGATTGATTAAATGATCTACTTTGTTTAGCTTCTAGTTTAAAGAGCTTTTAACTGTAAATTCTTAATCATAGGAAATTTTCCATGTCTCTAACTTTGTAAAAAAGTTTTTGGAACATGGTTCATTTCCAGTGAATACAAGAACATGATGAACTTTCACATACCTACCACTCAATTTTCACAATTATCTAGTTTGTTGATCTTGTTCTTTTTATTTGCTACACATATTTCTCTTTCCTTCAATATTTTTAAGCAAATCTCAGTTATTTCACTATCTCTACTTCAGGGTATTCACTGACCTTTAACATTCATAAAGAAACACAAAGGCAGAAGGATAAGAAAATAATTTAAAATATTTGTAGAATTGTCCATTTTTATGGTACATTTATTTAGAAATATAAAGAGTCGATGAATTTATAGTATAACAAACTTCAACTGTGTTTCGAATTATTCCAGGGCTTCAGAGACAGTAATTCATGGTAAAGGCACATGTTTTGCCAACTAATGTTTATTCTAATTTTTTCTCGGTCTAGCCACTTACTACAAAGCTCCTACCCTTCTTGAGATCCATTACCTGGAACCAAAATGGGATGCTTCATGTATTAAATGAGAGGGAAGAAAAAGGCTATCACACATTGCACTGTGCTTTACAATCTATATGTCAACATTTAAAAATAAGTCAAAACTAAATTTGTTTTTAAAATGTGAAGGCTACCTGGAGCCATATTATTTGATTTTAGACAAAACATCCAGAGACAACGGAAGGTACCGTGCATCAGAACTAAGGAACAGTGATGATAGCTTTTCTTGCTGTGTCTGTCCTCGTTCCTAAGCTACTCTGTGCTTTCTTTTTCTATTGAGGTGAAGTCTTCTTAAGTAGCTGTAAGGACCCAGAACAAAAGCCTTGTTAGATCCTTCTGGATTTTTTTTAAAGATAACCAGAAAGGTCTCAGTAGTATTGATTGCAAAAAAAGAAAAAAATGTGTTAGTCTATCTGAATTCTAAAATCTCAGAATAAATCTGTTAGCTGGAAGCTGGGAAATCGACCTTTCGTTTGCCTCCTAGCTCAGCTCTTTGAGGGTAGGCGTACTAGAGCATAGCCCATCTTCCTAACAAGCCTTAGGCCAATTCGGAGGGTGGTAGGTTCAGCTTGGAATGGAGCAGACTCTCAAATGTTTCTCTGTGGGAGCGAGTTACAACATGATACTGTAAAGATTTGTCTCAGATTGTTCTAGAATCACACGTAAAATCTAGAAAATGTCAACTGTCCGTATCAAAGAATGATAATGTGTCCATAAATGAGCCCACACAAAGGCCAGTATTGTACCACTTACTTCCAAAGATTTGAGGCTTCGCAGTTGTTTATCTTTTGGCAAAGTGATCTCCTGATACTGAATTGTAACCCGTGAGCACAGGGGTAATTGATAGAGCTGATACAGGGCCACGGAGTGTGCATCAGTTGTGTTTTCTTTGACTGGGGAGATTGCAGGTTAGCAGGCGGGCCTAGGTTTTTTTTTTTTGCCATCTTTGCAGATTCTTTGCTGGAAAATTTCTTTTCCCTCATCTAAAAGGAGGGGTTCTTGACACTCAACTGTGCATCGGGAGAGTCTGTGAAGCCTCTACATGTGGAGGTAAAACTTTCTGAATACGGACTTTATCCAGAGAGGCCACAGTTTTTCATTCCATTTTCAAGTGATCCCATTCCTCAGGAAGGTTCAAATCCCTTTTTCACTGTCCAAATTTCTAGGCAAAGTAAGGGAAAACTCAAAACTTTCACCTCCTGTGCTCAGGCTTCAGTGCGTGGTCTTCAGTGCGTGGTCCTCCATCCCCCTGCCCCTGACAGCCCAAGGGACAAGCCATCTGCTTTGAACCCATTTGTCAAAGCTCTTATTAGATTTTTATAGTGATAACAATTCTCAACAACCGTTCTTGTTAACACTGGCAGAAAAGCCACATATTAGCCCTGAGGAGCTAAGTTTGATTTTCTCCCAAGTACTTGCTGAAAACTCTAAAAGCAATGGAGCACTTTTTACAGGAACTACACATGGATTTAGTGACAGACTGTCTACATAATGTAGCGGAACTGCAAGAGACTTGCTCACGTCTTCCTTTTCGTGTTTTGTAGATAGTGAACACATTTAGTTATCTTTAGCAACATGGTCAGGTGGGTTCATACCAACTGTCACTTTCTGTAAATATTGAATTCCTTTTCCTTAAGTACAGGCATACTGGATATGCCAACAACAACTTTCACCTACTTGGGCAGATCAATAATATTTAAAATTATACACAATAACGTCCACCTTTATGGACATAAATAATGGATGCATTAGTGTTATTAGGAATGACAGGCTCTTAATTATGAAAAAGACCTTTCACTGCAAAAGCTGAAATATAGAAAAGTACTATTTGTACCACTACAAAGTTGCATAATTTGCCTTTAGATTATGTATTATAACATCTAGCTTTGGGATTTCCAATTCTGCCTTGATGTGCATATATATATATATATATATATATATATATATATATAATTTTCTAGTTCATAATTCTTAAGTTTCTATTACTGTTAAGCTCTGGATATAAAAAGGACACTCAGTCAACATCCTTCTGACCATCTCTTCAAAAGGTAATTTCAGAATATGAAGAAGACCTCTAAGGTAAGATTTTCTAAATGCAGTTCATAAACCTCTGGTGGTTTGTAAAATCAATGTAGAGCATTGCAACTTTTGGATTTTAAAAATGAGACGATATAAGATATCAGAAGGCATGGTGTATATTAAATGTAAGTACTATTTTTGAAAAATTTTGTTTTTGAACATCTGCAGTATGCTAGTAAACATTCAACAAGTTGGTTCTGTGGGGAAAAACTTATGTGGTAGATACACATAATTTTATTAAAATTTTATGGATATAAATGATTCTTTTTTGACAATATACAACTAATAGTGATTATAAGATACTCTTTAGCAATTTGAAATTGCTAATTGATTCTCATAGAATGCTCTAATTTTTGCCAATCTTTCATATCTGTAGGAGGCTTATAGATTGAGTTCAACTCTAAATCAACAAAATCAAACCACCAATAAGTGTTTCCCCTCTCTCTGACTTTTCAAAAAAGTTCCTTCTATTCAGGCATGTATGTTAGTTGATCAATTCATTTACATTAACAAGTAAAATGGAAAGAGGACAACAAAAACATATCAGAACCTCAGTAGTTACACAAATATCTTTGCTGAATTAAACAACTGCACTTAATAACAGGCTCACAAAACTTACAAAATTGTGAGAACTACTCTCCTAAGCCCACACACACCAGCTCCCACTCAACACCAAGTGTATCACAACAGAAAGGGAATTTCCTGCTGGAGGTTGTCATTAATAAGTTTGACAAACACAGATCTAAAAATGTATGCCTCATGTTGACACTCTGTTTACACTCTTAGCAGGCCCTGGTGCTACACTGAATTTCCCAGTTTTCTACATATTGGAAGAGAAGAGCAAGTTATTTTCCCCCTTTCCTTCATATTCCTTGGCATTTGATTCCTTAACACCTAAAATCAGATATTTCTCTTTTGTTTTAGTTTAAGAGAAGAATGTTATCCAAACAACCCAAAGTAGAATCTATTGTAGGGCTTGTTTCTGTGATCAGCTTAAATCTAGGGTGAACTGCTGAGAATTCTACAAATTAAAATCCAAAGGGGAAGCTCTGCCTGGGCATCTCAGCCTCCTTGCTCTCTACAAAATGACCATGTGGCCTCCCCAATCCTCACAACCCAGACATATCAGAGTTCCTATAGTTTATACCACGACACAGCTTTCTAGCTTTGCCCCTAAGGATATATAGACTTTACCTTCTTCTGCTCTACTTTATTGAGATATAACAGACAAGTAAAAACTGAACATAGCTGAAGCACGCAATGTAACTTTCTGATATACATATACATTGTTATGTAATCACCACAATCACACTAATTAATACACCCATCATCTCACATGATTGCCTATTTTGTGGTGAGAACAACCCAACATATTCTCAGCACACTTTGAGTATTCTGTGCATTAAGTAAAGCCACCACGCTGGACATGATGTCTCAGGAGCTTATTCATCTAATTACTGAAAGTCTGCATCCTTTGACCAACATCTCCCTTATTCTCTCACTCTCCCAGGCCCTACTCTTTTATTTTCTGCTGCTCTTAGTTCAAGTTCTAAAAATCGTACAAGTTCTAAAAATCGAGATCGTGCACCATTTGTCCTTCTGTTCCTGGCTTCCATCACTTAGTAAAATATCCTCTAGGTCTATGCATGTTGTCACAAAAGCAAAATTTTCTTCTTTTTTATGGTTAAATAATATTTTGTCACATATGTTGTCATCAGTTACTTAACAAGGGAGGTACATTGTGAGAAATGTGTCATGAGGTGATTCTGTGTTTGTGTTAATATTGTAGTATATACTTATATAAACTGTACAGCCATGACATCAACAGGCCATCCGGTCTTATGGGACTAGCACCATCATACATGAAGTTCATGAGGGAAATGCATCACGCTATGAATCACACGACTGTGTATGTACCACATTTTCTTTTTTTTTTTTTTTTTTTTGGTGGAACCGGGGATTGAACTCAGGACCCTGCGTTTGCCAGGCAAGCGCTTATTCTACTGAGCCATCTCCTTGGCCCCAACATTTTCTTATTCTTTGTCCATTTATCTTTTAACCAACACATAGGTTGTTTCCTTGTCCTGGCTATTATGAAAAATGCTGCAAGGCTGGATTTTTTTTTCAATGCTGGGGCTTGAACTCAATGTTTCATACATACTAGGCAAGTGCTTTACCACTAATGGTATATCCCGGCTTGTGAACGATGATCCAATGAACACAGAGGCTTAGCTATCTCTTCAAGAGAGTGATCTTATTTCTTGTGGGTATATTCTCAGAAGTAAAACCTTTGGACAGCATAATAATTCTATTTCTAATTTCTTTGAGAATCTCTATACTGTTTTCCACAGTGGCTAGGGATGCTGTTTTTTCCTGAGCTCATAAAATATAAGAACTATCCTTATCAAAATAAGTTCTTTGTAATCCTTCTCTAAATAATAATAGCTACTATATCTATTGAACAGTTGTCCTATGTCTACAACTACTGTGTGTAAGCATGCAAGTAGTAGACGCCCATCTTGAAATGACTGAAATAATAAGGACATATATTGGCCCAACTAACTTGCAGCCTCCATGCTCAGTGAGACCGTGGCAGAGCCTGGGCCTCTGTGGCTAGATGTGCTGCTTCAGTGTTACCTGTATTCTTTCAGTGTTTTTCTCTTGCTCATGGTTTCAGCAGTAATCAAGATGCACATTACTTTGTTTATATCTAGCAAAAGTAAGTGCTATTAATTAACCATACTTTCCAGAAGGCCCATGGTTGACTCAGATCAAAAGCAAAGGAGGAATAGATATTGAGAAATCACATACTGTGACATTTTTCAATTTTTCTTCTACATGTACTTTAAAATAACTGTCATTGATTTATTTAATATCCAACAGAATCATCATCCTAACTTACACTATCTTGGGAAACCTAATAGATACAAATAAATTTTTGGAATGAATCATGCACTATCTTACTCTTCTTGTTTTTGATAGCTGAAACCTAGCAACAACATTACTATTTACTGTTACTATTTTACTAAATACATTTTACTGTGAATATTTTATAACGAAAAATTTTTAATATTTTCTCAGAAAGTGAAGTAACTTAACCAAAAGATCAACACAATTTTTTAAAGCTTTCCTTTTTTTAAAAAAAAATGGATTTACCAAAAAAAATAAAAAAATAAAAAAATAAAAAATGGATTTACCTTCCCATGAGCAGTGGGCAACACTGCCCATTTTCCTATGACCTAACATTTGTCATTATATTTTTTAAAAAATCTTTGATAACTTGATAAAAGAATGCTTATCCTTTATATATCTGTATTTCTGAACATTAGTTCATTAAGTTGAGTACTGTTACTGTTAGGTTTTTCAGTGCAGTAGAGAGGCAGAAGCAAAAGAGAGGCCTTATTTAGGACAAGAAGACCTCAGGGATCCTCTTATCTGAGACAAAGGAAACTGGGATTATAAAGACTAGGGGAGGAGTCTGAGGGGCAGGCTCAGTGACGTGTAAGGAGCTGATTGGGTTTTTTATTTTCCCACGGGAAGGATAGGCTAAGGGGAGAAGGGGGCGGGGGAAGTGGTCATTGGGAAGGTAAGCTGTTGTTTTTGGCCTTCAGCCATGTTAGACCACCATAATGGTTCAGTAATTCATACTCAGGCTGGAAACTATCAGTTACATTTACCTTTTTTTTTTTTTTTGGCAGAATCGGGGATTGAACTCAGGCCCTTGAGCTTGCCAGGGAAGCGCTTATTCCACTGAGCCATCTCCCCAGCCCCTACAATTTATCTTTTAAAATAATAGCCACTTACTCTTGAGCAAACGATGCCTGTAAAGGATACTTACTTGCATCATTTTTAATAACAATAAAAGGACTGGAAACTGCCTGACTATCCATCAGTATAAAAACTGGCTCAATGAAAATAGCTCATCTATACGATGGGAAATTATGTATTGATTCTTTAAAGCATACAAGGGATGCGGAGGCTGGGGATATAGCTCCATGGTGCAGCACTTGTCTGTCACAGGCAAGACCCTGACTTCTCTCCCCAGCAACACCCCCACCACACAGGCACCAGGAAGTGCCTTGTAAGAGAGACAGCTAAAGGGAAAAATATATATGGTAGCACGAATGAAAGGGAGATGTCCATCTATACCTTTTGTATTTTAAAATATTTATTCATATGCTTATTGTTGTGGTTTAGATTTAGAAGTGGGGACTCTGGAATGCAATCAGATCATAAAGCATCATACACATCAGTGGGTTAATTCATCGATGAGTTCATAGCTGAATGTCCTAGTAGGAGGTGGGTCTTGCTTAGCTGAGGAAGGTCACTGGGCTGTGACCTGGAAAGCTGTATTCATATCCCTGGATTCCTCTTCCTTCTTCTGTAACTGTCCTCCCTCTCCATCTTCTCTCTCTCTCTTCTCTCCCTTCCTGGCTTCCCTGGATCAAGCAGATTTTCTCTGCCACTCCCTTCTGTCATGCTCTTTGGAATCAGTCAGCCATGGACTGAACCCCCTAACATTCTGAGCCAAATACATCTCTCTTTCTTTAAGATGTGAGTGTCTGGTATATTGTCCCAGTGACAGGAAGGCTAATACAAAATAATTGGTACCAAGAGAAGTGGTGTAGCTGTGATGGTACCTGCCTATGAGATGCAGAAGTCTTTCGAACTGGCTTGTGGGAGGAACTAGGAAAAGTTTGGAGAATTGAGTTGGAGAAAAACTAGAAAGTTGTAAATAGAATTTAATGAATGGCTTTGATTGCAGCTCAGAAGACCAGAAAGCTAATAGGAATGCAGACAATAAAGGTCAGGCTCATGGGATTTCAGATGGGAATGAGAACTCTGTAAGGAATTGGACTGGGGGTCATTTGTGGTAATGAATGTGTCTACATTCTGCCCATGTCCTAAAGCTTTGTATGAGGCTAAAATTAAAAGTGTTAGACTGCTGGGTTACCTGGTGGGGGAAATTTCAAGGAAGTAAAATATCAAAGCTGTGGCATTGGCATGGGTACTACTGGTTCCTGTTAGCTAGATCTACAGTGAGAATTGAGACCAAAAATCCAAGCTGAACAATTTAAAAACTTTGCAGTTTAGTCAGAAAGGAAGCACATGTAAAGCTAGGGTCAAGGAGAGTGTGATTGTTGAATGGATTAGTTTCATTAAAAATAAGTCAGGTCCTGAGTTCAATCCCTGGTACCAAAAAAAAAAAAAAAAAAAAAAAAAAAAGGAGGAGAAAGAAGAGAAGAAGGAGGAGGAGGAGGAGGAGGAGGAGGAGGAGGAGGAGGAGGAGGAGAAGGTGGAGGAGGAGGAGAAGAAGGAGAAGGAGAAGGAGGAGGAGAAAGAGAAAGAGACAATAGGAATGATGGCTTGAAGGCACCTCAGGAATTTGTCAGATTATATCCATCATAGGTTGAAAAGTGTAAATGGCTAAACATTTTTTTTGGGGGAGAAAGACTTTGCTTGGGAAAAGAATCCCAGAGTGCCATGCACATTCAGGGCCACCCAGGGAAGTGTATCCTTGAGTTTGTCCATCCAGGCACTCCGAAGGCCACTACAGTTGTGGCTCAAGGGGACATGAGTTGGCGCAGATTTTAGCATCATCCACATGGTAGTGATTTTACAAGGATGCACAATGCCGCGCATATAGGGCCATGGAGTCTTTCACCCAATTTTGATTTTATTATTTTATTTTATTTGAGATAGGATCTCACTATGTAGCTCCAACTGGCCTTGAACTCATGGCAATCCTCTTTCCTTTGGTTACCAAGAGTCAGGACTGCAGGTACGTGCCGCCATGTCTAGCTGTGCCACCATGTCTGGCTCCACACAAATTTTAAAAGGACAGGCTGGAAAGCTAAGAAATGTGGTGTGAGAGGGTCACAGGCCTTGCCTGTGACCGCCTAAGAAGGTGATGCATATAGCTAGTAAGGACGAAGCCAAAGCTACAATGGCTACCCAGGTAACAAGAGATACCAAGAATGTGAAACATCTGCCAAGCAAAACTGCAGACAGTGAACAGAGCCGGTCCAATGTGGATGAGTGTGGTGTCTCCCTGCCTGGTAGTCCCACTTCCTGCCTCCTGAAATGCACCCTTCCCACAGTGAACTGAGTGGTCTTTTTGAAATACAAACACATTTTTAAAAATGTTCTATGTGATAGCAGATCAAAACAGTGTTTGTCTTTCTCTGTCTGGCTTATTTTATTTAGCATAATATTCTCCAGGTTCATCTGTGTTGTCACCAATTGCAGTATGTCCTTTTATAAGGCTGAATGATCTTCCATTACATGCATATACATACATATTATATTATGTGTGTGTGAGATGTGATATATACAAACCTCATGATGTATTCATTCATGTCAGTGGATCCTTAAGCTGGTTCTGTATCTTGGCTATTGTGAATGACCCTACAATGAACATAAGAATTCAGAAACCTCAATGAGATTTTGGAAATGAAATTTGATCTCATTTCCTTCTGGGATATACCCAATGAAAAGATTTCTGAGTCATCTAGTGTTTTGTTTTGTTTTATTTTTCTGTATCAGAAGATTGAACTCAGGACCTTGGGCTTGCCAGACAGGTGCTTATGCCCCTGAGCTACCTCCCCGGCCTAGTATTTCTGTTTCCAAGTTTTTGGCATGCCATCATATTCTTTTCTATAACGGCTATACCAATTTACATGCCCACCAACGCTGTTGAAGGGTTATCTTTTCTGTACACTATTGCCAACACTGCTTATCTCTCCCTCTCTCTTTTCGTGATAACAGCATCCTGCCAGGTGTGAGGTGATATCTCATGATCGTTTTTATTTGCATTTACCTGATGATCTCACTTATATGGAGCTCCTGAAAGGAAGGGAAGAAAGAAGGAGCCAAAAAGAAGAGACAGAGACAGACTCTGGGTACCAGGAGCAGGATGGGGAGAATAGGGAGAAGCAGATAATACTGTACAAACTTGTAGTTAAGTAGATGAAGTTGTCTACATATCTAATGTACAGCATGATGACTATAGTTAATAATGCTGTACTGTATCCTGAATATTTGCTGAGAGAGTACGTTTTAGGTACTCTTAATACACACATCCAGAAACCATGGAAAATCATGGGCATATAAAGTTGTTTGATTGGAGAAGGCATTTTTTTTCCTATTTTATTTATTTATTTATGTGTGTGTGTGTGTGTGTGTGTGTGTGTGTGTGGCCAGCTCAGCCCACCAGGGGGCGGGGCTGGCTGACATGTGGTGCTGGGGGATTGAACCGCTGTCCCTGTGCTTTGCTAAGCTTGTTGTAAGTAGGTGCTTTAGACCACTGAGCCATCTCTCCAGCTCTGGAGAAGGCATTTTGATGAGTGTATCAAGACATCATGTTGTATGTTGTATACGTCAAAATATACCTAGTAAAATAACAACATAATACTCTAATGGCTTCCGTGTGTGTGTGTGTGTGTGTGTGTGTGTGTGTGTGCATGCATGTGTGGTACTTAGGATTGAACCTAGGCAGAGAACAAACCCAAACTCATCACTGTGATCTGGATCACCTTTAGGACTTTGTTCTATCTCTTCAGCCACCCCGGTCATCTTTCTGTTCTTCAAGTGCACAAGCCTTGGGTTTTTCTCTCCCTCTTCCTTCTCCCTGGGCCCCTCTTCCTCCCAGCCTACCTTCTTCACAGAGCTCTCTCCTTTTCTTCATGGTATTGAAGGCTGGACCCAGACAACACAGTTGCTAAGCAAGAGCTCTACCACTGACCTACATCCCCAGCCCTTTAAATTTCTTCACTTTGAGACAGATTCTCATGAACTGCCCAGCTGGCCTTACACTCACAATCTTCCTGCCTCAGCCTTCCAAGTCACTGGGGTCACAGCCCCTTAAGGTGGCTCCTTAACATAACTCACACCTCAGCTTGTATGTCACCACCTTGGTGAGGTTACTTCTTCTAAATTTGTGTGTTTTCTGCTACTAGGGTAGCAGAAAACAGGAGGATCACTACAAGTCTGAGCTGTGTAGTGAGACCCTGCACGCATGTACACACACACACACACACACACACACACACACACATGCAAATAACAAACATTTCTTCAGCTGGACATCATGGTGCACCGCTGTAATCCCAGCACTATGGGAGACTGAGGCAAGAGGATGGCAAGTTCAAACCCAGCCTGGGCATCTTACCAATTTAGCAAGATCCTATCTGAAAAACTAAAAAGTACTGTGTGTGTAGCTCTGTGCAGAGGCCCTAGGTTCAATCCCCAGTACCATACACACACATGCACACACACAGAACAAAACAAAAATAAATGTTTGCTGAATTAATGAATCTCAGATAGTCTTTAGAATTTCTTTCTTTCTTTCTTTTTTTGGTAGAACCAGGGATTGAACTCAGGCTCTTGTGTTTGACAGGGGAGCACTTATTCCACTGAGCCATCTCCCCAACCCCAAAATTCGAGGTTTTTTTTTTTTTTTTTTTCAGTACTGGGGATTGAACTCAGGATCCTGAGCTTGCCAGGCAAGCACTTATTCTACTGTGCTATCTCCCCGGCCCCAGATAGTCTTTAGAACAATTTTTCCTCATTATACAAATGGGGAAATGATACAAAGAAAATAAACACTGTGACTCATCCTCATGTCAGACACTGACAAAAGGATGTACAAAGGGCGGTACAGGGCTACAGGATAAATCCTGAGAGTACTTGGCTAACTTTATCAGATACAAAAGTTACATTTCTTGTTATATAGGTCTTGCTATATCTTGGTCTTAACTATCCAGCAGAAAAGTATAAAAATGAGGTATATAAAGTAAATCCATATTAATACAAGGAGCTGTAAAAGGCTCAAGTCAATAACTTCTGAGGATAATCCACTAATATTATAAACTGCTAGACAGTGTTAGATTGTTTAGTTGAATTCAGACACCTATAGTATTTAGATGCCAATAGAATATTCACCTCTGACAGGACAAAAAAAAGATACAAAGGAAATATCATTTTGTATTTATATATACAAAATAGTTAGGATAAATTTACAGCTACTATCGCTTAATTCAATGAGAAGAAAGAGGCGCACTAACAGTGTTTGGACAGAATATCCTGTCTGCTTCTTGTGCTATGGATAACCACTAAGAAGATAACAATGTACAGTGTATTGACTTATCAAAACTGTCCTATTAATCAGCTGTGAAACTGTCTCATTCATATTTATTTCTCAATAAAAATAAATTAAAAAAAGAAAGAAAGAAAATAAACAAATTGCCCAGTGGCAGAAAAAGATTTGGACTACATTGTTCACTGTCAATACTCAGCTTTTTTCTTTCCTTATTTTGTGGTGATAGGGATCAAACCTAGGGCCTTGCACATGCTAGGCAAGTACTTTACCACTAAGCTACGCCACCGGCCCCAAACTGTTAACTTTAATATCACAGTTTGTTTTCATTTGTGAATGTTACACTTATATTGCATGCTCCCCCAACAGAACTATAATTAAAATTTTTCCCTTGTCTCCTGAGGAAAAAAAAAAAACTATTGACTTTTTATAATCAATCACTTTACCTGGAACCAGGGTAAAATAAGTTATAGAATTTTTTATAAATTCTAAAAGTCATGGAGGAAATTAACAGGCCAGCTTTCTTGAATGAGCATGGACAAGAAAGGAGATGTAATTTTTCGAAAGGCCACCATCCACAAAAAACAACACTGGTGGCACAAATCTTCCTTTCTGAAAAAGAAAACCAAGGGCTGGATACAGATTAGTACCTGGAACACAATTGGCTCAGCTGCGCTTTCATCTCAGATATTTCTGCTGAGCTCTTTGGCTGCACAGAGTCTAACCGATCCACTTTCTCTGTCACAACACCCTAGTTCACATGAAGAAGCAAGGAAAACATTCTCAGATCTTTTATCATTTAAAAAAAACCCCTCAAGTTATTACTACGGGACGGATTTCACAAAAGAAGAATCGGCATTATCTCAAATTTCCCATGAGGATGCCAGCAATAATGAAAGGTTGCTAAGAAATATAGTACAGTACTTTATTTCCATCAAAGAACCACGTCAGGGAAATGGAGGCGGGAGTGTTTCCCACCGCCCTGGGCTCCAACGCCCTTCTAAACGGGTTCATTTCAGTCCCTTGGGTATTAGCTAGAATCAAACTGGAAAATCTCTACAAGATCAAATAGTAATATGTTCCTAAATTATGGGATTATTTTCTGTGCTTGAAGCAATTAAAGTATCTACATGAATTAGCCATGAGCAAATATTTCAAGATACGGCCTACACACATTACCTGGACTCTTGTCAAGCTGACAGTCCTTTAGCTTGCCAAGATTTCCCACCAAAAGACATACAATTTTCACAGATCTTGACTTGCTGGTAATTTATTCCACTAGAAATTGGCTTAAGACAAAGTGGAGCACTAGGAGCTCAAAATATATCTAATGGGATAGAGGAGGAAATAAAGTCTTACTCTATTAGGAGATGCTGAACAGAGCAAGCATGCTGAACATGTTCTGATTCTCAAATCTTACTTTAAATTTTCTCTGGCCTTATGCCTAGCAGTGGCAAGAAGATGTAGGGTAGTAACTCTGTCTTATACCCTTCTCGTGTAGTTTTGCTTATTTTGAGGGTCGGTCACCATTTTGGTACCAACCTTGAGACATCTTTTCATTGTTCTTACATCCTTAACGCCCTTGGAAGTACTGTACTACACCACTTTGCCTTATCAGATTGGTGCAGAAGAAAAGCCTGACCATAACAAGTGTTCAGAAGGATGTAGGAGAGTGAGAACATTCAGACAATACTAGTGGGACTACAGACTAGCCCCACCTTGGGGATATCAACTTGTCAATATTTTGAATAGTTGGCAATCTATATGACCACAGGCCTGCCAGTATTACTTCTAGGAATGAACTGCAAGTTTGCATAAGAGCACACCTATAGAATGTTCATTGCAACACTATTGGTAATTGTAAAAATTGGAAACAGCCCAGATTTCCATCCAAGATAAAAATAGATAAGGTGGAGTAATCAATACAATAAAACAACATGCAGCAATTAAAATTAATTCATTAGCTCTGCATAATACACCTTTAAAATACAACGTGAAGTAAAACTTTAAAAAGGAATTTATAGGAAAAAATATATAGTATGTTGCTATTTGTGAACAATATTCTGTGTTGTGTACTCATATAATCCTACACAGAAGGAATATACAACTATGAATGGAATTGAGAAACCCCAAATTCAAGGTACAGGGGGCTTTGACAAGGTTTGCAGAAAAACAGGGCAAAGAACATAGGGCCCTCAAATACATATGTGATTTATTTTGTAAAATAAGTACACATATCTGAAACAAATACAGCAGAATGTTAGAATTTTGGTTGGTTTTGACTGTATTGATGATGGTCATCTTGAACTAGGATTGAAGAAATACAGATCGGTAAAAATGAAATAAGTAAAATTATATTTTTAAGAAAACTGCAGCTTCAGGACAGTCACCCAAAGTCACAAGGCCCCTTTTCCCTTCCAGAAAACTTCTGACACCTTCCCAAATCGTATGGGTTTCAAAAATACACTAAACCTGTACATCGGGGCCTTGTGCTTTTCTCTTACAAATTGGGCTGGTGCTTTTCACCTGTACATTGAACCTGCACTTTGGCTTCAATACTATCAATTTACGAATTCTACAGACTCCACCCTCAAGGAAACAGTGGATACAGGAGTGTAAGCTTCACACGCTGTCAGAGTGTGCATCCTGATCCAGCCCTCTAATGGACACCTGACAGGCACTAGGAACACACAATCTAGGTCATCTTGAGGACCCCTCAAACATACAAATGCTCCTAGCCTCAAACCATAACACGCCTCTCTTCTGAGGACGTGCATTCTATTTATTCTGGGTGTGTACTTCTACTTTCTTGTGACATACAAAGCGTCTACTCCATTGGCGGGAGTAGTTAAAGTCTCCATCTCCTTCCTCAGACCCCATGAGATGACAATATTATTCACCACACATCTCTATGAATGAACTACTAGGAGGAAATCATTACTGTCAGCTGTGGGTTGTTTCCATTCAGTAATCACGGGAAGAGCATCTTCAATAAGTCAGGTGTTATGTCAAGAGCAGAGGCTGTGGAGGCTCATCGGAGACACTAACTCCTCCACAAGTCATCTGTCCCTCTAGCATCACCCGCTGCCTTCTGTCAGGTCATCAGGTTTCACGACATCTTTCTACCCACAGAAGCACTGTGAATGGGACTTGCTGCACTGACCAAGAACCCTGTTATCTGTGTTGTCCACTGTGGTAGCCATTAGCCACCAAGTAGCTACTAAACACTTAAATGCCACTAATGCGACTTAGGAACTAAATTATTAGCTTTAACTGATTTGAATTTAAATAGCCACACATTGGATGGTACAGTGGTAGAGCACATGCTCTTCGAGGGTAGGTACTGCCTCTTTCCCATTTTTAGAATCCCAGACTTGAGTCCCACTTCTCCTTCAGAATGTCTACCAAGACCCTGTTACACCTTATGGAAAATGTTGATGAGTATCTGTTAAATGGAAATATAAAATTGAACTCTTGTGGTGCCATTAGTATGCTCTCCTGGGAAATTCTCTTAATCTTTGTATATTCATTCATTCATTAACTCATTCATTCATTGATTTATCAAACACATTCTGTGCTGAGCTAAGAGGATCTAAAGTAAATAAAATATAGCCCCTATCTTTGGGGAATTTATGACTCTGTACGGATTATAGTTCCAAATGAAATGAAAAGGTGAATCTTGGTGGTTTCTAAGGTCTCTTACAGCCCTAACACTCCATGAATACATTCATCAAGTTGTTCACTTGCATCTATATTCATTTTTAGAGTTCAGGCTAATAACTAAAAATAAAGGAAGATATCTAAACTTGTTGAGAGCTGGGGAGATAGCTCAGTGGCTTAAGTGCTGCCTGGCAAGTGCAAAGTCCTGAGTTTGATCCCCAGTACAAGAGCGAGAGGGCGAGCGAGTGAGAAAGAGAGAGAGAGAGAGAGAGAGAGAGAGAGAGAGAGAGAGAGAGAGAGAGAACGAAACAGACAGTCGAGAGCCCATTGGTCTCATTCATTCATTAAGTTAACAAACGTTTGCTTGATACTTTTTATAGATGTTTTGTATGGCCCCTATTACTCCATTGGTGTGAGAACAGTTCTCACCCAAGCAGCATGGGAGATGGATGAATACAGAACACCTGACTCTGGACAGATGGGACCGATGGTGGTGTGTTAGTCTCACGTACTCACCGCTGTGGTGGGCTAAACTCATGGTCAACTTGAGTGGGAATGCCTGCCATGGCCCTGGGCATGGAGGATCCACCTAAGACTCGCAGGTCATCTGAGATCCTTCTGGTTTTACCAGATGGCCAGACAATGCACAACACTGAGCCTGAATCTTAGGTCGTACTCCCCAGTGGGCCAGACATTATCCTGGGTGCCTTCATGAGCAACACAAGAACCAGCGGTTCCTGCACCCATGAGTCTTAGAATTTAAGTTTCAGGAGTGTGTTGGTAGCGTCACTGCGGTTTCAAATAGAGATATTTCTTCCTTTGTTCTAACTCTGCCATGAGTCCCAGGGTCCAACACCATGGAGGACCGATAATGGTTTCACTTGGCCACTAGAGGGCATTTCCTGCTTTCTGCTTAGGCCTATTTTCTTGGGCTGTCCTTACATGGTGAGTTCAGGGCGCCGACTGACTCTTAACTCTGGTACAATCCAAATTAGGTTGGAAAAGTTTTCAACAGAGATGTGCTTCCAAAGATTCCGTAAGGTAGGTCTAAGATTGACACTGGGCCTCTATATTTTGAAACTCTTTCCTTTGTGATTCTGGTAAACACTGGTAAATTACCAAACGTATTAGTGAGAGGCTACATTTTGTAGAGATTTCAATTTTGGTCTAAGAAATACAAGATTCTGGGCTGGAGGATGTAGCTTGGAGGCAGAGCTCATGCTTGGCATAAGTGACGTGATTTGTGTACCAGCACTGCTAAACAACAAAGCAATGAAAGTATGTCTCAAATGTTCTTCTGTGTCACATTTGTAGGTAGCCCATCACTGGCTAAATGGCTGGTGCATGCGTACAATGCCTCTTAACTGGTTTCACTTCCTTTTGCCTTCTCCTCCCTCCCACTTTAGTCATTTATGGATCTCAGGATTTAACTTTATTACTTTTAAGTGTTTCTTTCTTTCTGACTTCTGTCTAAATTCTCTGTGCTCCGGATATAAAATAGAGAATGACAATGCTGGCAGAAGAAGGGTGAGACCTGTTTTAAAAGCACAGATTTAGAGAAACTACATCTTGTCTGAAGAGGGATAATGTTCTTCAGGAACCCAGCACATGTTCCACACCCACTGTCACCACCACAAGTGAACACCATTATGTGACACTGAGGTGTGCCTACGGGTCATTCCGAGATCCAAAAAAAAATTTAATAAAACATCTTATAAAATGTGCTCTAGTGGCATGAGGGTGTGTCTTCAGGTAGCTGCCGTGTGCATCTGTAGAGTGCAGGACTCCTAGGAGACCTGAGGTTTTGTCCCTACTCAGCCTATACCAGCTTTGTTATCAAAATGCTTAACTATTGCTATTTTTGTTGTTGTTGTTTGTTTGTTTGTTTGTGCATGATCTCACTATACAGCTTGGCATTGATTTTCCAGTTTTCAGTCTCCCCAGAGCTGAGATAACAGATATGTGCCAGCCACCACGCCTGGACTCACTCACTGGCCCAGCACACCCAGGGGCATGTGGTACCAAGGGTCAAACCCTGGCCCCTGCACTTGCCTAAGCAGGTGCTTAGTTTGCTGAGCTATCTCACTGATTCTTTCTTCCTTCTTTCCTTCCTTCCTTCCTTCCTTCCTTCCTTCCTTCCTTCCTTCTTTCCTTCCTTCCTTCTTTCTTTCTTCTTTTGTTTTTGTGAGACAAGTTCTCACTATCTAGTTCAGGCTGGCCTTGAACTCCCAGCAATCCTCCTGCCTCAGCTTCCCACCCAAGTGCTGGGATGACACACATACCCACCATACCTGACTCTCAAACACTAGTGATTCCTGAGTGCCTGTCTCTGAAGCACTCTCCTCAAGGCTGTTGGGTGGTTCAAATGAGATCAGGAATGTAAAAGTCGTTTGTAGATAGTTCTACCTAAAACCAACACGGCCCGGGGCTCAGCTAACTCAGCTGTGACAGCCAAGAGGGTCTGAATTACGATGAAACCACACTGAATTATGATGTCCTACGAGAAAGGAGGCTCCCAGACACTCCCAGTGGCCTTGCAGCTGCCTTGACTTCCAATACAAAAACAGAGTTGAGTTTTAGAACAGAGTGAGGTTCTAAAACTCAGTGCTTGTCATCTAGATTCTTAAAGCCCTGTGCTTAGAAATCAGATGCTTGCTTTTTTTTTATTTTGAAACCAGATGTTTTCTAATTTTTTTTTCCCCATTTATGTATTTGGTACAGGGTCTCACCACATAGCTAAGACTCATAATGATTCTCCTGTTTCCAGTCTCCCCAGTGCTGGGGTGCACCACCATGCCCAGCCTTGGTTCCTGACTCAGCACACCCTAGGGGTGTGGCTGGCATGGCATGTGGGACCAGGGATCGAACCCTGGTCCCTGAGCTTGCCAAAGCAGGTACTTAGTCTACTGAGCTATCTCACCTGCCCTGAAGCCAGATGTTTTCCTGTGGGCTCTGGACCAGAATTTCCAGCCAGCTGAAACCTGGGCGAGTGCTGGGAGGGTAGGGGTAGACCGAAGAGACACACAGTAGCACGCCTTCCTCCTGGATCTTCCTCAGCTATCCTCCCTCATCTTTGTCTCAGGCCAGACCCAAAACTCAACTCTTACTCTTGAACAACAAATCGTACTCTGCAGCATTCACTTCTCCATGCAGTTATCTTTTTTTGTTTGTTTGTTTTTATTTTTGCAGAACCAGGGATTGAACTCAGGCCCTTGCGCTTGCCAGGGAAGTGCTTATTCCACTGAGCTATCTCCCCAGCCCCTATACAGCTATCTGAAGGAGTTGCCAGCTGGCCCACAGCCCTGGCCTGAGTTGAGTCTGCAGGGCTCAGAAGCTCCTGGCCACAGGTGGGGATGTACACGTGAGGGTTCCCATTTCCAATTTGTTTCTATTTCTTTTGACTCTGTGGAATAGAAAACAAAGAACCATAACTGTAAACAACCTAATTCTCATCACCTTAATATTGGGGTTTGTTTGTCTGCTTTTTGAGACAGAGTCTCGATATGTAGCGCAGGCTGGTCTCACACTCACAGTGATCCTCTTGCCTCATCCGCTGAAGTCCTGGGATGACAGGTGTGTGCCCCTACACCTGGCCAACTGAATTTTTAAATGTTCTCTCTGTTAAAGTTTTGCTATAACATCTTTTACTCTTATTGTTTTTGTTGGCATTTGCAGCAATAAATGAAATGGGATTCTCTCAAAAAAAATTTTTTTTTTTGAGACAGGGTCTCCCTGTGTAGTTCAGACCAGCCTTGAATTCAGTGGGTAGCCAGGGCTGGCCTCCAACTTGCAATCCTCCTGCTGCAGCCTCCCTAGTACTGGAATTACAAGTAGGTGCCACCATGCCGGGCTCCCTCAAAATCTTACCCGAGTTCTTGAGTGATAGATTCACGGTTGATTGTTTTAAAATCACAGTAATTACTTGATTGTAAAATAGTCCATGAAAAAAGTTAAAAGGAAATCAAAGAGTTATTTAAGAATTACACTTCCTTTCAAAGCAGGATGGTAAACTCTGAAAGATAAATTCCTTGAAAAGCAGTTCACCCGGAAGGGGCAAGTCCTTCTCTTTCAGGTAAGCTGACAGTTCATTCCTGCCCTGCAGTGATTTGAAGAACACACAAAATGCTATTCTATTTATTAATTGTTAGGATTTTTTTTTAAAAAGCTCTCAGGGCTAAATTATAAGTGTCTCCTTCCAACTAAGATGCTTAAATAATGAAATGGTGCATCTGGTCCTGCGGGGGTGGACACAAAGCTGCCAACTGAACAAGCCGGGACCTTACCTGGCCTAAAGGACTGTAAGACATTTTTTTTTTTAAATTAAAAAAACCAGTTTAGGAGGCTCATTTATGAACCTATGCAAATCAGACATTCCTCAGTGTTTGTTTCTGAATTACTCATTGGTATCACTCACTCTGCAAGAGTAGAACAAGAATTCACTAAATAATAACTTAAAGAAGGCTGTCTATCCCAATCCCCAAGCCATCCAATCGAACTGGAGGTGCCCTCCGAGGGCCTGGGTGTGCCAGGGTGTGGGCTTAGAAATGCGATCCTCTCTTGAGCTAAACTGGCAATTAGAAATTTCGTATCAGATATTCCTCCTTCAGATGGGGCAACCAAAAAGAACATTTACATTGAGATGATAACCAATAATCTACTAAGAATCTTGCCTCCCTTTTTAATAATTGTCCTCCACTTACAAGGTACACTTCTGAGCAGATCAAGCTTCTCAAATAAGTATGAAAACAGGATACAGGCTTTTCTTGTTTTATTAAAAAATCACGTAACTGAAAATAATCACATGGCCTGTGTAATTTTAGTAGGTGATACTATCAGCTATCATTTTATCAAAAACCTGCCTACTACCGAGAGTCACCAGCCTGAGTAGTTTATATGCTGTAGCTCCTTTAACTTCCTCACAACGCTTAAAGTCAATCAATTATTTTGCCTATTTTACAGATGAGGAAACCTAAGCTCAGAAAGGTTAAGCAACTTGCTTGAGTCAGTTGGGTAGCTTACTCACAGGCAGGTGTGGGCCTCTTTCACTGCCCATAAACGTGCCCAGCCGAGGGAGAGAGATCCAGGGCTGCTGTCCAACCTGCCTTCCACTTCCGCTTGTGTTACCCACACCGCGCAGCCGTGCCCACCTGTGCTCACCTTAGGGAAGGGGGACGCCCTTTCCTAAGCTCTGAGCTAGCAGCCCCGGGAACAGATCCTGGTGTGGAAGGCCCTGATTGACCACAGCTCCCCCGCGCTGCCTACTACTCTGTCTAGTTGAGCGCTTTTTCCTGCCTCACAGAATCCCAGTAACTCTGCATTCTTTTCTACTGGCTGAGCAGAGTGGGAAGGATGAAACGTCAATAGCTGACCGGTAACTTTCCGGGTAGCCTGGCCTTCTGGCTTGCGGGGAGGGGCTGTACTGGGAGCAGCAGCAAAGCACCGTCCTGGAATCTGCTGTGGCCGGTCCCCTGGGAGGTCAGCCCAAGCCGTGGGAGTCAGGCAGCTCCGGATAAGCGGCTAGCAAGGCTTGGACCGGAGCGATCGCTTCCAGCGCAATGAGCCAAAAGACCGGAACTCTCCAGCCTGCTGCACGGCAGGCTGGCGGTCAGACCTCTGGTCAGACGCTTACACTGCACCTCGATGACCTCTACTTTTCCGTCTAAAAAATCCAGACAGTGGTAATAACTAGGAAACATTTTGGAGCAGACAGAATTTGGTCTTTTGTGCTTGAACTACAAGTTCCACTCTTTCTGTTCTAGTTCTCGTTCTCTTAGGATTCCCTTCTTTTTCAGTGTTTCCACGGGGTGTGAGAGGTGAGGAGACCACGAAACAATACCTAGCATTACAATGACTTTACCCAACTACTGTATCTTTCTCCCAAAGAAAAAGCAAGGAAGGTTTTACCCACTGGGCCCATTGTCATTGGGTGAGTTTTAGCACCCAGCTTGGGCTTGAACAGCTCTTCCCTGTTTGTGCATAACACAAGAAAGGGACTAAGGACTGTAAAGTATGTTCTGTCTTGTGTTTATTTTAATCACATGTGTTCTGTATCTCTCTGATGGAATATTATACAGCCAGTACACTTGGGTCATTTATAAAGTCTACATGGCAACTCCCAAGTACACATGTGGAAGGTAGCAAGTAGGACTCCAAGTAGGACCCCAAGTAGGACCCCAAGACATATATCAGCCATGGGACATACCTATAGGAAAATTTTGTACCTAGACAGACAGAGCCTGGAGAGTCATTTGGAAAATTGAAAACAAATAATTGGTTGGAGTGGTGGGAGAGTAATTTCAAAATTTGTAGTGAACATCACCACAGTGTGAAGTACATTTAGAAATACTTTTTGGGCAGGCCAGATAGCTCAAGGGATTAAAGCGCCTGCTTAGTCAGATGCAGGGACCAGGTTTGATCTTCGGTGTGTTGTGCCGGCCCCGTCCCCATGGTACACTGAGACGGGAATGAGACTGGGCGTGGTGGTGTGTGCCTGTAATCTCAGCACTTGGGAGGCTGTAAACAGGAGAATCACTAGAAGTCTGATCTGTGTAGTGAGACCCTGTGACCCCGTATTAAATACAAAAAGAAAGAAAGAAAGAAAGGAAAGGAAGGAAGAAAGAAAGACTTAAAAAAATTGTATTTGTTACAGGGCCTCACTATGCAGCTCAGACTCATAGTGATCCTCCTGTTTCAGCCTTCCCAGCATTGGAATTACAGGCCTACACCACCAGCCTGACTTCAGTGGCCAGCTCAGCATGCTTAGGGCAGAGCTGGCTTGACAGCACTACGGGGGATCAAACACAGGTCCCTGCACTTGCCAGGCAGGTGCTTAGTGCTTTGAACTATCTCGCCAGCCTTAGAAATGCTTTTAAGAAGAGGAGGTTTCAGCATTCCAAAAAGGACCTTAGCACATCAACGGCATAGATAAATTAAATACCCTATTGTCAGGGTTGCAGACTGGTCCTATGCCTTAGCCTTCACTTGGTTCAATTTTTTTTTTTTTTTAGGTCCCGGAGATTGCACTCAGGACCTTGCATGATATTTTAAGATTTAACATTTCTTTCTTTCTTTTTTTTTTTTTAATTTTATTTATTCATTTGTGTGTGTGTGTGTGTGTGTGTGTGTGTGTGTGTGGCCAGCTCAGCCCACCAGGGGGCGGGCCAGACTGGCATGTGGTGCTGGGGGATTGAACCGCGGTCCCTGCGCTTTGCTAAGCTTGTTCTAAGTAGGTGCTTTAGACCACTGAGCTGTCTCACCAGTCCCAAGATTTAACATTTCTGTAAACCTTCTAAATGTTCTTGGCAATTCAAGCACACCATGTCCCCAACCAAGTACCCCTGAGTCTGTATATTGAGATGTTATGTTTAAGAGGAAGTTGTAGAGGTTCTTTTTTCAAAAAGGGACCCTGATCAAATAATAGGGACAAAACTGTGGCAATTCTGGGGACAGGGCAGAGTATGGGTACCTTCCTACCTTAGAACTTTTACTTAGAAATAAATCAGAGGTAAAGGTGATTCATAAATGTTTACTGAAGAGTGAGTCATTCCCCAGAAGTGTTTGGATGACTCTGAAATCTCCTTTAGCTTAATCACCGCCTTTGAGGGGTTTCTCAATGAACACTCACAATGTGCCTGTTGGGAGAGAACCGATAATTATGTCACGCACGTCTCCCAAGTAAGGGGTGGGTTTCCTCCTGTAAATGGCATTTGGCTTCTGATCTAAAAGAAAGACCTAGAATAGAAATTTCAGACACTGCACCCCCCTTTCTGCTCGTTGGACCCTGAAGGATTTTATCTCCCGCACCTAGTGCCTCTGATCTCCTGAAGTCACCCTCCTTTCCTTCACCCTTGAAAAGGAAACTCATTCAGTCACTGTCAAAGCTGGAAGGAATTTGATGAAGCATGTGGTTCAGGCCGCTCGTTTTGCAGATGAGAAACCTGGGGATCCGCAGATGAAGGGACTTGCCCAAGGCCGCACGAGAGTCTGGGAGCAAAATCAGACCCTTGCTCTTCTTAGAGAATGTACCTGCTTCTGAGCTCTGCCAACCCAGGCCACATATTTATATGAATGTGACCACTCATCCTTATTAAAGGGCAATATGTGCTTACTAAATAAAATATGAAAAATACATTAAAATTTAAAGAATATAAAAACGAATTACAATCCCACCACACAGAGCTGGCTGCCATTAACAAGTGTGTGGGTCTTTGCCCTCCAGGCACTGCTCCAGGTGGACAAGGGTTCTGTGGGGTACCCTGTGTGCAGAGCGGGTGTGGACACCATGCACAGATGAACCCTGATCAAGGGTCCGATTCTGCTGTGTGGGCTTCTCCTGTAGACCCGCCTCAGTGCAGCGCACCCAGGGTAGTTATGAGCAGAGATTCGCAGTGTCTGTCCATCACCAGCTGTATGAATCTGAATGTATTAAATCAGCCTCCAATATGGCACAAAAGGGGTACTATTGTTCAAACTGTCCATCCCATGGTGTGTGCTTATGGGGGCCCGAGCTAGCTCGCTAATGGGCCCTGGCACCAAGAAGCAGGTGTAACAGTTCTCTAAATGTGTGGACATAGACTGGGTAGAGGTTGAGAGCCTAAACCGAGAGTGCCAGCATGGTTGGGTTCTGGCAAGGGTTCTCTCTCTTCCTGTCTTCATTTTTTCCTCTTGGGGACAGAGATCCATGTCTATATCTGTGTCTGTCTGTCTACCTACCTGCCTATCTCTGCCTCTGTCCCTGTCCCTGTCTCTCCCTCCCTCTCTCTTTCGTTCTCTGTCTTTCTCTCATAAGTGCATTAGTGCCACCAGGAGGACCACATCTTCACGACCTTGTGTAAGCCTAACTCCTAAAGCTCTGTCCCCAGATACCATCACAGTTAAGAGTTAGGGCTTTAGCACTTTAATGTGAGGAGTGAGGGCACAAGTGCTCAGTCCATAGCATGAGGGGAAAACACCTGGACTGCGGAATGTCCATCTGGGGACTAGAGCCAGGAAAGCAGGACCATGTGGTAGGCACAAATTGCTGCTTTCTTTTTTCTTTCTGATCTACCACATCACACCTTCTTTGCTTTTCAGTGTTAAAATGCTCCTTTCTATAGACTGAAAGGAGTGTCCCAAGGAGGGTTCGTAGCCTTTGCTTCCAACTGCTACTACAGACCTTGTGCTATAGGTACAGATGAGATATGGATTTTGTGTGTGTGTGTGTGTGTGTGTGTGTGTGTGTGTGTGTGTGTGTGTTACTGGGGATTGAACTGGAGTCCAGGGTCTTCACAATGACCTACATCCCTGGCACTTTTTTTCATTTTTTTATTTTGAGGCAGCATCTCACTAAGTCGCTAAGTTATCCAAACTGGGCTCAAATTTATAATCCTCCTGCCTCAGCCCCCCGAAGTGCTGGGATTACATCTGTGTGCCATCATGCCCCACTTCTGCAAAATGTAATGGCCAATAAGCTGTGAGAATTTTCCTCATCAATAAGTATTCATCAAAAACTATTATATTTAGTTTTCCCATAAGAATCAACAGAATGTGTGAATCCTAATTTATTTAATGAACTTCCTGTTTTTGGAAATGTAAATTATTTCCAAGTTTTTACTATTAAAAACAAGACTGCATGCTTTGCCGACCCCACCTCCAGGGCGTACTGAGCCAGCCCCTGAGACCACACTTGGTGGTGTACGCCTGTAATCCCAGCACTGCAGAGGCTGAAAACAGAAGGATCACTATGAGTCCAAGCTGTGTAGTGAGACCCTGTACCAAATACATATAATAAAATTTAAAAAAAACAAACAAAAATAAACCAAGACTGCAACAAATATGCTTAAATAGTACTTAAATATTTGTACATCTGTCTTATTTTCTTTAGGATACAGCCTTAGAAATAGAATTTCTAGGTAGAAGAATCTAAATAGTTTAAGATTTCTGATATATAATTCCTTGTCTACTCCAGCAAAGTCATTTGACTGTTCAATTCTACCTCTCAAGGTTGGGCCCTATTGTTTGGGTTTGATCATTTTTTACTTTTTATTTATTTATTTTTTTTCTTTTGGGACAGGGCCTTGTTATGCAGCTCAAGCTGGCCTTGAGCTCACTTTGTAGCCAGGCTGGTCTCAAACTCACAACGATCCTCCTGCTTCAGCCTCCCGAGTGCTGGGTTACAAGCATACACTACCAAGTCCAATACTTTTTCTTTTTTTTTCTTTCCTTTTTTTTTTTTTTTTTTTTTTTTTTTTTTTTTTTTTTTTTTTTGGTAATCCAGCCATTCTTAGTTTTTACAAGTAGTTTCAGGTAAAAGACATGGGTTAATATTCATTTCCAAAAATGAGTTTATTTTTTGTCATAAATGCAGCTTTGAAAGTAAATTTAGTTTTCACATTTGAATGTCTTTAAAGTATTTGTTATCTTCCCATATTTTGCTTTGCAGAAGTCCTCCAAGGGTGCCTCTGATCTGTGTTCCTTTTCTTTTTTTTTTCTAAAGCAGGTGATTTTGTGTTTTGTGATTGTTTTCACTCTCTTTTTCTTCCAACAGCTAAGAAGATTGTAGACACATATTTTCTTGGGTTTTTTTCTTTTCTCCTTCTCTGCTCAAGAATTTTCACTAAACCCTGTTCTTCTATGAGTTGGTTCAAACTTCATTTCTCAGATGCTAAGACAAGCTGACCTGACTCTATACTTTTAACAAAGGCCATTGTTTGCCCAAGTCTCTGCTGCTCTGAATAATAAACATGACCAGAACTCCAGCCCTTTCTTTACTTTCACAGATAAATTCTGCTCCTGCCCTGCCATAAAGCAATGACAATTTCCCTCGTCTACAGCAGAAAGTAGCCGGTCTGAGTTCCTCCCTGCATTCTTGAAATGGGGACAATTTTGAACCGGGCATTTCTATGCAATCAGTCTTGGTGCATCTAAATCCTTTCCCACTGCTGCTAACCCTTCCCACACATCTGGCACTGCGCAGCTGTGTCTCCCTCATTCTGCAGCTGAATGTGGCCCCGCAATGCGGCCTGACAGGAGGCCCCTCCCAGTAGGATGTGGTACAGCCCCTGGACTGCACAGTTGTTGCTGGAGCCAACATGTATGTTTGTGCTTGGGTATCTTCGTGCTTGGCTTACCTAGACCTAAGCCTTTTTTCTTTCTTTCTTTCTTTCTTTCTTTCTTTCTTTCTTTCTTTCTTTCTTCCTTCCTTCCTTCCTTCCTTCCTTCCTTCCTTCCTTCTTTCCTTCTTTCTTTTTTGAGACACTTTTCTCTTTGAAGGCACACTCAATACTGATTTTCTTTTCTCTTTGGAGGTACTATTTTCTAATTAAAAATTAATTAGCAGCTGGCAGCCTTGTTTCTCTCTTTTGGGGGCAGAAGAGACTTCTCACAGGAATTTTATAAACACTACATGTTTTGTTGCTGCATCCCTTTCTGTCTAAACGTTTAAATACTTCCAGGGCAAAGATTCCCAGATCCTACTGTAATCTACTTACCTGTCTCTTCTCCCCCCTACTTAACTAGTATGGATTTGTCAATGTATAATAAATACATTTATCAAGGGAAGTTGGTACACATACTTTTTGCATCTTGATCCTTCTTACTGCCCCATCCCCCACCCTCCCTCTTCTCACCCCAGACCCTTTCCCCATCTCCACAAAATCTATCTTTGTTTCTTTCTTTTTCTTATTTTAGTACAGGATCTTCTGGGTCTCACTATGTAGATCGGACTTGTAGTGATCTTCCTGTTTTCAGCCTCCCAAGCGCTGGAATCACAGGGGCGCCAACACACCCAGTCCCATTCGCTGCCTCAGTGCACCTCAGGGGCGGGTCCGGCGCTGCACACCCGGGATCGATCCCCGGTCCCTACACCTGCCTAAGCAGGCGCTTTAGTCCGCTGAGCTATCTGGCCGGCCCTCCTTATTTCTTCTCATCGATCTTTCTCTTAGATACGCTACGTGCCAGGAGTGTAAATGCTTTACTCCTCTTTATTCCCTTTATCTTTGCCGTAACCTGCTGTCATAGATGTGATTGTCCTCATTATTCAGAGGAAGAAACTGCAGCGCCACGCAGTTAAATAATTAACAGTGCATTCAGGGCGAGGCTGCACGCACGGCTTGTCTCCAGAGAACTCGCCCAAGCACCACAGCCTGGTGCCCGGTCCGGGGCCAGGCCCCTCCGAGTTCCCAAACCTGATGCCTCATTCATGGCCAAAGAGCCAGACCTCTGTGGCCAGGGACCCCCTCTGCTACTGCCTCTGGATTCTCTTTGCCCGCATCTTCCCTTCCTCCGTCCGTCTCTCTTCTCCCCTCTCCTGGAGGGTTCTCAGTTCTCCCACCTACATTCGCAAACCCGGGGCTCCATTGGCCCAGAGGATCCCCGTCCCCGTCCCTGCCTCTCAGCCCGCTGTTCCAGCTGACAATGGACGCGCTCCGTTAGCTCTTGACAGTGCCAGTGGGAGGGGTGAGGTTCAAGAGGCTTGACTTGGTCAACCTATTTCTGCACCCATGAAAGACATTTTCATTACTCCGGTGGGCAAAAGGAAGACTTCTCAGCAGGCTCAGGCAGCAGCGGACAGAGGCGCACAGTGGAGCTGGCTTGCTGGCTCCAGGTCTCCAGGAGAGCCACTCGTTGGTCTGTTTGTTCTTTGTCCCAGGCGCACAGCAGCTGCCCCTTCTGCAAAAGACACAGTTGAGGTTGGAGAGTAAGAGACTGGCCTCAAGTAGGACTGCAGGAGGCGAGGCGGATCTGACGCCCACCCAACTCCTACCCGCAGGCCCTGCGGGCCCACACCAGAGCATTGACGGCCTCCCGTGGAGAGGGGACTTTCTATCCACCAGGGACAATGCCCGAGCGGTAAGCAAGATGGAAGGAGTATTAGTCAGCTTAAAAGGAAAAGGCGTCTATCCTCCCAGTGCTTTCCAGTGATACCTGCTAGGGCGACCAACCCCGGAAGGAATGTGGAAGCCGCATCCTAGCCGCAGCCTGGGCTGCCCTCTGTGCGGTCCTCCAAATACTGCCCGGGCTGCCACACTCAATCCTTGGTTTGCTCTTCTTGGTTTTTTTTTCTTTTAAAACATCTCTCTCCTACAAAGACAGCAATATGCAATGAATTAATTATTGTAAACGTCCTACTAACCTGTTTGGAAACTGTTTCATCACTACTTTATTTTTTTTCTCATTAAAATGAATAAAAGTTATATTAAAAAAACCATCCTCTTTCTTTCTGTTTCTCCTCCTGTATGTATACACACATACATATATGCGCACATCTCCCTTTCTCTAAATAAACACTACGGACACACACACACACACACACACATATATATATACCTACACATATGTACACATGCACAAATGTGAGTGTGTATTTTTGCTATATTTTCACCAGTTTTTCCTTCATATTTATTTATTTTTCATCTTTTTTTTTTGTGGTGGCAAGCGCCAAAGCCAGGCTCCCGTGTGTGCTAAGCAAGCCCTCTCCCACCAGGCCACAATCCTGGCGTTTTTCCTTTCCTTCTTCCCCTCCCCGTCTCTCTTCTTCCCTTTTTCCCACATGTACCAGCTCCCAAGGAAATGGCGTGGTTTTCCTGTGCTCATAAAATCTCATTTAAATAAATACCTAAACAAGTTTATAGTATACACTTCACACAAGTCCATGTCATTTTGTTCTTACAAGGGTATTTTCGTATCATGGACACTTTTGTACTTATGCTTTCCTTAACCAGCATTCTTTGTGGAACGCCCTTTGGGTCAACTGAGCCAGCTGTAATTCAGTCTTTCCCGTGGCTTCATAAAAGCCCACGATCCAAGCAAGATAAAATTAACTCGGCCGTTCCCCTATTGAGGGACACTCACATTGTTTCCATATTTTTGTCATCAACAGCAATGTTGTAATAAATGTCTTTGTATTTATATGCTTGATGTACTTTTTTTTTTAGGGTTTTTCTGTGGTATGGAGTATTTATGATAGCTTTCTGAAGAATCTTTTTTTTCTATTTTGAACCTTATTTCTGAAATAAGATTTGTATAAACTACTGTTGACATTGTTTATTTGTTTTACTATTATCTGAATTAAAATATAGTGTCAACAGTATTTCACCTACTAATTGTGTTCATTACTTCTCTTCTGTTAGGAGTTTTTACTTTTAGATAAATACCACCTTCTTGCAACTAATCCTTCTGACTAATTCTTACCCAACTTCCCAGAAGCAGCTCAAACTCTGATGTCACCTCTGCCTTCCCAGAGTCAACTTCCCTGACCCTTCTCCCTTCTTCCCTTCCCTCCCATCTTCCCAGAGAGAGAGCTCATTCTCTCTCCTCTGCTCATCATATTGTGCTTGTGTGAGTTTGTCCATCTTACTGGACTGTAAGTTTCTAGAACACAGAATCAGTACCTTATTCACCTTTATTAAATCCACACAGAGTGCTTTAGACATTGCTAGTCAATATTTAGTTGAAAAATGACATCATTAAGTGTTTTATAGGAATTCTTAATACCATTGAAACGGTTTACTTAGTGCTTCAAGAAAACACAAGATTGGGTTAACTCAAGTGTCTGGATGAGATGAGATCAATGCATTTTTGGATACTTAAAAAACACTCTAGGGCTGGCGAGATGGCTCAGTGGTCTAAAGCACCTACTTGGAACAAGTTTGGCAAAGCACAGGGACCGCGGTTCGATCCCCCAGCACCACATGCCAGCAAGCCCTGCCCCCTGGTGGGCTGAGCTGACCACACACACAATAAATAAATAAATGTTTAAAAAAAAGATTTATAAAAAAAAAAACAACACTCTAAAAGTTTCAAAAGTACTTATTCATTTCAACACAGACTGTGAATTACTATGTGGAAGAAGATAAGTCAAGAAGCCTTGTGTGTTGGAATGTGGTTGGATGACAGAGCTCAGCATGGGTGAGGCCTCAGGTTCTTTGTCAGGGGAGAGAAAGAAAGACAGAGAGAGAGAGAGAGAGAGAGAGAGAGAGAGACAGACAGACAGACAGACAGACAGACAGAGAGTTTAAGAATATAGGTATTCAAAATGCAAATCTTGATAATTCTTTATCAAAACATTTTTGGTTTTTCTTAACAACTTGAAATCTAATGGAATAGAAGTATTTAAAGAGAGGATTAATTTGAAGCGTAGTGTTTGTTCCTGCTTCTGTAATACTGTTTGGAAGGCAACAATAAACATTTATCTTGAGTCAAATTTAGCTTAAATCAGCATGTCACTCCTGAAAGATAATATGTGCTTAATAAATATATATATTGACTAAAAGACTGTTGTAGCTGACAAGGTCATTTATAACTTTGTTGACTCACAGATTTACAGTTGTTTTTAAATACATATGCCCAAACTTTCTAGTAGGTGGCTTTTTAAAAAAATTAATTATTAAAAAGGCAATTTCCAGACACTAACATTACTAACAGGAAACCTATATTAAGCTCTCTCCCTTGGTAATTTTGACTTAAGTGTAGCTTCTAGGGACAAAATTATGGCAGTATTTTTTTTGATCACTGACTCATGTAAATTTTTGTGTGATTTCCATGCAAACTATAAACAAAGTAAAAAATAAAAAGTAAATTAAAAGCAGAATTTCCTCCAAACTTTGACTCCAGAATGTGGGTCCTGGTCTATATGTTACTTGGAAAGTGGTAAGTATATGAAAGAAGATGTGAAGTGTAATGTGGATAGCAGTTCTATAAAACACAGAATGATTTGAATCTCATAACATCATTGAAGGCATTTTGAAGATGAATCAGAGAATAAAATTCTATATAAAATCTGTTAAACAGAGTGCCATTCTTTAGCAATAAATTAAATTATAAAGTATTGCCTAATCTTCTCTTCAGCAACATACTAGTCTCCCAACATTTGGGAAACCAGACTGAAGAGGAAGCAGACTGCTGCTTGTGACCCTGTGGCTACCAACGCCTGTGGCAACCAACGACTCTCTCAACTTCTAAGGTATGAGAGCAATTGAGAAAATTAACAATAGGAGTTTTCACAAACCTGTCTCAGAGCACGAGCCTGAAAGATAAGTGAAAACAGACAGCTCCATTTTCTTTGTTTGCTCTTGGCATCATTTTCCAAGTACTCGATCCTCGTGGAAAATTGCTATTTTGTTGACAGTATCCTAAGGATTCTGTGCTTCTTCCCCAGAGTGGAGTTAGAAGCCAGCCTACTGGTCGACCTTGTGGCCCGGTGGCTCAGTCACCGGCATGGGCGTGGGGAGGGAGGGAACGCTCTTAGGCTCTTCTAGCTCCAGTGACATTTGAAACAATTCATGAGTAGTTATTGTTCAGGATGCATCAAAGGCAGAGCTTAGTTGCCAGAGCTGCCTTTTTCTCTGAGTCTGGTCTTCATTCTCCTCAACCAGGGACTTGTTTCTATTAACGGAAGAGTGCTAAACTAATCCACTCTTCAAATTCTTGTAGTTTTCAGAACAGTAAATTTTGACCCTGCCAAATTCTTTTTTTAAGCTGAGAAACATGAAGGCTGAGTCCTGAGCCTTCCCCAAGTCTTCTTAGGTCTGAGAAATTATGTCTTCCTTAAGTTCTCCATGAAGCTAGTTATCAAAACTTAGCTGGTAAGACAGCCTGCAACCAGTATACAGTGAGCTGGAGAAGCCAGTTTCTCTGGTATGTGACTAGCACATCCTTGCAAGGACAGCTCAAACCCCACAACTCCTTCGTCTCTATTTAGTCCTGAGAAGAGAAATGTAACATAATCACACTCTTGAGACAGCCTCATACTTACAAGGATCTCATGTAGGGTTAGGATGTGTTTATTGAGCACCTATTTAGTGCCACTCATTGATTGAGCCAGGCTCTTTGCTCTCTGAGCCCTCATATTCTAAGACAGGGAAGTAAGTACTTCAAACAGTGATTACAAAAGTGCTATGTGCCATAGGATCACACAGAAGAAAGAAGCAGGGGAGAGGGCTGTATCTGATTGTGGCTTACTCTGACCTTTCCCTGGTCTTTTTAGGGAAAGTGCTTCATATACTATGAACAGAAAGATCTGGAAAACTGGAAACAATAGTCAATCTTATCCCATATTTTCCGTAATGCTTTGCTCCTCCAGCGCTGCCTTTATTATAGTAATAGCCTTTTTCACTTCAGGAAAGTTGACAGAGTCAAATGTCAGTTCATGAAACAGCAAGAGCACTCCATGCTCAAGCTTTTATGCTCTGAGGATTTGACGGTCCTAAAAGGCCAGGAGATGAGACCACTATGGGAAACTGTACTGATGTGATGCACCAGGGCTCTTAGTCCTCATGTGTACTATTTTCTTACTTTTTTTTTTTTTTGTGTGGTACTGGGGATTGAACCCAGACCCTTTCGCTTGCTAGGGAAGTGCTTATTCTACTGAGCCATCTCTCCGGCCCCTACATGTACTATTCTCTGAAATGTGCACATTGAATGCTAGAGATATCTGACCACAAGTCAAAAAAAGATAGCCTGAGAAGGTAAGTCACCCATAGATGACAGGTTCTACTTGATTCTAGGGTAAATCTTGCTACTCTTCTGTTGCTTTGTTATTGTCGAAATGTGACTTTTATCTGCACTGCTCTTTGAGCCTGCCCTTGGATACTGGAGCTGTCTTGTACAGATGCAGAAAACTGCCTAAGAGTCTAGGAATTCATGTCTCTTGTCTTGTATATGACACAGTCCTCAGAAGCGGACCCTGGGATGAGGACTCACATACAAAGTGACGTGCTAGCAAAGTGCCTCATGCCAGAGAAGTAGCACAGGGGAGGGAAGACTATGATCAAAGGAACAGTGACAGATATATTCACACTCTTTCCTGACCCTGCAGGAGAGTAGCTCAGGAGTATAGCCTGGGCCTCAGTCTGTCCATAACTGGAGGCCAGGTAACTGGACATTCATACCAACTCATTCTCACTCACCTCATGCCAGTGGCTCATTGGCCAAGGGCCACCCTCGGCCATAAACTTAAATTCCTAGACTCCTAGGCAGTTTTCTGCATCAATGCGAGACAGCTCCAGTACCCAAGGGCAGGCTCAAAGAGCAGTGCAGATAAAAGTCACACTTAGAAATGCGGGCACGTGGACACCCATCAAGGGGCATGTAAGAGTTGCAAAGCAATCCAAGATCTAGGAGTACTTATAGGGCAGCTGCAAGTACCAATAAGCTGCATATTTATCTTCTCAAAAACACCACTTGTGGGACTGGGGAGAGAGCTGAGAAGCAGAAGCACCTTCCTGGCAAGTGCCAGGTCCTGAGTTCAGTCCCTGGCCCCCCGGTGCCAATCCCTGGCCCCCCAGTGCTAGCCCCAGAACCAGGCATGCTGGGGTACACCTGTAATCTCAGCACTTGTGAGGTTGATTGATTTTTTTAAATGTATTTAGTATAGGGTCTACAGGGTCTCACTACACAGATCAGACTTGTAGTGGTCCTCCTGTTTTCAGCCTCCCAAGCATTGGGATTACAGGCATGTGCCACCAAGCCCAGTCTCAATCACTGTCTCAATGTGCCCCAGGGGCAGGGCCATCACAGCACGCAGGGGATTGAACATTGGCCGCTGCACTCTGCCTAAGCAGGCACGTTAGTCCGCTGAGCTATCTGCTGGCCCTGCACTTGGGAGGTTGAGACAGGAGTCTTGCTATGAGTTTGAGACCAGCCTGGGGGCTACAAAAGTGAGCACAAGTTAAGCCTGAACTGTGTAGTGAGATCATGTCTCAAAAAAACAAAAAAACACCACTTGTGATTAACAACCAGGAAGATTGCTAGTAACCACAAAGAAGTGATCAGAAATGCAATGAAACTTTTTATGACGCATACCATACCCTCTAGTGGTGCTAAGTTTTAGATAAAAGGAGAATTCTGCTTTACTTTATTGGACTACTGTGCCAGGTTAGGTTCCAGGAAATTCGGTTTCTACTTCTCTTTCCACCACTAAGCAGTCACATGACTCTGCCAATGCTGTTCAATCAATGTGTATCAGTCTACAACACATGGTAGAGCCCAAGATAAAAAGGATGACTTTGTCTTCTCATGTACAAGGTAGAAGTGGGTGAAGCACCAGCACCGAAGAGGAATCATGGAAATGCAGCAGAAATAGCACAAGTAGAGGCAACCAGGAAAGGAAATCTCAGTGGGAAGGCTTGGGAGAGAGGACAGGAAGGAAGGAAGACTTGAGCTCAGTCTCACAGGACCGGATGAGAGTCAGTGGGCAGAAACGAGAAGAGAGCTTTCCTGAGGGTGTAAAGCCACGAGGATGAAAAAGACCGTGCCAGACAATCAAACCTGTCAAGATTAGAGCAGTCACAGAGGGATGATTTGGGAAATAAATCTGGAAGAGAAATTTGGGCCTCAGTATTGGGGCCTACATGTTTTAGATACTGGGTCATCATTGAAAGGCTTTGAAAAAGACAAGTAGATGATCATAGTCACTTCATTTCAGGCCATGATGGAGTCTGACACATGTGAGACCTGCTGTAAATGTTTGTTCAAAGACCCGGGTACTAATTTCCTGACAAGAAAGAAGGTAGTTACGTAGAACTGCTTTTAAATTATGATTTTATAACTTATTGTCCTGATTACTGGAAATATTTTTTTACAATGAAAACCATCAATTATTATGAACTTATAAATGTCAAAATAAATGAAAAACAGCTAAAATGAAAAGGGATATTTATAGCTCAGTGAACTAATTGCCTGCTTAGGCAAGCATAGGGACTTGGTCTGATCCCAGCAGCATATGCCATTCCAGCCCCATCCCCGGGCATGCTGAGCCAGTGACCGTGATGGGGCATGGTGGCACACATCTATAACCGCAGCACTGGGGAGGTTGAAAACAGGAGGATCACTACAAGTTGGAGCGGCATAGTGAGACCCTGTACTAAATACATAAAAAAGGAGAAGGCGATATTTCAGTAATACAAAAGAATGCAACCATCAAAGAATAAAATATAAGATTGAGCTCTCATGATGCCTAATGAGAAATAAAGGAACATGTAGTCCTCCTATAAAGAATTTTACCTCGGGAGTCAAAGATGAAGACTTGTAAAAAATTCTAGAGCAGAAACAATCCAAGTAAGACTTAAAAAAATGATAGAGGCACACTCAGAGTAAGATTTTAGGGACTACTGTATATGACCAGGAAAATTAAGAGCAGCTGCTATTATAATCTTGTTTACAGTACCTCATAAAAATGGAAAGAGAAAAAAACAAAGACTCTCAAAATAAAATATTATAGGACAGGAATTATATGTAATAGTTTATGCTTAATAAACATTTATTGATAAATGATAGTACATAGACGTTCTGGAACATAATAGTATAAAAAAGCAAGCCAGAAAGTGGCCAAATGCATAATTGTTCGGTTGGCCAGCTGTTTATGGAACTGTGGTGGAGGGGAGGAGGTGTGGCTGGGGAAATTCCAGCAGTCTGTCACACCCGCTGTGCCCCCGGAAGCCGTCTCACCAAGGGAAGGCACGTCTTCCATGTGCGCTACCCTTGCACCACAGGATTATCTACACTATAATTTATAGTCTAATTTATAGAGTAGAGTTAGCTATGCTAGGTGAAGGCAGGTGAGTGGGAAATGGCACGCCTGGGCCTGGGCAGAGGAACGCTCTGCACTAGATGGTGATGACGCAAGATGCTGGCCGATGGGACACCTAGGACGACCAGGCTACTCCAGCAACAGAAGCCACTGTTTATGCTCCTCCAAGCCGACTGGAGTCAAACGCTGGAGTCTGAAAGGGCGGCTGCCTGTCCAGTTCCACGGGCTTCCTTCATTTCATGTGTTATAATCAGCCTCTTGTCACGTAAGGACATCTCAGTGGCTCTCCTTGAAATTTGAGAAACAAACTATTTTAATTTTAAGTTATGAAAATTATAAATGATCACATTTGATGTATAATTATATAATTAATATGTTAATATTATATGACTCTAAAATAATATGTTGAATTGGTTATAAATTACAATTTTAATCATAGATATATATTATACATATAATTTGAGTCTAATAAATCAGTTCTTTAAATTATTCTTACTGCCCTGGAAACTTGCTCCACAGCTTAGGTTTTCCCCACCTTTGAGTTCAATCTAGGAAAAGGTTCACAACCTTTCTGGTCCTTTTTAGGTGATAGAAGTCTTCCTTCACTTCCATCAAAAACAGTCTCCTTGACAACTTCATATCTCCAAGTGAGTGTGCCTAAAACAAAGTTCTTGACACAGCAGTTGAAGTAAAAGACCCTTATCTCTCCCAGCTAGGACCTGAAGCAGGCTTGGCAAGGGGACAAGGAAGTGTCCTTTGCTTTTATTCTCCAGCCTGCCACTGATCAACTACAGCTTGACCAGAGTCAAAGAGTCAAAAAGTCGAAGCAGGGAAGGGAACCTTGAGTGGTGCCCACTGGGTGCTGGTTTTCTGCATCCACTGAAGGTATTTGTTATGGATTTCATGGGGATCCCCTCTCCCAGAGCTTCTTCATATGCATATAGCAGGGCTGTTGAAGTGTGAGTGACTCAGGGTCCCATAGCTGAAAGTGTTGTTAGGAGGTGGGGACTGGCCTAAAGCGGGGCTCACCGGTAGAGTGCAATGCCCATTCTGTTCTTCCCTTCTCACTCTACTTCCCAACTACCTCTCTGCCTGCCATCTTGCTGTGGAGCCAGCCCACTATGCACTATAAATGTGAGCCAAAATAAAGCTCTCCTGTAAGTCATAGGTATCAGATACTTTGTCCCAGCAGTGAGGAAAGTGACTAAGACATTATTTAAAACTGGTTCTCCTGTGGGTATTTCATGGGTCCTTCAGAGACTCATGCCCACATCCAGTCCTCAGAGATCTCTCACCCAGGGGTTGGGTTGATACTATACTTGCCAGCTGCTCACATGGACTCCCTTCAGCCTGAGGCCATAGCATCTACGCTGGGCTCCTACGCACCCCATGAGGCCTTGCTGGATGGAATCTAAGACAGCAGCTCTGACTGGTTCTCCTAGTCCACTACAACCCACTACCCATAGCAACACAGACGGTCCTTACCCCCAGTTCCTACTGTGCTTCCGGGGCCACTGTTGCCCTTTACATTGAGGCATGAGTTGGACCTTGGTCCATATCAAACACTCAGTTTCTCCCTAGAGGTTTTTTGTCTGGACTTCTAGGGACAAAAACTTACTCTAACAACTTCCCATGGGGGCAGGCAAGAGCTGTGGGACTTACCCTTAGATCTCCCTGAAAGAATCCACCTAACCCCAGGTGACCGGTCACTTTTACTACCAGTTCTACAGCCTGCCCTTTGCAAGCACCGCATGGGCAGTCTGGAGTCCACACTGAAGTGGAGGATTACTTGGCACTTGTTATCCTGAGGGCTTTGCCAGAAAAGGAGTCTCAAATAAGCCCATGGTAGCATGTCACTGTAGAGAGGAAGACCTTTCCAATTCTAGAAATTTGTAGATCGCTGTCATTGCTAACTTTTTAAAAACTGACAACAGTCTACCCAGTAGGAGGTGCTCTGTTAAAATCGGCAAAGTCTACAAATCTATACAAACTAACAGAGCTCAACATAGAGTTTGAGAACTAATGAGGATGACCAGTGAAAAATCCTTAGTATAGTACTTGGAACACAATAAATACTAAATAAATGATAACATTTATTCTTATTGTTATGTATCTTTTCTCCTATGTAAAGTAAAAGCCTATTTGTTAAATCATGCTAGGAAAACTGGATTTCCACATGTGAAGGAGTTGAACTCTTATGTCACACAAAACCCAACTCAAATTGTATAAAAGACCTAAATATAAGACTTGAAACCATAAAATTCCTAGAGGTGAATGTAGAAGAGAAGTTCTGAGATCTTAGGTGAAGATCTTTTCTTTTACATTCACCTTGGCCGTGATTTCTTGGCTATCACACCAAAAGTTCAAGCTACAAAATAAGAAATGATATGACATTAAACCAAAAAACTTCTGTATAGTAAAGGAAATAATCAACAAAATGAAAAGTAATGTATAGATAACACATAGATTAGGAAAAATATATTTGCAAAGCACCTATCTGGCAAGGGGTTAATAATCAAAGTTTATTTAAAAACTTTAGCAATTTAGTGGTAGAGAAAAATATAACACAATTTAAAAATGTACAAAGAACTCAAACAGACATTTTCCCAAAGCAGAAAAAATAACAGATATATAAAAAGTGCTCAGTATCACCAATCTTTAGGGAAGTGAGTACTAAAATCACTCTGAGATGTCATCTTCCACCTATCAGGATGGCTATCATCAAAAAGAAAGAGATAACAAATGTTGTAAGGTGTGAAAAACAGGCACACAGCACACTGTTGGGAAAGGGAACTGGCAGCTATTATGACTAGCAGTACAGAGACTTCTAAAGAAATTAAGACTAGAGCCCACAATCTTCCATCTGGGTATATTCTCTAGGGGGATGACTGCACTTCAGGTTCATTGTTACATTATTCCCAGTAGCTAACCTAAGTATCTGTTGAGGGGTAGTTGAACAAAGCTGTGAGATTATATCTACATTCATATATATTTTAAATCTTTAAAAATAAGAAAATACCATCATTTGCCACAGCATAGAGGGACCTGGAGGATATTATGTTAATTGGAATAAGCCAAACAGAAAAACATTCTGTGACTTCATGTGGGATAGTGAAAAATTAAAGTCAAATATAAAAGGTTAGAGACTAAAACAACAGTCATCCACAGGCAAGAAGAGAGGAAAGAAACACAGGTCAGAGGGTACAAAGTAGCACAGTGCAGGATGAGCAAATCTAAAGGGGGGATAATGCAGGACATCACTGTACTTAATAAAATTGTATCACATGAGGTAAAGGGAAGCAGGCTTGAACATCTCAGGCGGGTTTAAAATTTCAAGAAATATTTGAGAATCTCTTAGGTTTCTTGGCCTTCATAAAGTAGAAGACAATATATGACACTAGAACTCATTCTCTTCACTACTTACCACTGAAAGTCATCTCATGCCTCCTCTTAGGCCACCAATGGCAGAAATCTGTTAATTTTATACTAGGCACGGCGGTGCACACTTGTAAACCCAGCTGCATGGGAGACTGAGGTAGGAGAGTTGCAAATTTGAGCCCAGATTGGACAAGAGAGGAAGGAAGGAAGGAAGGAAGGAAGGAAGGAAGGAAGGAAGGAAGGGAGGAAGGAAGAAAGAGAGAGAGAGAGAGAGAGAGAGAGAGAGAGAGAGAGAGAGAGAGAGAGAGAGAGGGGGGGGAAAGGGAGGGGAGAGGAAGAGGTGGAGGGGATGGGAGGGAAGAGAAGAGGAGGGGAGGGGAAGGGAGGGGAGGGAAGACAGGGATGCTGGGGTTGTAGCTTGGTGCAACTACTTTGGATGAAATCCCCACTCCTGGAAAAAAAAATAGGCTAAGAGGTAGAAGATGACAACTCAGCATTTGGAGAACAGAACCAGGAGCACAGTTGTATGAATTTGAACACTTTCTTAGAAAGGATTCATCTACCTCCAATCCAAGCTCCTCTTTCTCAAGAACATGGAGTTTCCTAACCTTTGTTCCTGTAGTCTCATGTCCTTTGGTTTGGGTCCTCCAACATTCCTCATGGTTTGCTTTTAAGTTTGTTTTATATTATAACCAAGCACCTTGCTGTCTGCACCAGAATGCGAAGTAAGAGAGTGCTTTTTTCACTATTCAAGTTAATAAGCTGGAGCTGGGGAGACAGCTCAGTGATCTAAGTGCCTGCCTGGTAAGCTCAAGGACCCAGGTTCAATCCCCAGTACCACATGCCATGCTGCCCCTGTGCCTTGCTGGCCACCAAAACTGGGTGTGGTGGCACACACCTAGAATTCCAGTGCTGGGGAGGCTGAGACAGGAGGATCTCTATGAGTCCAAGCTTTGTAGTGAGACCCTGTACCAAATAAATAAATAAATCTTTTAAAAAATTAGTAACCTGAAGCCTATTGACTATAAGAATAATTTCTTTTCTTGTAGTTTTCTCTTTATAACCCAAAGACCCCAGGAGGTTGTTCAGTCTAATGCCTATCCTGTTTCATCACAAAAAATCTGCTTGGCACAGTGGAATTTCTCATCCTCTGTGGCTGAGGCTCCTGCTTGTAGAATCACTGTTTAAAAGAATGATTAAGGGTGTGTTAGTTGATAAATTGTGTCAACTTGGCTGAATCAGCTCCAGCAGAGCACAAGGGCCTAAGACAAAGGGCTAGCCAGATAGCTCAGTGGATTAAAGTGCCTATTTAGGCAGACACAGGGACCGGGGTTCAATCCCCAGCGTCCCATGCTGGCCCTGCCCACAGGGTGTACTGAGACAGCAAATGAGACTGGGCATGATGGCACACACCTGTGATCCCAGCACTTGGGAGGCTGAAAACAGGAGGATCACTATGAGTCTGATCTGTGTGGTGAGATCCTGTAGACCCTGTACTAAATACATTAAAAAATCATACTAATAACAGAGGTGCTCTGCTGCCACAGTGGTGCTCCCTTCTAATCCCAGCCTCACCACTAGGCTGCCCTAGTTTGTTCAGCAATATCTAGTTCCCTTATTAAAAAAGGAGGTAAGCAGGTAGCTCTTCCCAAGGTGAAAGAGACCTGTAAAAGGTGACTGATATCTCTACAGCAAGACCAGAGAAACAGTAATTAAAATCAGGCATAAGCTCTACTTTTGCACAGCAGTGTCATTTAAAATAGGCAGAGGAATAAAAATCAATGTTCTCTGTTTGAGAATGTGCAGTGATTCATGTGAATATTGGGAAGGACTCAGTTCTAAGATTGACTTGTCATGGCTAACAAGACGTTAGACACCCACGAACCCAGGAGGAGGACAAGTCCTGAAGGCCATCTGTGCCAAGTGAGCTAGAAAGATTGAGGAAGCAGGACCATCTTAAGGGTTGTCTAGCTTCAGCACAGGCTGAGGACCCTCCATACGCACCCACCATCTGCAGTGATGAGGTGGCTGTTGGTGCCCAGTGTCCCATAGAGTGGCAACACCTCTGCCATCAGCTCAGAGAAATTCCTGACCCAGATGCCAGACGGAGGCATCTAGAATCCCCTGCTACATATACTTCCCACTGCTAACTGCACTGTGTGTGTGTGTGTGTGTGTGTGTGTGTGTGTGTGTGTGTGTTTCCAAAGATGATTTAAATAACTTACCTCTGGGGGATGGTCTGTACCATATATAGGAAAAAAAAAAAATACATTGAAAAAATACATAGGTAACTATTCAATTCTTCTGTCCCAGAACAAAGAGGATTTTATCATTCGTTGAGCTATTTTCTACTTTGTAGTGAAAGACATGAAGGAAAAACTGGCTCAACTGTACCGTTTGCCTTTCAGACTGTTTTGGCAGGTAATCTTGTTCTGACTGGATGGAATATGGCTGCGGTGTGGAATTTTAAATGTTTTGAAGAACACAAGATCAGGAACGTGGGAGAAAGCCTGAAACTTGCAGCTGGAGTCTGGCTCCAACATAGATTTGCAAACTCTCGAAGATGACGAAGCTCTGCGTCAAGGGACCTTCTCGGCTTCCCCGACTAAAGCAGCAAAGTGGCCTTGTGCCTTGCCACACTTTCTATCATTTTGCATCTTTCACTACTGTCTGTGAGTGAAACTCTACCTTACCCTGAAAGAGAAACCCTTGAAGATTCAATCTAATTCCACTTTCTGGCCATATTTTCCACTCCACCCTCCCTCAAAATCACACTCTTATTTCACAGGACAACACTTTGACAGCACAGGCTCTCCTACTTCTAGCACCCATGGGGTACTTCCTATCAATGGGCTCTCCTGGCCTTCCCAACCTGTCTAACAAAACCCAGCTCACCTTTGGAGAAGAGTTTTAAAAGTGGTCACTCCCTCCTCTTCTGCACTCCTATAATATTTAATACTTAATATTACATGACTTTGTTACATGGTATTGGGTGGTTCACTCCTCTCTCCTCTATCAGACCGGAGCTCCTCAGAGCAAAGGCTGTATTTCATTGTCTATATCTGCTTTGGCTCCAACAATGTCTGGCAGCAGCATCTCCTTCACGGTGCGTGCTCAACTGTAGTAAATTGTTGAGGACCAACACTTTACTAAACCACTCCCTCTTTTCTGACCCAGAGGCAAAGCACCAAGCTCTGTTGAGTGTATTCAGAGACCAAACACACAGTTGAACAGAAGAATGGGAAGATGGTCTTACTCAGGCATCACTCGGGAATCCAATGAGTTTGATGTTGGATCTGCTTTGAATTTATGCCTTCATGATGGAACCTGAGCTTTGGCCGTGGTCCTGGGTCTTAACTCATCGTTCTATCTGCCCTTCTGTCCAAGTTCATATTTTGATGACATGCCATCCCACGAACTACCAAAAGTGAGGTTCAGCCTTCTCTAAGAACGTCTGTATCTTAATTATTTTTAAATGAAATATAGGAAATGCAAGGCAACCTGAAGCTAGTCCAAAGTCTTACTCTGAATCCCCATTAAGGACAATGATGACAGCACCCATACCTGACCGCTCCTAGTCCTTGACTGAAAGTGTGTTTTTGCAAGCGACTAAACCATTTTGTGCATGACTCACGTAGCGTTGGAGGCTTTGCCTGCAGCTTCAGGAAAAGAGCAATGAGGTAGAGGAGGGTTGTGCTTTATCATTTTGCAAAGCTTTTGACGCTCTTCCTATCCAGAATGTCATCTAAATCAATTCTTGAATCGGAGCGGGTAGGTGACTACTTCGACCTATACAGTGTGGCAGACATGTTGCGTGTGACCTCTTGGCAAGATCATGAAAGGTCATGAGCTTTCTCTATAGTCCCTGGAAGATTGCTCTAGGAGCCCTACACTTCTGTTTAAGAATCTAGGTGGAATTTTGGAGTGAATGTGTTTCCCCCAAATTTGTATGTTGACACTTAATCCTTAATGTGATGGTGTTTGGAGGTAGGGCCTTCGGGAGGTGATTAGTCTTGAAGGTGGAAGCTGTACAAGTGTGATTGTCGCTCTTACGAAAGACTCTCTGGAGAGATCCTTTGCTCTCTCCCACCACGTGAGGTTACAGAAAGAGGATGGTTGTGCATCAACCAGAAAGCAGGCCCTTCTCAGATGTTGCTACTCTGCCTTGATCTTATGCTTAGCCTCCTCCGGAGCTGTAAGGATAAACTTCTGTTGTTTATAAGCCTGCCAGTCTATAGCAGTTTGTTCTAGCAGCCCACAGACTCGGACAAAGCATAAACGGAGCCAAGTCACCCAGGTCTGAGAGGACAGTGGCTGTCATGGGCAAGATATGTGGTTCCAGGCAGTTAATGGGTCAGTTTTCCTTCCTCACATGTAAAAGGGAAAAAGGGCATCACCCGTCGGGATTAAATAAGGGTAGCAGATCAAACAGCTGAGCAAACTGCAGCCCATTTTACAGAGATGAGTACATTTCAGTCTTCGCACTCTTTCCATTTATCTTTACTATTACATGTGATTTCTGCTGCTAATTAAGTTTACCAGCTGCAATTGATATCTTCATTACTACTATACTCCTGCTCATTGAAATCTTTATTCTAGCCAAAGAGGATTGGGAAAAGAAATAAAAGACAGGCAGAGATGGCACACACAGAGTCGTTTTCACTCCCAAGCAGAACGCTATCCTGAGGGCCCTAAGCTTTCTCACTTACCAAACTTGAGGTTGGAATTGGCAGAGAAATCTGTTATTGTGGCTTGTGTGTGTGAACAGTCATCCGGGCTTTTGGCCTTGGGCTCAAAGAGCCAGTTTAGAGTCATAGTGACAGAATGAAACCAGAGTAAAGTGTAGCCAATCTGCTGATTTTCACGGTACTTTGGGCCCCAGTTGTTCCCGATCTCCCCCAGATCGCACATGGCTCTTAAGATTTCAGCTGAGAGAGTGGCTGGGACAGCTGGACCGCCAGCAAAATTTTAATAGGGTTTGAATCCTGACTTCCTATTTTACCAGACAAAGAAGGCTTTAAAAACATTTAGGGTGTGCTAATTGTAAGACATCATGAAAGACCTCTTAACGAAGGCAAGTGTCGTATAATTATGTAAGATTAATTTTGCTAAGCATTCATAAGCCTAGAGAAAATAATTTCATTATGCTGGAAAGGTGAGGACTTCGTGACCAGATCCAGGTGAAATTCACCAAAATTCTCAAGGCTGTGATGAACTTTTCTACCACGGTCCAAGACTTCAAATCTAAATTGAGTTGCATTTAAGGCCCAAAGCAAGATGCACTTGAACTAAACCCAAGACATTAATCATTCCACTGTGGTAAGCATTAACATCTCAGTGCTTAAGCACAGGTTTTAGAGAATGCAAAGGTGTAGCTGTAGGGTACACAGGTACCGTCCACATAGGGAAGATGGTCAGAGTGTCCAACACTGGTGCTGCACAACCACTAGCCACACACAGCAGAGGCCACACCGTGGGACCAGAGCACCCACACTCTGTCCTCTCAGACCACGTCCAGAGCAACAGCTCTGGTTCATCACTGGCAGCCCCTCTTCTGCCTAGAACAGAAGAATCCACTATTCAGACACTACATTTAAAAAAAAAAAAAATGAAACCTGAGTTCTTTGGGTAAGGTTTTACTCTTATCTTCTCCATTCCACCACCAAAGACAATGTTTACAACTTCCTAGCAACTTTAAAGGAGGTGGCCCACCTACACGAGCAGAGCATGCTGTCTTGATGAGCTTTTTCTTTTCTTTTTCTGAGACAGGGTCTCACTGTGTTGTTCAGGCTGACCTTGAACCTACTATGTAACTCAAGCTGGCTCAAGACACAGTAGTCCTCCTGCCTCAGCCTCCCAAGGGCTGGGACTACAGGCATTGTGCACCACCACCCCTGCTATTTTGAAGGAGGCAGCTAGCTGGCTCTGTAAGCTGTTGACCTCCTCTCTTAATAGTTCTCTCTGTCCGCACCTTTGAGATGGCTGTACAGGATGAAGACAAATGAACAGGATCAGGCCTGTTGAGATGTCACACCACCTATACTTGGTGGCACTGGGCTCCATCCTGACTGGCCCAACAAAATTTTAAAAACAAATCATTGCATTCACCAAAGAGTAGGCAAGCTCAGAAGGAAGTATGTTTAGTGGGGTTTCTGTGCTGCTTTTACTTGAGTGGCTCCTCCCTTCAGTGTTCTGTCTGGGCATCGTAGCCTCCTGCTGTCAGCTTTCGGCACAGTTATCAGACTGAATTGAAATAATTTCCTTACACATCTGTCTATGCTGCTTTGTCTCCTTGAGGACAGGAAATTTGAACCCCCAACACCAAATCCAGTGCCAGGCACACCTGCTATGTACTCAGAAAGGGCTTATTGAGTTAAATTAGCAGGACTGGCCTTAATGTACAGAGAGAAAAGGCATTGTATTGAAACAGCAATCTCTTTGGATCTACTGCAGTTAATCCAACATAAGAAAATGATTATTAACTAGATTATAATTGTAGTCTAAAAACTTTACTAGTTTATGAGAATAAATTTGAATATATAAATATGAATCAAAATTAAAACAGCATCAAACAAACGTTCTTTAACTTGCTTCCTAGTCTCTTTTTGGAAGTTATACTTAAATTTTATTTTATTTTCAAATAACAAAATAATCAGTTTAGTGAGTCTTTTTGTTTGCTTCTTTTTGGTGGTCTTGAAGTAAAATTTTCTGTTTTTGTTTCTCCTTTTGAGACAGGGTTTCACCACGAAACCTAGGCTGACCTCCTACTTGAGATCCTCTTGCTTCAGCATCCTGAGGCCTGGGATTGCCGGCGAGTCCCAGCACCGGCCACTACCACTGCCTTGGAGTGAAGCTTCCTGTAAGAATTACTTGTAGAGGGCTGGGGAGGTAGTTTGGCAGTCTCAGCACCTGCCTGGCAAGCACAAGGACTCCCGATCTCGAGCCAGGATGTGACAATGGTGACCATGAGATGGTCAGTTTGTCACTCGCCAGCACAAAAAAGCACAAGGACGCAGGTTTGATCCCTGGAACCACATGCCATGCCAGCCCCAGAACCCCAGGAGCACTGTGACAGCCATGAAAACCAGGCGTGGTGATGCACACCTGTCATCCCAGCGCTGCGGAGGCTGAGACAGGAGAATCACTAGGAGTCTGAACTGCATAGTGAGACCCCGTGCCATATGAATAAATAAATGAAAGATTTTATAAAAGATACTTGTAGAAAAATATTACTATGCTGTCAGCTCTCTATATCTCCAAGTTCAACAAATCATAGAGCAACATTATTCCAAAACAAAAACTGTATCGTTCCTGCACTTTTACAGACTTTAATTCATGGTATTATTCCCTATGCAGCATAACACAGCGACTATTTACATGAGCTTTACGCTGCACTAGATCTTAT
>NW_004524623.1:5714185-5721557 GCF_000260255.1 Octodon degus | reverse complement strand
CCCAGCAAGCGCTTAAACAACTGAGCTAACCAGCAAGCTCCTTGATTTTATTTTAAAAGGAGTATTTCTTCACTGATAAGATTTGGAAAAATGTAGGCAAGTGACTGAGGAAAAAAATCCTCCTAATGTATAGTCCATAAATAATCAATGTGTATAGTTTGGTGATTATGATTAGGTCTTATTTCTGTGTGTCTATGTGTTTTTTGTGGCTCATGTTGTGTTATTCACATGGTTTCATATCTGGGTCTTTTTATTACTTAGCTTCCTGGCTTTAACCTCATTTAAAAAAATAAAACAGTGACACTAATGAGCACTTCTGGTCAGGACCGACCCTGGTCCCTCTTCATGCTAGCAAGTGACAAACTGCCCATCTCATCACTGGCCAGAGACCGGCTGTTGTTAGTGGTGCAGTCTCTGCCGTTTTGCACACAGGACTTGTCTTTTACTAATTTGGTTGTCTGTCAAAACAACTAACCAAGTTTGGCCTTTATAAAAGGGTGACAAAATAGGAAAACATCGACGAAAGCAACAAATTTGGTGCGAAGGACAGGAAGAAAGCAAGACCTTGGGGTACTTTCCCTGAACACAGAGGAGACCTAGAGAACAGGTACTGGGGTCACCAGGCATTGTAGTGGGTCCATCTCCACCCTCACCCTGCTGTCCCTGTCACCCGCCCGGGCCTCAGGATCCCCGCAGCCTTCTCTGCCTGCTTGGTGCCCACATACTGATCCTCTTTCCCTGAGCTCTGGCCTGGGCTTGTCCAGTGAAGATCCCTCATAGACTCTCAGGGGACGGTGGAAATTTGTGTTGCTATTTGTGTGGTTATGTGACATTCCACTGAAGGCTACAGACTATATCAGGTGGTGACCCACCCTGTCTCCGTGTCTAGCTTCTGGAAAGTGCATTGTCCCTTTGTCCTTTCAGAACTGGCAGGGGCCATGTGGCAGCTGTGCTCCAGGGCTACCACTCCTGGGGGACTGCACCCAGCCCAGAGTCTCCGTACACTCTGCACATCTTGTAAATACTCCTTTTACTAAACTCCACTCAAATTATCCAATCTGGGGGCCTCTGTTCCCTGCCACGAGGCACATCCCTCTTCCTAGGCCACCATATTTCCTTCAGTTTTCAGAATCAAACTGTTACCTGCATGTCTTTGGCAGGGTCATTCAGGATAACAAATGTATAAAGAACCCGTCTCCAGTTCCAGCTGGTGCTTTTTATAACGGTGCTCCTGCTGCTGCTGGCAGTGACTATGAAGAAGATAACAATTGTGGTTGACGTGCTGCTAATCAATGCCTGGACCAGATGCTCTCTGCAGCTGGCCTGGTGCTTAGACTAAACCAACAAGCTGGCTTGTGTTCCCACATTAGTGTTGACTATATCAGCTACCAAGACATTTTGATAACTCTGACCCTGTGTCACAACTACAGGGCGCATTCCCTCTACCGCACCGCCTACAGGCGTTCCCTCAAATGACCTTTTCCTGGTTTGGCTTTCTCTAGCCTTAAGTTTAACATTTCTTTTCGTTGTTGTCTTTGCGCTTTTTTTTTTTTTTTTCACATGGTCACAGCACACAATGCTTATGTTCCTCGTGTGGGGTTGGGCCATGTACATACACATCTTAATTCTTTTCTACATCCTCTTCCCTCTCGCTCCTTACCTGCCCTCTCCTCATCTCTTTCCCACTCGAGACAGCTCTCTCCCCCTTCTTCCTATGATCCGTCTTTTAGCTGTCTCTTTGTTTATAATTTGGGTTTTTCCTATAGGAGAAACTGGGCAATATTTAAATTATGTATCTGATTTCTTTCACCTAACATTTTGACTTCAAGGGTGCATCCGCTTTCTACAAATGACCCACATTTATACTTCTTGACCACAGAGTAGTGCTTCATGGTGTATAACATCATTTTGTCTTCGTGTCTTCATTGTTGATGGAAGTATAATCCAGTTCAAAGATTTGGCTATTATGAGCTGTGCTGCTATAAACACAGGTATCCCTGTATCGTTGTAATATGACGTTATTCACTCTCTGGGGAAGGTACCTAGCAGGAGAATAACTGGGTCAAATGGAATTTATAGTTTTAGGTTTTTGTTTTTTTTTTGCTTTTGGCTTTGTTTTTGTCTAGGGTCTCACTACACAGCTCCAACTCCTAGTGATCCTCCTGTTTTTAGCGTCCCCAGCACTGAGATTACAGGTGTGCGCCACCACATCCAGACTTGGTCTGAGGCTAAGCACACCCGGCGGTGGGGCAGGCACAGCATAGGGTGTTGGAGATCTAACTCTAGTGCCTGCGCTTGCCTAAGCAGGCACCTAGTCCAGTGCCAGCCCTCTAGTGTTAGTTTTTGATGGATCTCCACAGTGGTTGTACTAGTTTATAGTCCTTTTTTTTTTTAAGTATTTTTTTTTCCTCTTTTTTATTTATTTTTTGTGCAGGGTCTCACTACACAGCCCACAGTAGTAGTGATCCACCTGATTTCTGCCTCCCAAGTGCTGGGATTTACAGGTGTGCACCACCGCACCCAGACTCCATTGCTAGCTCAGCAAGCCTGGGGGCGGGGCCAGCGTGGCTTGCAGATCCAGGGATTGAACCCTGGCCCCCGCACTTACCTAAGCAAGCGCTTAGTCCACTGAGCTATACCGCCGGCCCTTTAGTTTACAGTCCTAAGTTTAACATTTCCTGTCCCACATCCTAGATTTATTTCAATCTTCATCGTTTATCATCATCAAACATACTGTTGCTTTTACTTTTTTCCCAGTTGTCTTACCTAATGTCAGTCTCAGCCTAGTGGAACAGGAGCCCCATGAGGACAGGGACCTTTTTGTTTTACTCACTGCTTTATCCCAGCCCTTAAAATGATTCTTGGCACCTAGTAGATCCTCAATAAATATTTTTAAATGAATGACTGCAGAAGGTGGAATTCAGAGCCAGGTCTGTCTTCCTTGAAGGTCTTTGTTTTTCTACAACATCCTCCTTAGTCTCATTCAATAGAAGTCGATGATGGCCTTAAAGACAAGAAAGATAATAGCACATTTTTGTACTAGGTGCAACCATTATGCAACCTACTATGACTGTAATGAGCCAGCTAATGAGAGGAAACTAAACAAGGCTCACACTTTTGTTTTCAAGAACATGTTTATTACCAGGACATCCAGACATATGGTAAGACTGTGTGGGCTTTGGCAGAAGTGAGGTGCCCTTTGGAATGCCAAGAAGGAGAACATTGAGCAACGCATCTTGGTACAATAGCAGCCACCCACTGCAGACTTGGCACAGGTGCTCAGCCCTGAATGGGAGCTTTCTTTGGGACCAGGGAAGGCAGATGACATGGTCGTGCAAGCTGGGCAGTGATGGCCCGTGGGAAGCCTGGCTCTGGCAAGGCAGACAATCTGGAATTGAACTTACCCTAGTTGAGTGCTCTCTTTTCCTTGTTCTTCAGGTGCTTTATGTCTCTTTTCCTAGGGTACTTGCTTAGGAAAGAGGGAAAGAAATAGTGACTGAACAGATGGATGTAAGAAGTGCAACAGTGAATTGGAAAGGCCACGCAAGCCAATGACACCCACCAGGGCGATCAGTTATTGCCAAGTGACTTGAACTTGGGCTGTGCCTCAGACAGGCATGGTGTCTTAGGCCATTTTCTGCTGTTAAGTTGATATACCACAGCCTGGTAATTTATAATCAAATACCTTTATTTATCCTGGGGATTGAGAAATCTGATTTCAAGGTGTCAAGCTTCAGTGAGAGCCTTCTTACTGTGGCCTCCCATGGCAGAAGGCAGGGGTCAAAAGAATAGGAGAGAGACTTGCTTTTCTAACAAATTTACTTCAGAGATAAATTTATTAACTCACTTGTGAGAGTTGTAATCACATCTTAAAGTTCCACTTCTTAATACTGTCACAGGGGTATGGTTTCTACCATACCACCTGGGTATTTCTGCAGCTCCACCATTCATCTCGACTTTGGGCATGTCACCTAATCATGCTCAGCTGCAGACTCTTTGCTTAAACAATCAGATAGCAATAGTGTTCATTTCATCGTTGTAAGGATTACAGAAGGTAATGCTTACAGCAGACGTATAAAAAGCCCAGCAAAGAAGTCCTCAATATCACAGTCCCGCTGTACTAATAATTTGAGTAGACTGCTCTGCTGGCCAAAGGCAGTCATCATGTTCTTCAACACTGGGTCTCTTTTGCTCATAGAAAGGAATGATTGTGACAAAGGCCTAAGGGACTTCCTCTGCACAGGCTCTGGGACCTCTGACATCACTAGATGACTTTTTGTTTTCATGGCAAGCAGGCAGACTTAGAGGCCTGGACTACTGGTTCTGCTTCTTCAGCACTGGGTGTCCCTTCCCAGAGAAAGGCTCAATATCGTACGAAGTTTTCTTAGCCATTATATCTGCTGTTTTACATTTCTATTAAAAATATGTTGAAACTTGCTCTTCCATGTCCCAAATGAGACAGGAAAATGATGAGTGACTGCCACCAAGGACCCATAATTAATTTCCTGAAAGAAAAAACTGAAATGAATTTGAGGAGGTCCCCCTGAGAAAACACCATCCACCAGGCCCACAAGGCCCACCAAGCTCGTCTGTCACGTACGGGCTGTCCCTCTTTCTGCCTCTAACGGTCTAGATAGCAGCTGCCAGCCACATGAGGCTGCTTACATTTAAACTGATTAAACAAAAAAGTTCTTGAGTTGCGTTAGCCATGTTTCTAGTGTTCAACAGCTCTGTACAGCCATTAAATGCCTAATTATGGTGGATTGCTTCAATCATCACAGAAAGTTCTATTTGCCTGTATATCCCAGTGATGGGGAATGTGTTAGAGCTTGCAATGACAGCAAACAGCCTGCTGAAGCACATGAGTTGCCTTGAATTTCATGAAGGAAAGACGTCACAAAATCCCTTCAGCTGAACTCATAGTGTCTTTGAACTTCCCTAGCATTATGCTTTAAACACACACACCCCACACACACACACACACACACGCACACACACACACACACACTATGATGTAACTCAGTAGTAGTAGTTAGTAGTAGAATACTTGCCTCGCAAGCACTAGGTCCTGGGTTTGAGCTCCAGCATCTGAGCAGAAATAGAACACTCCTCTGCGCGCGCACACACACACACACACACACACACACACACAATTTAGCTCCAAGATATAAATTATGTCTGCCCTTTTCCAGATCTTAAGACCTGGGTTCAAATCTCTGGCCAATACCATTTTACTATTACTCCATAGGCCAAGCACACACAGAATCCTGACTATCTATCCTGACTAATCTACACTCAGTCTTATTGAGGATCCAAACCTTATGCTTTACCTAGGGTGGAGAGGTGTCTTATTCTCCCCCACACCCACAATAATCACAAACTCCAGAAGCTACCCCATGACTGCATGAAGCTTTGGTGGAAACAACTAGACACAAACCATTATGCCTGCATATTTAGTGCTAAAATGACAAAGATTGCTGAATTTAAACATGAGCAGTATGGCTTGTGATTGCTGACTGGTTGGTTGGATGATTGGTTGGTTGATTGGTTGACTGACTGGCTGGTTGGTTGATTGGTTGGCTTGTTGGTTGATTGGTTGGTTGGTTGTTTTTTGAGACAGGGTCTTACCATGTAGCTCAGATCGGCCTTCAGTTTACAAACTCTCCTGCATCAGCCTCTCATGTGCTGTCTGTGAAGAACTGTAAGCTATCCAAGCAAACAGAACTATCTCCTTTCCAAACACAGTAAGTTAAAAGCATGGCAGTTGTCCCACATAATGAAAGGGCCATTAAACTCCCAAAGTCAATGTTTATGACATTCTTTACTTTGCTTAGAAATGCCAGGCCAATGGTCCCTCTCTTCTGTCATCGGTGTGTCCCTTCTGTTCCCCTTCTGGCTGCATCTGCTTTGGATACCTTGTGCTCACACCCTGCTGTCTTTGCTTCTGGAAAAAGCCCAGTGATTTTCAGAAATTGCAGAGCTGTGAAAGCCACTTTCCAGATGAAATTTGACCAGAATCTGTGATACAGGAGACGGATGCAAAGGAGGCCCAGTCTGGCCCTTCAGAGTCTAAAGGCAAATATCCCTGAGTGTTTTTTGGTGTTCTCCGAGGTTGCTTTTGTGACCCACAGAGTCTGAGGCAAGTGTATATTACTGCACCTGACAGACTCACTGGAAATCCTGTATTGGACATTTCAGTGTCAAGGACACTTGGACTAGGGAAAGTTACCCTATAGTGAGTGCAAAAGTTTATAAAGGATGCTAGAAGCTGTCACCTCAAGGACCAAGCAAACTCAAGGGTCCCAAATGGAAGAGAACTGCACACCTGCATGTTTATGTTTTGCTGCCAAACCCATGCAGAAATGAGAGTCCTGTGTGGCCTCAGGGTTGTGTGATGGGTCACTGCTCCTGTTTTTGCCTTGTGGTATGAGAGGCCTTTTATGAACATGCAGACAAAAGCCAGTGGGGCCAGGTCAGTAAAGGATCTCATGGAAGCTTTAGAAAATGCAAATATCTTATGTTCAATTTGCTAAACATCATATAAATTATTAAAGATTACTGCTTCTAAATTTTATTTTAAAATAAAATAAATGAGGGACAGCCAAATAATTCAGCCGATTAAAGCACCTGCAAGCAGGTGCAGGTGCAGGGGGTTGAATCCCCAGGTCTGCCGTGCCAGCCCAGCACCCTGGGAGCACTGAGATGGCAATTGAGACTGGGTGTGGTGGCGAGCACCTGTAACCCCCACTCTTGGGAGGCTGTAAACAAGCGGATCACTAGGAGTCTAATCTAGTAGTGAGACCCTAAACACCCTGTAGACCCTTCCCTAAAATACAGGAAAAATAAGTAAATTAAATAAAATGAAATAAAATAAATGAAACTCATTTTGTTGTTATAAGAGAAAAAAGGTTTTGGCACTAAGGTCAATGAGGTGAAAAGAAAGAAGAAAATATCCCTGAGTGTTTTTTGGTGTTCTCCGAGGTTGCTTTTGTGACCCACAAGGATGGATTAGGGGTTTTTCTGCTTTCCTTTATGCTTTAAATTACAACTTAACCATTTTTGTCCTTTTTAATGTCTCAACTTATAAATCTTATTATTCATACATCTAAAAGCTTTTAATAATCATATCTGGGTTTTTATAAATTAATTATATAATCTTTTAAGCATTTAAATTGCATTTATAATTTTATTTTTATTTATTTTTATTTTTTCTCATAATTTTATTGATAAACAAATAGCAATGAGACAGTTTCAAATCAAATTGGTAAGACAGTTTCAATAATTAACACATTGCATACATTCTTCCTAGTGGTTAATTGCTGTACAAGATGTGGACATAATATCCTATTTACAAACACCATTAGAACAAATC
>NW_004524623.1:5711452-5712987 GCF_000260255.1 Octodon degus | reverse complement strand
GATAACTTAAAATGCCAAGTTCTTAAATGCTGAAAGTACTTAAAGTGCCCCCAAAATACAGGTTATTCTACACTTAACATAGAAGTACCAATAATTTGGAGTTTATGCATTTCATCATTTCTGTATATAATTCTAAATCTTCTCAGTGAGGAGGTGACCATTAACCCAAAGCAAATAAAAGTTTTCACCCCAGGGCTTAGAGGTTCACTCTCACACATGAAGAATCTGGTCACATGAAGGCTGGGCCCTAGCAATAGTGGTCATAAAAAAGTCTGATAAGACAAGAGTGATGTTGGTGGTCCCACAGACTTCGTGGATTCTGGCACCACCTTTAGGGCCAAAAAGCACAACCTGAAAGCGCTTAGGAAAGGGACTGGAGGACGGTCTCTGGCATCAGGACGACCTCCAACACTGTGTTTCTCTGGCCAGGCTCAAAAAACAGCATGCCTTCAGCACTCTCAAAATCCTTCCCAGAAATAGCTGGCAATACAAGAGTCCAACCAATCATTTTACCACTCCCCAGCTCCTGGCAATTAAACAGCAACATGTTACGTAAAAAAAAAAAAAAAAAAAAAAGAAAAAAAAAGTCTGATAAGTTCAGGAAATGGTGGGTATTAGAGCCCATGTCCCTGGATTTAAATCACACCATTACCTAAGTCTCATATTTGCCATGGGAAATCTATAATTCCATTACTGTTATAACTCACACTTGTACTGCTTGGGCTCTCCTACACAGCAAATGTCACTTTCTGTAATTCTGCTTGTTTTGGTTAAGACTCGGCCTGCTTAGTCACAAATAAAATCATAGTGACAAAAAATACAGTTTTAAAAGGTTGATGATAAGGGGATACAAATGAAGGACCATTTTTGTATCTGTGTATACAAAATAGGATGGATATACAGCTACTTTTTCTTAATTCAATGAATGGAAAGATTTGTACTAATAGTGTTTGTGGACAGGATATCTTGTCTGCGTCTTGTACTATGAATAACCACTACAGAGACAACAATATGCAATGTATTAATTATTGTAACTGGCCAACTAACCTGTTTGGAAACTGTCTGTTTGCTAGTTCTTTCTCAATAAAATTAATAAAAAATAAAATAAATAAAAGGTTGAGGATAATAACATGAACAATCATTTTCTTACAATCGTGGAATTAAATATAATTTGATAAAGGAACTCTCAGCCCAAGTAATTATAGGTCCATAGGACAATCACAGATGAAGTAACTCACTAAAAAGTTAGGTAACTGGTGCTGTTTATCACAATTTAAATGAGGGTGCATCATCTGGTGGGATTGTAAACACAAGCCTAAAGGGTAAAGGGGGGGAAGTTTAATTCTAGATGCACCACAAATTACCAGAAACTCAATTTTGTCAACACTGATAAATATTTAGCCACATAAATTTATGTCTCTGTCACCTGATCCTGGTTAAATCCAAACAGGAAAATCTTCTGCGTTGTTTTTAGAAAATGAAAGTCATGGGGCTGGAGAGATGGCTCAGTGGTCTAAAGCACCTACTTAGAACAA
>NW_004524623.1:5702530-5710907 GCF_000260255.1 Octodon degus | reverse complement strand
CTGCATCTGCCTAAGCAGGCACTTTAATCCACTGAGCTATTTGGCCAGCCCTTAGGGCTTCAAGTTTAATTCACAGTTCTGTCACAGAAAGTCTAGTGGGAACAGCTTGGAGTCTCCCCTGTGTCTCCTCCAGTTGACTTCTCTGAATTGCTAGCAGCGGGTGAGGGTAGGAAGGTAACACAGGGAACTCTGGGACACACATTTATTATCTGGTCTACCTGCCCTCTGCCTGCATCCTGTTGGCCCGAACTGAGCCACGTGGCCTCCCCTAGCAGCAGCATATCTAGTGGACCAGGAGGAAAATAGTGCGTGGTGAACCCCTCGCCGTTATCCTCCAATTTATGGCATATTACTTTGTTTAGTGTTTTGTTCAGTAATAATCAAACACAAAAATTATGACCCTGAGGCAAATCAATGTCAGCGAAGAAAAGCTAGTGTAATTTTATTACGCATTTTATATTTACACCACCTCAAGAAAATGTGTGTACTCTTGTATTGCTTAGCTTCTAATAAACCCTGTCTTCACAAACCTTTACAAGTCGAGGCTATCTACAAATGATCGGCTGTCAGGTGTTAGTTGATAAAGCTCATCTCTACATGAAATTCTACTTTACAGAGTTTATTAAGAAAGTGTCTCAGTTACTGTACTCTTGTTGCTGGGACAAATAACCCGACAACCAAAATGAAGGAACGAAAGATTTATGTAGCTCAGTTCCTGAGGTTTCAGTCCATACTGGGCTGGCCCCAAGGCAGGGTGGCACAGGGCAGACAGCATCTGTTCACGGTGGCGGCAAAGAGCAAGAGAGCAAATGGAGGCGCAGCAGCCACAGTGGCAACAGAGAGGAAGTCTGTCTGTCTGTCTGTCACTCTTGTATGACAATCAGGCTCTCCTCCCCAGGCTGGGTGTAGCACTCACTCCCATAATCCCAGCAGTACTAAGACCCATAATCCCAGCGGATCATGAATTAATCTCTAACTCTAGAAGTCCCCACCCCATGACTACATGAGGCTTTGGGGGGATAGCTAGACACAACCCATAACAGAAAGGAAATTACTGTGCCTTATGTTCTAGGAAGAAAACTTTACCAGTGTGAAGAATAGAGGAGTGAGGGATGGAAGACAAGAAGCCTACCACAGACTTTCAGGCAAGAAGCGCTGCAAACTCAATCCTGGCAGGAAGCAGGAACAGGAAGTTAGTAGAGACCTTCTAAGGTGGCGAACGAAGGAGCCTTTGGAGGGGTTCTGTCATAAGCTACTAGGGAGGACCAAACCTTGTTAATTGAGATGGGGAGTTCTCCAAAAGAGCTGGAACAGTGAGTACTGAGCAACATCCTCAGCCCTTCTTATATTTTCATTTAAGACAGAGTCTTGGGCTAGTGAGATGGCTCAGTGGTCTAAAGCACCTACTTAGAACAAGCTTAGCCAAGCACAGGGACCGCGGTTCAATCCCCCAGCACCACATGCCAGCCAGCCCTTCCCCCTGGTGGGCTGAGCTGGCCACACACACATACACACACACATACACACATAAATAAGTAAATAAAATTTTTAAAAAAGACAGAGTCTTGGAGAGTTACGCAGGAGAACTTTCTATCCGTCTGCCTCAGCCATCCATGTAGCTATAATTATAGAGGTATGCTACCATGCCTGGCTATTTCATTTCTTTTTACCCTGGTCTACTGGTTGGGATATAGGCTTTGTAGGACTTTTTCAAAAAATTTACCCACATTTTAAAATGTAATATTACCAGTAGTAAAATCACATGGTGACAAAATGAGACCAAAGAAGTTTGTACTAGTTTTGATGAGTTCAGTTTGTAGGCATAATTATTCATCATGAGCTAAAACCAGTGTATTATCTGGGGAGATGGACTCACTGGACCAGATGAAGTTTGCTGCCCATTGTGTATAAAAATTAAAAATGAATAAATCATTAGTCCATTTCTATAGATAATAATTAAATGAAATTATCAAAACTTCTGTGGCATTTTCAAACCAAATGTACGGAATAAGTGAAAAACCAATAGAGTTCTCTAAGAGAAAGTGTTGAATTTAGAACCCAACAGAGGCAGATGTTACCTATGTCACATAAAAGCAGTTTGCCAGCTTCTCCTGCAGCAGTAGTTGAAGTTGCTGAGATCAAATACATATATATGTACACAATTGCCAAGAGGTGAATGTGATACTGTACCAAGGATGCTGGCTTGATTTCCTCTCATCTTGTTTTGAATTCTGTATCTTTTTTTAATTATTGGTGTTTTTTTTTTTTTTTTTTTCTCTTTAAAATTAAAAAAAAAAAAGTTCAGTGATACAGGGAAAGGAGGCAGCGGAGATGCCCTTTTCCAGAGAAACTGTAGCTCAACATATTTGAACATTGGCTAATGACATGCAAGAGCAAATCACAAAAAAACTAAACTGGCAAAAATTTGTTATTGGGATTAGATGAATGCACAGATGTTATGATCAACTTTTTACTGTATGTACGACTTCAGCGTGATTGCTGTAGGAAGAAGCAATTCTTCTCTTTTTCTTAGACTTCTGGCCAATAAACACATCTGTGACCTCTAAAGGATTACAATGTCCCTGAACGTGTCTGGAGCTTGGGATTTTGTGTAGGATTATATTCTGAGGGCGCAGCTGCAGCGACTGTTTCATGAGAATGTAACCTTGTGTCGGAACGTAAATCAACAGTCTGTTTCCTCCTTTGCCGGAGAAGTTGGCTCAAGTAAGAAACGTGGGTCTGAAATGCTTTTCTTTTGCAGAAAGTTCATTAAATTTCTTTATCATTTTATAGGGTTAGTTGTTGGTATGAGCTCCTAGTGAGAACAAAGATGAATTGTGCTTTGCATTCTGCATAAAACTTGACACGAATAACCCGAGTTTGCTTAGATGATGCTGAAGTATCTTCTTCCGTTCTGGCAAAATGTCCCTGTGGGGTTCGCGTCCCTCTCAAGCACAAGAAGACATTTAGATGTGCTTTGCTCCCTACAAGGGGAGCCTGTTTATGGACTCTACCAAGACTGAAGGATTAACAGGCAAACTTGTAATATTAAAATCCTTAAATGTTGATATGAATGGTTTTGTTCATAGTGTATATATAAGCATCTAGTTTTTTGTTTTGTTTTGTTTTGTTTTTAGCGAAGGCTCAACAGGGTGTTCAGGGTCTCACTGCTAGATTGGACTCAAAAACAAAAACAAAAACACCCTTGATCTTGGACTTTTGGGGGCCTGGGGAGATGACTCAGTGGAATAAGCGCTTCTCTGGCAAGTGCAAGGGCTTGAGTTCAATCCCAGGTTCTGCCAAAAACAAAAACCAAAAAAAACAAAACAAAACTTGATCCTGAACTACTAGATTGGACTCATAGCGATCTGCCTATTTACAGCCTCCCAAGAGCTGAGATCCCAGGCGCGCCACCACGCCCAGCCTCAAATGCCATCTCAGTGTGCCCTGGGGGTGGGGCTGGCACTATAAGCCTCTAATATGAGATTTTATTTTATTCATAAGTTGTTTTGGCTATGACCACATAGCAATCAAAATTTAAGAAGATAGTAGTGATTGCCTATGTTAATCATCTGTAACCTACTTTCAATTTTAATTTTCTAATTCTTTTCTTCCTTTTATATTTGACCTGATTCTATTTAACTAAATGTAATTTTATATTATTAAATATGAAATGTAATTTTATACTTATTATATTTAATAAGAAAAAATGTAAGTCAGTTATACTACTAGTGTCTTAGTTCATCAATAAGGAAGGTTTGTACTAATATCAACTGGAGAATTTTTACGCCTATATCATTTACTCCAAGAAACTACTTTAGAGATAACAACATGGAACATATTAACTAATGTCATTCTCTTATTATTTTGTTATGAAATTTTGTGTTACCTTTCTCCATAAAATATATAAAAAAGAAAAGGATCTAAAAATAAAAAATATGGAATTGTTCAGTTTGGGGAGCTTGTTGGTTTTTTTTTTTTTTTTCTTTGTGAAGCAGGGTGTTGCTATGGGATGAGGCTGGCCTTGAAGTCACTTTGTGGCCCAGGCTGGCCTCAAGCTTGCAAAGATCCTCCTGCCTCAGCCTCCTGAGTGCTGGGATTACGGGTGTGCACCAGCATGCCTGGCTCAACATGGAGATGTGTATTCTGTCTTTTGTTTTAATTTCATTTCTCTGTTCATTCATTTTTATTATAACAAAAAATCATTGATCTGTAACAAGTTGGAAGTGAACAGAAGATGGAAAAAGTTCTTTCTGACAGACTGGAAAACTGTTTCAGGGGATCAGTGTGGTACCAAGGGTCCATGGGAGCAGGAGGACAGGCTTCACAGGCAGAGCTTGGATGTGCAGGCAGCGAGTGCGGAAAGTCATGCTGCTCTGGAAGGAGACAGGGAAGGGGAAAGCCCGGGGGCGAGTGCTAGCCTGAGCAGGGCCTGCATGTGCTAGTGCCGACTCGGTAGAATCCGCTGCTGGGCAGGTGCTAGCCGTGACAGTCGCGATTAGACCTGAGAAGAGTCCTAGGAAGGAGACTGAGAAGCGCTTTGTACACCGAATGCGATGGAGAGGTCAAACGAGGGAAGTGCCTACGAAAACCCGCATTCACAGGCAAGAGAATGTCCTTAAAGGACAGTCCGGCCTACAGGAAGTCAGACTGTAATACCTCACAGAATGAATGGGGAGACACTGTAGTAATGCTGGTGGAAACCCCTGTTCTTTAAAAAGTTGACAGTGTAGAACACGAGAGATAAAATAGTAGCCGGGAGGGAAATTCTTCATGGTAGAAAAACACAGGAAGACTTCTTGCCGATGGGAAGGGACAAGCAGAGCTGGCCAAATAGCTCAGTGAATTAAAGCATCTGCAAGCAGGTGCAGGGGCTGGTGTTGGATCCTGGGCCCGCCCCCGGGGGGCGCTGAGATGGCAATTGAGGCTGGGCGTGGTAGTGCACACCTGTAATCCCAGCTCTTGGGAGGCTGTAAACAGGAGAATCACGAGTCCGATCTAGTAGTGAGACTCTGAACACCCTGTAGTCCCTTCCCTAAAATACAGAAATTAAAAAATAATAAATAAATAAAAGCTAGGACAGCCATTAATAGCCACTGTAGTGAGCATCAGATTATTTCTCACAATTTACATTTTCCTAATGGCTATTGATGTCAAACAGCTTTTCTTGTGTTTATCCATGAGTGTGTATGTCTTCTTCAAAACAATGTCTAAACTCAGATTTTTTTTTTTGCCCAATTGTTAATCAGCTTGTTTTGTTATTATTATTGAGTTTTAGGGATTCTTTTTTAATTTTAGATATATATCTTTTATCATATATACAATTTGCAAATATTTCCCAGTCTGTTGCCTTTTAACTCTGCTGACCACATATATAAGAGCTTATGTAAGTGGTCATATAAACTCATATATGTGAATTATGAATATTAGATGTGAGCTATCTAACATTCCTTTTCTAAATCCCTTCCTTCTCCACAGCTGTAGAAGCCTCTGTTGTTTGTAACCAAAAACCTAGGCTAACACATTCAGTAAATGTAATTATATTATAGTCAGTAATTTTTTCTTACAAGGTAGTAGTTTCTGAGAAAATTGAGATTTTATTTATTTATTTTTTATATTTTTGGGAAGGGTCTACAGGGTGTTCAGGGTCTCACTACTAGATCAGACTCATAGTCATTCTCCTGTTTACAGCTTTCCAAGAGCTGGGATTACAGTTGTGTGCCACCACCCCCAGTCTCAATTGCCATCTCAGTGTGCCCTGGGGGTGGGACCAGCACGGTAGGCCCAGGAATCGAACCCCCAGCCTCTGCACCTGCTTGTGGGTGCTTTAATCCACTGAGCTATTTGGCTGGCCCAAAATCTCAATTTTAATTATAATTTTTCTGTAACATTTATTATTCATAATCTTCTAATATCTGTAAAACTGACTTACTGGTGTTTTTACATCATAAGGAAGAATACAATGGCAATTGTGTTTTGATAAAAAAGAGTCAAAAAAAAAAGTAAAAACTTCAAAACTTAGACACAAAAAGACAAGGCTTTGAGTGACAAATCGTAACTGAAGGAACACAACTAATAATAAGAACTTTATTCCCCAGGCATTTGGTTTTATTACAACCAAACAAGAAAGTAAGACAATCTGAGAAAATTAAAACCCAGGAAGCTAACTTCCTAGAGCAGAAATCCTGAATTTTTCAACAAAGGAAGGCTGTTCATCCTGGAAGTGACTGTCATTGTGAGGTGACCTGGGCAGAAAGGGAAAGAGGTAGGAATTCAGAACTCGAACCTCAGCTATTCCACCCTCATGCTGAGTAAATTGCTCTGTTCAGAGCCATCCCATTTCTTCCACACACTGATTACACTCTTAAAAAAACAAACCACTCAAAGTAGAATGTTTCCTTTATTGTTATTTATGCCTGCTTTCCCACACAGCCACCGGGTGACTAATAGTGACCTCGTCACAAAAACAAACTCTGTACATAAACTCTGTCCAGAAATGCAGTTCAGACCCCTCCTTTTTCTTGTACATGATTTATTTATTGTTGGAGATTTTTTACTTTTTTTCCCCTTTTTTTCTTCTTAACATATACTGGTCTTTTCAAGAAAAAAAAAGAAAAAGCAATTTTATCTTGTGTTCAGCACTCTCATTAAAAAATAGGTCTGAATTTTTTCCCTAATATTAGTTATGTGAGAAAAGTTGGGAGAAAAGAAGAAAGCAATTAAAAGGGGAATTGCATCTCCTGCAATCTCAGTGCTTGGGAGGCTGAAAACAGGAGGATCACTACAAGTCCGATCTGTGTAGTGAGACCCTGCAGACTAAATACATAAAAGGGGGGCATGTAAAAAACCTGAAACAACCTGCCAAACTCCCAGACAAGCCATCTGTACATCCTTCAAGCCAACAAGCTGATTCTTGAGGACAATAGCAGGAATAGATAGAAAGTAGAGAGAGATGTACCAAGTGAAAATTTAAGGGAGTCTAAGGGTTTCTTCTAAGCGAAGCCCAGTCTCACAGGGAGGCGAGAAAGGTGCTCCTCCTGGACTCCACACCATGCCCTGGGTCCCGTGAGCCATCACGGTTTGTAGGCAAAGACTACCCCACACAACCACCGATGCCACGACCAGCTAATGACAAGCAACGTCTGGCATCTGGGAGATAATTAACTGCCTGCCCTTCGTTTTCGGCCTACAATTAGACAACTGTGGGTGCAATTATTTGTGTGTGCAATCTCCTAACAACAAATATTTGTGACCAAAGAACCTGCCTTGTGAAAAGGAAGCATAATTGGACCTCCTTTTAATACGTTAATGTTTAAGATGCAAATAAGCATATAATTTGATTCGTACAAAGACTCCTGTAACTTTTAAGAATTGCATTTCTATGTTTCCCGGCTGCTTTCCTGAGCCCATTTGTGGGCCCTGCTGGAACATCACTGGCACAGCACGATCATAATTAAGCTGCAAATAAGAAACGCCACATCACAGATGAACACAACCCAGGAATCCCGCAGACCTCGTGGTGCCCACGGCCAGCACAGAAGAAGCACAAACAAGACCCAGAAGCTGAAGAATGCAAATTATTGTATTCTGTTTGAAAGACAAAGAACCCGCCCAAGAGCGCTGCGCACAGTGCCTGGCAGACGGGAGACACTGCTGCTCCCAGGCAGATCGCGGGTTGAAGCCCCCTCAGCATTGGTGGGGTTTTTCTCTATTTCCCTGTACTTTCTGGTGGGCTATTGTCCGAAAATGTCCGTGGCCTCCTCACCATTTATCTTTCTCAGGATATTTCTGTCTCTGATAGCATAAAACTAATTTCTTTTCTTTTTTTTTTAATGGATATATTTGATACAGGGTCGCACTATGCAGCTCAGACTCAGTGATCCTCCTGTTTTCAGCTTCCCCAGTGCTGGGATTAGAGGTGTGCATCACCACGCCGTCTTGGTGGCCAGCTCAGCATACTCGGTCTTGGTGGCTGGCTCAATGTGCCTGGGGGCAGGACCAGTGTGGCCTGTGGTGTGGGGGCTCAAACCCTGGTCCCTGCACTTAACCTAAACTGGTGCTTAGTCCGCTAAGCTATCAATCTAGCCCTCAAACCTAAAAATTTTGATTGGCCATATTTCTACGTACCCAGATGACTGCCCTGATGGAACAGACAACTCCAAAATAGGCCTGTGAACCCCAGCAGGAGTCTAAAAAGTGGGGTTAACACCATTTGAAGATATTCAAGTTGATTTCACAGAACTACCCAAATATGGAGGTTTCCACCAATTCCTGGTCATGCTCTGCACCTGTTTCAACTGGGTAAAAGCTTTTCCTGGCAAACTAAAAAGGCTGCAAAGTAACACGATGGTGGCTATAAGAAATCCTTCCCCCTTGT
>NW_004524623.1:5700529-5701040 GCF_000260255.1 Octodon degus | reverse complement strand
CTTTCACTTTGAGGAATTGTTCTCAGAGCCCCAACCAATGCCTCGCTGTCATGGAGAAGATGAGAATGAATGAAGTGGACCATTCTCTTTCAATAGCTTTCAAGATGCTAGTGCAAGTGTCTTGGGTTACCAACCCCTCTGGACAGTTGCTGAAGAAAACAGCCTGACCCTGTCCTCCTAGCCTCACGTTGGCTGTTGTCCTCCTCCCTCAGGCTGCCTGCTTGGCCCCGGTGGCCTCCGTAGTCCTTCCTACTGACCCACTCCTGAAGGGATGCCTTCTGCCAGGCTTCCAGATGTGCTGGTGCATCTGGCTCTGGAGTCCTCAGACCCCTGCTGCCCAGTAAGTAAAACACAGACAGAGCTTAATCCATACTAGGTATAAACTTTATTACACCACTGACCTAATCAACTTCTGTTTGTTTTCTTTGAACCCTGTGTGGTTTGTTCATCTTCCCTTGTGTGTCACTTTTTGAAAAATGACTAAACAGTAGAGAAGATATAAATATTAAGA
>NW_004524623.1:5682375-5699794 GCF_000260255.1 Octodon degus | reverse complement strand
TTCAAGAGTTCCTCCTACTTTCCCTTCCAGGAGATTCAGTGTTTCTGTTTTAATGTTTAGATCTTTAATCCACTTTGACTTTAGCTTAGTGCATATATAGAATGGCAGTGAAGAGGAGACAATGAGGTCTTTTCGCTTCCCGCATAGGGTCATGGATGCTGTCCCTATAAGGAAAGACATTAAAAAGAGAAAAGCATGAGATATGTATTTAATTAACATCACTACATGGCAGGGCACTGTTGTCGCTCAAAAATCAAATGACAACAAGGCAAGTCCAAAAATTAAAGAAGCGCTTTATCTTAGCTGGTACCCAGTGGCAACACCCAGCACAAAGTGCCTAAGTGTGCCCCGAGCGTTGACAAGGGTCAGTATTTAAGCTTGAAAACCGCAAAAACAGGGAAGGGGTGGAGAGGAAGAAGTGGCAGGTTCATTAGTTCATAGGGTGGTCCCATTGGGTGGGGTGCTGAAATCAGCAATCATGGGGCACAGCAGGTCACAGGGGTGAGGAGTTGGGAGGGGTAGACACATACAGAACAGGAACTCTGTGAGGTTAGATGGGCAACAAAATGGGGTCAATTTTGACAGGGTATAACAGGCACCTTCAGAACCAGAGGCCTACCCACCCCAGAACAGGAGAAGTGATCGCAGAGCATTGAAAATAAGCTGGGAATTTGCTGTGGCCATGCCCTGCAGACTCTGCTGGGCTGTGGGTGCAGAGCAGGGCCTTTCTAGAATGTGGATCTTCAGGCCTTCTCATGAGAGGCAGGTCAGGGAAGGTTTTCCCCTGTTTTTAGTTTTTATCAGTACAGTACATTTTTTTTTACATAATGCTTCCCTTCCCATGGGGAGTTGACACTTATACATAACACAACCTAATTCTTTTCCATCCTCTTTTCCCACCTATATCTTGAGCCCTTTCCCATTTGAACAAAATCTATCTTCCTATTCTTATATGTTGGGTGTCTTGTCTAACAGAAACCAGGCAGCATTTTAGCTTTTTGTGTTTTAGGGCTGGCCAGATAGCTCAGCAGACTAAAGCACCTGCTTAGGCAGACACAGGAGCAGGGGTTCAATCCCCAGCCTGCTGTGCTGGCCCCACCCCAGGGGCACACTGAGATGGTGACTGAGACTGCGCGTGGTGGGTGCCTGTAATCCCAGTGCTTGGGAGGCTGCAAACAGGAGGATCACTATGAGTCCAATCTGTGTAGTAAGACCCTATAGACCCTGCACTAAAATACATTTAGCAAAAAGCTTTTTGTGATTTATTTTTTTCACTTAACATTATAGTCTCAAGGTGCATCCACTTTTCTTGCAAATGACTCCTTTATCCTTCTTTATGGCAGAGTAGTACTCCACTGTATAAATACCATACTTTTTTATCTAGTCTCCTGCTGATGGACAAAGAGGCCACTTCCAAGATTTGGTGTGATGCATGCTGCTGCTGCATGCATGGGTATACATGTAATAGCATGCCTTTAAATCTTTTGGGAAGATACTTAAAGGAATAGCCGAGTCAAATGGAATTTATAGTTTCAGTTTTTTGAGGAATCTCCATACTGATTTCCATAATAGTTATACCAGGTTACATTCCCACCAACAATGCAGAAGGGTTCCTTTTTCCCCAAAGCCTCATCAGCATTTGTAGCTATTTGATTTCTTGATGCCACCTATACTTTCTGGGGTGAGACGGAATCTCAGCGGTTTTACTTTGCATGCCTCCACTGGTCAGTGATGCTGAACATTTTTCCATGTATTTGCTGGCCCTCTGTATTTTGTCTTCTGAGAAATGTCTATTGATTTCAGTTGCCCATCTTTTGATTGGATCTTTTATTTTGGGGGTCTAGTATTTTTTTAGTTCTTTATGCATTCTAGATATGAATCCTCTGAGGTAGGTTTCTTTATACAAACTCAGGAGAGAAAGGTAAAGAGAGTGTTTTCCCTACTTCCGGCATGTCCTCATCTTCCAAGGAATCATATTTGGGGGCTCAGGGAGAATAGTCCACCAAGTCCTAGCCAAGGTGAGACCACTTTTTAGCAGGCCACCACTTTCCTGCCCTGTAGGACCTCTCCAAGTATTGGAGCTATCTGCCCAACTCAACAAAACATTATTCACCATGGCCTGACAGTGTTCGCTGAGATCAGTGGAATTTCTGATAAGGATAGGAATGAGTGTGCATAAACACATTGGTCTTCCCATGAGTTCTTGCTTCTGCATTTTGCTGTGCAACTTAGAGTCCTATATAAACAGGAGCTTGGCCAGTGGGGGGTGGGGTGGCAGCTTCAGTGGTGCAGCTGCTTATAACACGCTCAGCACTCTGTAATTCCTGATAAATGTGTACACTCAACAAGCCGGACTTGTCCAAGGCAATCTTTGTTCTATCAGCACCAACCAAATTCAGAGACAGACATTTCTTCTATATGTGCCCAGGAAAGTCACAGAATATGAGGCATCATATTCTAAGCACGCACAGTAAAAAAGGCTTTGTTGAAGATTCTTGCAGTAAGGGCTGTGATGGTTAAGACTGATTTTATGTCCACATGATTAGCTTGGGAATCACCTGTGGCACTGTGGGTGTGACTGGGCAGATCATGGAGGCGACCTTGGGTATCACTTCCTGTCTTGTGCTCCTTCTCCTCTAATGCTGTTCCCTGCCTTCCTTTCTGGCCACCATGAACTAAGCTGCTTGTTTCGCTGCACCCATCTGCCCTAACATCCCTGGAGAGCCAACCATAGAAGCCTTGAAAGCTGTGAGCCAAATTAAGCCTCATCCTCTCCAGTTGCGACTGTCAGGTGTTATGTCCTAGCAGATGGGAAGCTGACTACTATGGGTTGTTGCAGTAAGGCACAAAGATCAGGCTCAAAAGGGACAGCAGAGGATTGATCTACAAGCAGAGCCAGGGTGTGCACAGATGGAAAATTTAAAAAGGAATCCTATTTTGGGGTTCACGCTCAAGGCAGACCAGATCAGATATCCGAATGTCAAGAGTCTTACTAGCTGCACTGGGGAAGTTCACATCTGGGCTACGGAGGCAAAGATGGGATGGGGGACAAAGTCAAAGTGCAGGGCTCAGTAGAGCCTAAAGTTTGGTCAAAGAGAAAATAGTGTTGTCTATTCTAAAAGTAGCTCTCAAAACTACAAAATATAGCACTGACATAATCTGACCAATGCAGAGGAGAGAAGGGTTATGTCTCTTTTGAGGTAGATGCTAAATTTCTCTAGCATCTGGCTAGAGCTGATGTTACAGCACTGTACAACCACAGAACCCAACTATATATCTGGCTTGTAATTAAGACAGCAGACAATTCGCCTGGCATAGCAGTGCGTGCCTCTGCTACCAGCACCCTGGGAGTCTGGGGACAGATGATTGCAAATTTGAGTCCAGCCTTGGGCAACTTAGTGACTTAGCAAGACACTATCTCAAAAAGATTAGAGAGGACTGGAGGTGCCCCTCCAGTGAAGGCCCTGGGTTCAACCCTGAGTACTACAAATGAAATTAAGTTCAGTTTTTAAGAGATCAGACAGCTAAAACATCAGGTGCTTTCCCAGAAGCACGCTCCTCAATCTGCAACCTCAACATTAATTGCTTACTCTTATAGTTTAGATTCAGAATGGCCTCCCCGGAAGTTGCACTTGTTCAAAGGTGGGGTTTTGAGAAGTCATTGCATCATGGAGTGTCACACTCATCGGTGAGTTAATTCAATGATGAATCCATAGCTAAATTACTGCCAGGATGTAACCTGAGTGGGACAGGCCAGCCCCTGCGAGTGTGACCTGCGAGGTTGCATCTCTCTCCCTAGCTCCGCCCTTCTGGTCCCTGGCTTCCCTGGTGTGAACAGCCTTCGGTCTGCTGTTCTCAGCCATGCTGATTCTTCCTTGGACATATCCAACTATGGACCAAAACCTCTGAATCTCTTTAAAGCTGCGGGTGTTAGGAATTTTGTCCCACCAACATGAAGGCGATAAAAATAAAATCCATTCACTCCAACACAACACATAAGCCTATCAATAGAGCTCAACTAGTTTGATGAATTCTCTCAAATTTGAGAACACAAAGGTCTGATGCAAGCCATCTTCCTGAAGTAGCATCCAGGGTAGCAGGCAGGACTTACGGTGGCTTCAGGAGTGTGTAGTTCCTCCTACCTGAGGCTCTAGAGAAGTGGGAGCACACGGGTTTGTCCTGGGGGCCACTGAGATCCAAAGCAGCACGGTGACTCTCAGGGCCATCAGGTGTGCAGAGCAGAGAAAAGCCAAAACACTAACTCCTAGCTCAAGGGATTTCAAAGAACCACTGAGAAAGAGGCCACTGTATCTATTGTGGCAGGCAGGGAATAGGTCTGAGGCTTGGGATGAAGCTGAAGATGGGGCTGGTCTCCTGCAGTGGCTTCCTCTTGTTATTTGAGCATAAATCTGTGTGGACAGAATGGAACTAGTTACAGGTGCTCAAGTAGTCCTGATAGAAGGAGAAACCTTGAATTTTTAAAAAAGGAAGGCTGGGGATTAGACTTAAAACCAGGAAGGTATGTAGGTTTTATCTTAAGCATCACAATTAGCTGATTCTTGGCTGCCTAAAGAACTGAACTTTTTTTTTTAAATATTTTTTTAAAATGTGTGTGTGTGTGTGTGTGTGGCCAGCTCAGTCCACCAGGGGGCGGGGCTGGCTGGCATGTGGTGCTGGGGGATTGAACCGCGGTCCCTGTGCTTTGCTAAGCTTGTTCTAAGTAGGTGCTTTAGACCACTGAGCCATCTCACCAGCCCCTAAAGAACTGAATTGAGAAGGATTTTTTTTTTTATGTATTTTGCATGGAGTCTCAATATGCAGCTCAGACTCATAGTGACCCTCCTGTTTTCAAGCCACCTGGTGCTGGGATTACAGGTGTGCACCACCATGCCCTGACTCGGTCATGGCTCAGTGTGCCTGGGGGTGGGCCAGTGTGGCATGTGGTACCAGGAAAAAGGGTTTTAATGATGCATTTAAACTCACAGGAAGGGCTAGGGAGACAGCTTAGTAGAATAAGCACCTGCCTGGTAAATGCAGGGTCCTGAGTTCAATCCCCACTACCACAAAAAGGAAAAAAAAAAAAAAAAAGATAAACTCACAGGAAACTAGGCCCAAATGGACCAGTGGTATCTGCCAATACCATGAGGGAGAAGGAAGGATGGCCTGACGTGTCACTATTGCAATTGGCTCATGCTTGGAACACACCTGCACATCAACTCAAATCACACAGTCCTAAGTTGGCTTTCAGGAAAAGACAACTGGAAGTAGACTACTTATGGTGGTCTAGAACCACCTTTCCAAGAAGAGACATGTGCAGAAGGTTCCAGCTCACCAAGAAAATAATCTTTGGAGTTAAACTCAGAGTCTCCCTTGCAGAAGGCAGCTCCAGCCAGAAGAAGCACACAACTTGGAGAGAGACGTGAGGACTGTCCATGCTGGTGCAAAACAACCAAAACTCCTGTTCTCGCAGTCGAATCAACAAGCAGCTTCTCCATCCTCCAACAACTATCGCTGTCTGAGTGACATTTCTCATTGCTGATACCAAATGCCCAATGCTCAAAATTAAAGAGAGGAAAGAGTCCTTTAGCTCACAGATTGTAGCAGTTTGTCATAACCAGCAGGCACCAAGGCAGGTTGGCATATGGCAGCAGAAGACAGCAAAAGCAACAAGCAAGAGCAAGAAAAGGGACACACTCCTTTCTGTCCCTAATATCAAAATCAGTCTGTTGGGATTAGGATGGTGCCAAATGGGATCAGTGGTCTGATTCGGCAATCGCTCAGCCTTATTCCTAGCACCCTTAATCCCAGCCTTGCACACTTTAGATTCAGCCACCTCTGAAAAGCGTGCCCTGTCATGACTGCATTCATCTTTAAGAGAACTTCTAGATGCAAACCTTAAAGTCACTAACAGATGGGCAGGTAGATTTGAGCTGCTATAAACTTATTGACCATCCAGTGATTTCACCCTGGTACCATGGTGCTGGCTTCTACATGTGTCCTTCCATGAGTCCTTCTCAATATCACTCCCCAAGTCAAGACCTCACCTTAAAAACTCCCACCTCAGACATCAACTGGCATTTCCATACCTACTGCCATCTCCCTCTTGATTTCTTTTTTTTTTTTTTTTTTGCTTTTTCATAATTTTATTGAGAAACAAATAGCAATGAGACAGTTTCAAATCAAATTGGTAGGACAGTTTCAATAACTAACACATTGCATACATTCTTCCTGGTGGTTAATTGCTGTACAAGATGTAGACATGATATCCTATTTACAAACACCATTAGAACAAATCCCTCTATTCATTAAGAGAATGTAACTATGTATCTATCCTAACCACTTTGAATACACAGATATAAAATGGACATTCATCTGTATCCTCTTTTTTTGTTAAGTTCCATCATTTAAATATTATAGGTGTGTAAACTCAGCAAAATATTCTAAAAGAGTCCAGTAGCCCATAACAGCATTGGGTCTTCTGCTTGACTGGCAATGTCAGAAATTGTTGACCTGAGTCCCCCACAGCTCAACATAACAACATAGCTTCACTTCTTATACTTCGTTTTTATACTTTTCTGCTGAATGGTTAAGACCAAGGTAAAGCAGGATCTATGCAACAAGAGTTGTAGTTTTGGGTCTGATAAGGTCAGTGAAATCCCCTCAGGATTTATCCTGAGATCCCTCTTGATTTCTAACACCCTTCTTTCATCTTCAACATAACACTCATTTTATGTTCTTCACTTTTTCTCATGCTCAAATGCATATTTATCTCTCAGATAACTCAGTCCAATGGCTCCTCAAGTGTTTTCTGTTTGTGGCCCTTTTACTCTCTTGCTAACTCATTCAGTGTCCTTAGGGCAGAAAGAAATACCCAGCAGTTACATTTGTTAATTTGGTCTAGCCAACGTCATTTGAAAAATATGTGAAGAAAAATGATAAACTTGTCTTACTTTTATCAAAGTTTTTAATGAATGAGATGCATGTCTCGGGGCATTGCGCCCTCTCAGACCTTGGAATTGCCAGACTCCCACCCCTTCCCTGCTGAACACTGCTTTACAGACAGAGCGACAGGTTAGGCTATGGTGGGTCCAGCTGGTAACTTTACATCTTCACAAAGCATTGCACAATCTGAGGCTCACACTGTCAGCTGCCTGAAATAATGGGTTGTGCTGATACCTTATGGAAGTCACTTATTGTTGTACTGCCCTTAAAATCCTAAAACATCCATGGCCTCCTTGTGAGTTCATTGTGACCTCTCAGTCCACGGCACGAGAACCATGACCTAGTAGATAATCCACTTTTTACTGTCTTGAGTTTCTTTTTAAAAACATTTTAAAGGGCTGGCCAGATAGTTCAGTGGGTTAAAGCATCTGCTTAGGCAGGCATATGAACCAGAGTTGGATCCCTGGTGTGCCATGCCGGCCCCACCCCCGGGGTACACTGATTGAGACTGGGCGTGGTGGCATGCACATACAATCCCAGCTCTTGAGAGGCTGAAAACAGGAGGATCACTATGAGTCTGATCTATGTAGTGAGACCCTGTAGATCCTGTAATAAAAACATTTAAAAAAATTAAAACTGTTGCCTTTAAAAAAAAATTTAAGACTTCTTTTGTTAGTAGAGTGTATTCAGTGAGCAAAAGTAATGAAGATGGATCATTACAAGGAAATCTCCATGGAAATTTATTATTATTATTATTATTTTGATGGAACCAGGGATTGAACTCAGGCCTTGAGCTTGCCAGGGAAGTGCTTATTCCACTGAGCCATCTCCCAGGTCCTCTCCATGGAAATTATGAAAAATCAACTCAGCAAGTCTTAAAGACTGAGACAAGGAGTCATGATCTTACTAAATCACCCAACATATATCAAAGTAGTGTCATAAAAGACATTTTTCATTTTGGATTATGGTCAGTTTACATTGTGTTTGTTTTGAGTGACAGCTTAGATAGACTAGAACAGTATGGAGCCGGAGAAACTGTACTTCCAACATGAACATGGGGTATTTGCTTCTTCCTCTACTTCTTTGCAAATGAGAAAGAGGAGAGTGAGAAGGCTAAAGCAGAGGAGACTGTGGCCCCCTCATTTACATAGCTATTTTTACTTTATAAGTTTAGCAAATATCTCTATTTTCTTACCTCAAGATAGTCATGTTTTCTCTAATTCTGTGAGAAACCACCCTAAAATTCATTTGCAACCAGAAGAGACCTAGAATAGCAGAGACAATTCTGGATAACAAAGGCAAGGAAGGGGGCATTACAATTCCTGACTTGAATTATACTATAAAGGTACTGTAATAAAGTCAGCATGGTACTAGAAAAAATATACTCAAGGCTCAGTGGCCCAGATTAGAAGATGTAGAACAACTCCAGACACACTCAGCCACATTATTTTTCATAAAGGGGCCAAACAAGTTCACTGGAAGAAAGAGAGCCTTTCTAACAAGTGGTACTGGGGAAACTGGCTCTGCACATGCTGGAGACTAAAACTGGACCCATATCTTTTTTTTTTTTTTTCCGGAACCAGGGATTAAACTCAGACCCTTGCGCTTGTCAGGGAAGTGCTTATTCCACCGAGCCATCTCCCAGGCCCCTAGACCCATATCTTTCACCATGCAAAAAAACTAAATTCAGAATGGATCAAAGATCTAAATACTAAAACAAAAACATTAAATCTCCTGGAATATAAAATAGGCAAAACTCTTAAAGATATTGGCTTAGGCAAAGACTATGAATAAAACCCTAATCACAGAGGAACTATCACAAAGAATCAACAACTGGAATCTCATCTTATTAAAAAACTTTTGCATAGAAAAGAAAAACCACCAACAGAGTGAAGAGACAACCCATGGTGTGGGAAAAAATGTTTTCCAGCTGCTCCTCAGACAAATGATTACTATCAAAACAATATAAAGAACTCAAAAAAAAAAGAAAAAAGAAAAAAATCAGACCTCTCAAATTTAGAGATCTAATCCAAAAATGGGCAACTGAGATGAATACACACTTCTCAGATGAAGAAATACAAATAGCAAGCACATATATGAAGAAATGGTCAATATCATTGTTCATTTGAGAGATGCAAATTAAAACAACACTGAGATTTCATCTCACCCAGGAAAGAGTGGTTATTATCAAGAAATCAACTAACAACAAATGCTGGAAGGGCCGTGGGGAAAAAGGAGGCTTTCTCCACTCTTAGTGGGAGTGTAGATTGATACAACCACTATGGGAATCAGTTCAGAGATTTCTAAAAGAAAAAAATAGGATTAGAGTTACCATTTGACCCAGCTGCTGGATATTTTTCCAGAAAAACTGAAAACACCATACAACAGGGATATATGTACACCCATGTTTACAGTAGCACAATTTGTAATAGCAAAATCTAGGAAACAACCCAATGTCCATCAACCAAGGAATGGACGACAAAGATGTGGTCTTTTTATACAATGGAGTACTACTCAGACATAGAAAAGGATAAACTGGAGACTTTTGTTGGTAAATGGATACAACTCAAGTCCATGCTCAAAAATGAAATAAATCAGACCCATATGTGTACGCATCCTATTGTTCCTCAAGTGTGAGAAGATGAAAGTGTAAATATTATAAATGTATATTAATTCTGGAAATAATGTGTTCACCTTTCAAAGTTTATCTTCCTTTTTAAAATTGTTTTGATTTTCAGTCTTTTAGATTTTCATATCAAATTTACAAAAGCCTGGCAATTAAAAAAATTGGAATTTTCATTAGAGTTAAATTATTTGATCAGTTTCTGAAAACTGCTATCTTCAAGTGTTTCACCTTAAAATGTTTATTGAAATCTTCAATTTCTCTGTAACGTTTTCTAGTTTTCTGTACACAAGCCTTTTAAATTTTGTGGTGAAATTTATCACTATTTCATATTTTAATACTCTTGTAAGTGATGTTTTATTTTTGTTTGTCACCATAAAGTGGAAGTGAGGCCGCTTTTCAATATACTTCATATTAAAAAACTGTCATGTTTGGGGCTGGGAAGGTAGCTCAGCGGTCTAAGCCCCTGCCTCATGAGCACAAGGACCGGAGTTCAGTCCCTACTCCTGCATGCCATGCCGTCCATGGAACCCCAGGAGCACCACCTCCATGGCAATCGGGTGTGATGGCGCACGCCTGTAATCCCAGCACTGGGGAGGCTGAGACAGGAGGATCGCTGAGTCTGAGCTGTGTAGCAAGACCCTGTACTAAATAAATAAATAAATAAATAAATAAATAAATGAAATAGTTTTTAAAAGTTAAAAATAAAACCAAAATGGTCATGTTTGCATCAAGTACTATAATGCAGGATGTTAATGAAGTTAGAGGCTGCTCGGAGTGTGGGCCTCCGGGTTTGCTCTGGGACTCTGCCTCTGTGTCGGTCCACTGCAGCTTCTGTGGTACTGTCTGGGCCTGTTCCACCTTCTCCTTTGTTCCACTTTTCACACCTTTATCTCCTAAACTCTGGGCTCAGCAGGACCAGAGCAAGGTGAAGCAAAGCCTCCCCAGATGACTGAGCATCCAGAGGCAGAACACACAGAGCTATGGAGCCTCTAATCATATCCACCTGCAGGAAGAGGAGCCTCCTTACCCAAGCGAATGGGTTCTTCCCAATAGTGCCTTAAAAACTCCATGTAATAATAATAATAATAACAACAACAACAACAATAGCAGCATATCCTAAAATCTGCCATAGACTACAATTTCAAAATCATGGGCACATTTTTGCATCTGCTTCCAGATTCCTGAGCTTAAGTTCTACTGAAATCTGAGCTGGTGGTATAAGGGGCACGAAGGAGTGCATCATGGAAGCCTCGGTCCCCTTGTCAGCCTTCTCTCACTGACTCGCCTTAGAACAGGAGCGGTGGTGAGGTTTTGTTCTCGTCTCACGAATGCAGCTGTGCCCACATTTCAAGCAGCTGGGTCTGATGTCAGCCGTGGACATTCGACATTGATCCTTCAAGGGCTAATCAACACGTGGGGCTTGCTCGTGGGCACTGGCAGCGAGGGAAGCGCTCTTCAAAGCAGCTGGTGAAAAGAACCAAGCCTTTGGCCTGCGCAGGAGAAGCTTTCCCTTTTTTATAAACTGCCCAAAGGGGAAAAAGAGAAAGGCATAGTATTTTAAGCTACACGTTCTCACGCTGCAGCCAAAGCACTTATCTGTTGGAACAAATATATCATTGTAACGGTTTTGTTTAATCATATTTGGAGAGTTAAACCTGCAATGTGAAAGACTGAACTCATTTAGCTATTATTAAGGCGGGAATCAGAACCACAGACATTTAAAAACTGAATATGGCGCTGTGATGCCATAAAGAAACGTCCTTGAGTGCTGGGGAGATAGCTCAGTGTTCTAAGCGCCTGACTGGCCAGTGCAAGGTCCCGGGTTCGATCCCCAGTACTGCTTTCTGTACCAGCCCCAGGAGTCAACTTGGCCACCAAAATCAGGCATTGTGTTGCACACCTGTAATCCCAGCACTAGGGAGGCTGAGACAGGAAGATTACTATGAGTCTGCGCTGCATAGTGAGACCTTGCACCAAACAAGCATATAAATAAATAAATGATCTATAACAATTAAAACAATTAAAAAAAAGACGACGAAGAAGAAGAAGCATCGAGCATTTTCCTGGGGCCTAGGCAGGCCTCCAGATATCAGGAACCAGAAAGGACTACATAAATGCAATTATTGAAGGTGTAGAAGTCGGAGTATCTGTGAAATATTTTCTTCTTTCACTCTTGGAGCTGTCAATTTCTGAGGCCAAACTAGACAATAAATGTTTTTTAAAAACAAGAAAAATTATTTGCTCTTCTCCATGTCATTAAGCAAGCCTCGCAATGAGGCAGTTGGAGAGATTGCTGCTATATTAATAGAAAAAAGGGGGAAGGCAGGCCTACAACATCAACAGGAGTCTGGTTGAGACTTCTGTAAGAGTTATTTTAGGAATAGGAAAAACTGAAAAATATAGACTAATCACCTACTGGAGCAGAATTTAGCAGGACTGTCCAGGATATCATTAAGAGAAATTTTGCTGCAGTAGTTCTTGGTAAAAGCTGGAAATTTATGGCAAAGTGCAAGAATGATTCTGTGATTTGTATTGATCTCCCAGCCAAAGGTCATCCAGTCTATACCATCATTCAGAAATGTAAGGTGCAATGAGGGGGTGCGGTGCAATGAGGTCTCTCCACTGTAGGGAGGGGCTCTGCCTGCTTAATGGTCCTGCTGGGCCCCACCTTGTTCTCCAGTTCAAACAAAATTAAATCCAGATGAGTTTAAGATTCCAGTTTGAATAGGTAACTAGATCCACAGTCAAGGAACAGAACCAAGGTTAGATTTAGTAATGCAAGACACAATATAAGGCATTAGAGTTGGTGTTCCATGACTGCATAGCAAATGGTTGCAAATGTAGCTTATAAAACTATATCACTGGGGTGGGGAGACAACTTGGTGGTCTAAGCGCCTGCCTGGCAAACACAAGGATCCTGGTTCCATCCCCAGTACCACATGCTGTGCCACTCTAGGTGCCGAGCTGGCCACCAAAACTGGGCATGGTAGTGCACACCTGTAATCCCAGCGCTGGGGAGGCTGAGACAGGAGGATCACTCCAGAGTCTGAGCTGCGTGTCAAGACTCTGTACCAAAGAAAAAAGAAAGAAAGAAAGAAAGAAAGAAAGAAAGAAAGAAAGAAAGAAAGAAAAAAGCTACATCGCTTTATTACCCCGCAGTTTCTGTGGCTCTAGCATTTGGACATGGCTTAACTGGGTTCTTTGTTTAGGGTCTTGTAGGGCTGCAAGCAAGGTGTCAGCCAGGCTGTGTTTTCATCCAGAGGCTGAAATGGAGAAAGATCAGCCTTCATCTTCCTCAGAATGTAGGTTGTAGGTCTCAGGTCACTGTTCCCTGCTGGCTGTGGCTGGGGGCTGCTGTCAGCTCTCCTCTAGCCTGCAGTCTGCGCCAGATGGCTTCTCCGTTCTCTTACGATATGACGCTGCTTTTCTTCAAGGCCAACAGAGAACATCACTAACCTAAGGAGAGCTTAGTGCCTAGTTGAATCGGGTCCATTCAGGACATTCTCCCTCTTGATTTACGTCTACAAAATCCCTTCACCTTTGTCAAATGGATTAGAAGCAGGTCACAGGTCTCAAATTGAAGGGCATTCCCATTAGATGTCACCATCAAGGATGGAACCATCTGAGAATTCTACCTGCATCTTCTCTGTAACTTCAGCGCAAAGCCAAGGAAAATGTCTAAGTATAAAGTTACCTTCACAGAATTCCATGCATGTAAAAGGCCTCTAGCATCATTCCCTAACTTCACGTGAATAATCCTTAACTCAACTAACAAATTAATGTTAATCCTTTCATAGATCTCCAGGACAAGTGATTATTTTTATAATCAATATTTATGGATTATACAAGTTAATGTTGCTAAGAGAGAAATAGGGTTTGCTTCCCATGCCAGGTCCAATATCTTGTGAATAGCCTTCTACTTGTCTGGGGTACAGGATTAGGAAGATGGTGAAACTAAGAGCTATGTGAAAAATAAGTTTTGGATTAATCTTTGATGTCTGCTCAGGAAGGTATAGTAGAAACAAATAGGATATTGTTTCCAATGTTATTGTAAGATTAGCCTAGATGTACTCTATTCTGGTTTTTATCACTATGAGGGATTTTGAATAAATCACCTTCTTGTTGGCCCTTATTTTTTTATCTGCTTTTTGAAGGCTCTGATTCTTAGGATTTTCATGAAGATCAAATGACATGACTCAGATGAAGATGTTTTATAGTTGCAGATTATTAAGCATCTGTGAGTCATTATTGACCTCTAACTTCATGAAAGAAATTATGCCTTTGTCCCAGCAGTTTATTTCCACCTTCCTCAATACTCAAGTTGGAAATCTTTTTCAAGCTTGAACTTCATGAGCGGACAGCCTGCTGGGATAGATGTCTGGATTATCACACTAATACCCAGGATGACCACACCGCCATGACTGGTGAGTCAACCCCAATGTCTTTTGTCTACAATGAGTTTGCTACATTAAAATCATGGTTGTCCTAAAAAAGAAACAAAACAACTTTCTATTAATATCATTTTGTGAGCCCTGGGAATGCTAAAAGAACTGTAATGGCTGAGAATATAGAAGTATATGGAAGACAGATGTAGTGCCACATACCTGTAATCCCAGCCCTCAGGAGGCTGAGGCAGGATCGCCAAGAGTTTGAGGTTTGCCTGGGCTGTGTAGGGAATCTAAGGCCAGCCTGAACTTCATAGTGAGACCTTATCTTTAAAAAAAAAATTGTATAGAGAGGAATCTTGGGATCTTAAAAAGAAAACTGTCACACATTGCTTAGCAATGAGGATATGTACTGAGAAATGCATCTCTGGGTGATTTTGTCATTGAGTGACCAGCACAAAATATACTCACACCGACCTGGACAGTGTAGGTCACTCAGCACTGCCTCTTGAAGCAATCAAGAGACAAGGTCAATACTACATACTGGCTCACAGGAAATGTTTTTGTAAGTAGAAGGAGTATATTCTAAGATGGTGATAAAAATCCAGATAGAGGGGCCAGGGACATGGCTCAGTAGAATAAGTGCTTCCCTGGCAAGCGCAAGGGCCTGAGTTCAATCCCCAGTTCTGCCAAAAAAATTTTAAAACGGAACTTTTTGGGGCTGGAGAGATAGCTCAGTAGAATAAGCACTTGCCTGGCAAGTGAAAGGGCCTGAGTTCAATCCCTTGTACTGCAAAAAAAAAAAAAAAAAAAAAAAAAAAATCAGATAGAAAAGCACATACACTGATAATTATCTTTTATTGCCACTAGCTACTATTATACATATATGTATATACTATTATACACTTACACAATTGTACTGCTAGACTTTTATAACTGAGTTCTGATCTGTTCATATTGTCATCTTCATAAACACAAGCGTTGTGCTGCACTGCAGTGTGAGGATGGCTACGATACCCAAGGGCACAGGAATGCTTTTCTTCTCCCTCTCCTCCTTTTCCCTCTTTTTTCTGCAGTGTTAGGAATTGAACTCAGGACTTCACTCATGCCAGGCAAGTGTTCTCTCCCTGAGCTCCATTCTCAGCCCTATTTAAACTTTATTTATTGGACATTGTAAATGCACCACTATAAACGCAGGCCATCATTGAGTGAAACGTGTGTCACGTGGCTGTATGTTTGGAAAGTAGATGCATGAATTTCCCCAGATTCTTTCTAAAGACAAAGTGTCACTTCGTGAGCTCATACCTACATATTCTGCCCTTATGCGTCTTTAGTAATTGCAGAAAATGAACAGAGGAAGTTAGCATCCACTAGGCCCATGCTACTCAAAATGTGGTCCATGGTCCAGCAGCATCTGCATCACAAAAGAGTTTGTTTGAAATGCAAAAGCGTGGGCCGCCCCAGCGTGCAGAGCAGAATGTGCACTTCACAAGGCCTCAAGGTTATTGTGTATGTGTTAGAGTTTGGGGAGCCTACACTAACCTTCCCACCAAAGCAATGCACCTGGTCCTTTACCAAACAACTCTAACCAGGGATGCTCACATTCTGTTCATTGATCTCTCCTTTCAAGATTTACTGGCTCTAGAAACATGCCCCAAAGCTGGTGGCCCTGACCACCATTTCACTTTGCAGCCAACAACATACAGTCTGATGACCACTTTCTATGCAACATGATTAAAACACATTGTTAGTTTTATCAATTTTTTTTAAAAGGTTTCACTTGTGATCCATTTGTTAGAGAACTGCTCAGTTAGGAAGCAGTGAGACACACTTACCGTCCCATACCAGTGTAATAATATTGCAATGGCCAAAATGCCAACATCCATAATGGCTCTGCTATACAGTAGAACATGCACTTCTGTGACTCCACTCCACCCAAAGGATATATGAGGCTCCAGTGAAGTTTCCTGCCCAGGAAACCTGTCACTTTCACAGCTATGTCCCTTCAGGGCCTCACAAAGGACAGTTGGCTCTACATAACCACAGCCTTTAAATCCATGGATTCAACCAACTGTAGATCAAATACATTTGAAAAAAATTGCACCTTGGGGGCCTGCCCCTTAGCTCAGTTCTTTAAGTGGCTGCTTCAACAAAGCAGTCAGGCTCAGGTTGCTGTGGTTCGATCCCCACAACTCAAGCCAGCCAAACCTGCCCTGAAGGCATTCAGAGCAAAAAAAAAATTGCACCTCAACAGAACATGGTCATACTTTTTCTTGTCATTATTCCCTAGACAATAAACAACAGTAAATAATAACTCTTTGCATATCATCATACTGTCACTAGATATTACAAGCAATATAAAGATGATTATGTAAAAGGATATGCATAAGTAGTTTGCAAACAAACCATGTCACATATGGGACATGAACAGCCATGGATTTTGAAATCTTTGGGAGTCTTAGAACGAGTCCCCCTTCAATCCAAGAGAATGACTATATTTTGCAGCAACAGCTAAATTAGTAAGAGCACAAGCCTAGGAAAATTAGATTATAAATGTAAGGGAAAAAATGAAGGGAAAATAAAACAAAACAATGAATAGACCCTCCTGATCTGCTGCCCAGGTACTAGGGATCTGGGTGTGGCCTCCAGTTTTAATGTATAATGATTTTCTCTGACAATCTCAGCCATTCCATGAACTTGAGGTCACAGGTTGGGTGCTACGTGTGCCTGTGAACTCAATGCTCCTTGCTGTCCCATGTCATTTTGACTTGATGGAGCATTAATCCCCATCTATTAAGCAAAGCCTACTAAATTAATGATATTTTCTTTATATAAATTAAAATTTTAGGGGCTGGAGAGATGGCTCAGTAGAATAAGCGCTTGACTGGCAAACGTAAGGATCTGAGTTCAATCCCCAGTTCCGCAAAAAAAAAAAAAAAAAAAAATTAAAATTAAAATTTTATTTTTAGCCCTTAGCTAAGGAAATTGTCCAGTAGGTACTCAGGTACTTCAAAACCAAACCAAACCAAAACTATTCATCTTCAGACAACTGGAGTTTTTGCTGGTTTTGTAACCTATTAAAATGGACAGGCTGTCAAACATTCCACATTCAACAGTTTTGTACAGTGGTGGGTAACAGGGAATCTTCAAAGTTTATTTTAAAGTATATTAAATAAGTTCTTGACTTAAAAGGTGCTCTTGGGCCAGGGAGATGGCTCAGCAGAATAAACGCTTCCCTGGCAAGCGCAAGGGCCTGAGTTCAATCCCTGGTTCCGCAAAAAAAAAAAAGAAAAGAAAAAGAAATGAAAAAGTGCTCTTCATAAAGCTTCAGAGAACAATGGGAATCATTTTTATTTGTATTTATAGTTATTTTTATTGAACTTTGATTTTAGAAGATACTATTAAATCAGTAATTTCATCCAGACAAAATTATAATGACTATAGTATTTTAAATATTATGTTACAT
>NW_004524623.1:5679761-5680865 GCF_000260255.1 Octodon degus | reverse complement strand
TCTTTATGATCTAAAGACTACTTCCTTATATAGCTAAGTATATAGAGAGTATTATCTTACTTGCCTTTAACAAATCTAAATTCAGGCAAAAAAAAAAAAAAAAAAAAGCCTTCAATATTAAAAGGATAATACTGGACCGGCCAGATGCACAGCAGATTAAAGTGCCTGCTTAGGCAGGCACAGGGACTGGGGTTGGATCCTGGTGCCCATGCCAGCCCTGCCCCTGGGGCGTGCTGAGACATTGATTGAGACTGGGCGTGGTGACATACACCTGTAATCCCTGTGCTTGGGAGGCTGAAAACAGGAGGGTCACTACAAATCCAATCTGTGTAGTGAGACACTGTAGACCCTGTACTAAATAAAAAAACAAAACAAAAACAAAGATGATACTTTTTCTTACTTTATTTCATTTGTATTTGTACTTTTTGATGATGTTTAGTTACTGAAATTTGGTTTTGATAGATACTATTTAGCTGATAATATGAAGTCATATTAATGCTGTGAAACTGCTGGGCACAGTGGTACACATCTGTAATTCCAGTATTTGGGAGGATGAGGCAGGAAGACTGCTGCAATTCTAGGCCAGCCTGGACTACATAGTGAGTTCAAGGCTAGTCTGAACTACATAGTGAGATCCTGTCTAAAAGAAAAAAAAAAAAAAAAACCCACAACCGTGAAACTAAGAATTATATAGTGTCTTAGGCATCTTATTTTGTATAGTTTATCTTAAATGTCAGGAGACTACAGTAACAATATGTCAATCATTTTCTTATCTTCCCATTTGAGGATAATGATTTCTGATAAACCATACACACCTCGGGGAAGGTGTAATCTGTGTCATGAAATCATTTTGTGCATGCATGAAGTTAGCAAACTTCTGGCCACCATACTCCTGTCCTCGGTCCCATTAGCACCGTACTCCACGTGGGTGGATGCATGCAAATGTTAAGTGAGATAGTGATAACTAAAGGAACAGGTACAAAGAAAGGCTGCATTTCATCGTCTTAAGATTTCACACAAGGGGCCAGGGAGATGGCTCAGTGGAATAAATGCTTCCCTGGCAAGCACAAGGGCCTGAGTTCAATCCCCAGTTCTGAAGAAAAA
>NW_004524623.1:5675495-5679326 GCF_000260255.1 Octodon degus | reverse complement strand
AAAAAAAAAAAAAAAAAAGATGCTGGAATAGTTACTAACTACATAAATATCAAAGATTTGTATTCTTTAGGAATACTGTGCAGATAAGAAAATTGCTTTATTCCTCCTTGCCTGTCACAGGTTTATTAAAGATGAGATGATGTCTGAACCACCAGTAGTGGTTTTAGACCCCTAATCACTTTCAAGATGGGTAAACTTAGAGCTATTAATACTTTACAGAACTGGGTTCACTGATGTTACAAATGGTATTTTAAAAAACAACATACAAAAACAATCACATGCAGTCTGCTGACATTTCATAGTAACTACCGGAGGAAGTAGTAATGTATAGTGTTGGAATTTAAAATACAAGGCCAGCCTTAGCTGTAAACAGCTCTAAAGCAGTGTAGCTCTTTAGAACCTATGTAGTGAAAAAGGATTAGAATTCATATAAAAACCAGAAGTAAAAAAGCAAAAAATAGAAATATTTAGTGAATTTACTCAAATGGAGTTTAAATGATACAGAAATGAAAAAATATTAAGAGATCTATACAAAGTAAAAAGTGAATATACATTAACCAACTCCAAGGACATTTCCAGTTAAACATTCATGCAGATACATATTCACCTTTTTCTTTACATAGTGATAACACATACATACATGACATGAGAATTCTGCAAAAAAATCAGAGATACTGACAATATTCTCACATATCAAAAATAGTGTGGAAAAAAAATAGTGTGGAATATGTTTTAACAAAAACATTCTATATGAATGTAAACCCCTGATTTAATTGCATGATTTTATCATGCCAGAAGCATTGTTGGTTCTACTTTTTAAAAGCAAAAAGATATTGGTATCATAACACATTGACTTATCAATAATTAAGGCATTTGTATACACAGCATCTTAAGTGTATACAAAAAAATTTAATATTGATTATTTATTACGATGTTTTAAATTTTGAAAGTCTCTTCAACGTAGGAAAATAGCTGCACAGGTAGGCATTTTTCTTTTTTTTATGAAACACAAAAAATCCATGATTGGTCTCTGTGGTTCCTAGTAATAAGTTCAGTCATGTTTTCTCACATAGTATAAATTATATTTTAATGCAAGACTGCATTAAGACCCGGTAGTTCTTAAACAATGTTACTAAATAACCATAAGCCCCAAATGCAGCAAAGGTGAACAATCTTCATAGTGCATTTTCACCTGACTGAAGCTGAAGCTGAAGCTGCTCCTTTTGGATATTTTTCCACTTCAATGTGAAGTAAATTGTTAGGATTTCATTAGTGGTTTCATTATGTGGATTTTTAAAAGAAAAGGATTGTTCTTATTTCTTCCACAGTTCAGAGTTGGAAATCATACAGTCCAGGGATGTTTTTAAATAACCAAATGTTCTTTAATAGATGAAATCTCTCAATGCAACTGCAATAAATAAGCATCTGCATCCTTAGCTATGTTACCGGTATATCCTGGAACCAAAGTTAGATGGTTTTCCTGTTCCCACAATTTATTTAATTGTTGTTTTAAAATCTGAATATTTCTATCATTTATAATTTCTGTTTTTGGTGACAGTTCTGACCCCCACCTTTTTATTACTGCTTGAAGCCAGTTTAAACCAACTATTACATATTCTTCAAATTTGCTTTTAAGTAATGACTTTAGTAGAGGCAATAAATCTACACAGCAGCCGAGTGAGATATACTGTTTTTCTTCCTGTAAACTATTGGTGAGCACAGGAAGGCAACCTATCACAGCTCCAAGGTCTTCTATTCTCCCCAAATAAGCTACAAGTTCACTTATACTTCTCTTTCTCCAGAAAGTTAAAGCTACATTCAGTCTCAAATGCCTGCTGAACAAAACTTGGGCCATTGTTTCATGGTCCTGAGAAACCTCAGAGAAAAACCCACTATATTCTGATGATGGGCTTTCTGTCTGTGAAGAACTAGAGTCCCTGGAGTTAACCACATATGTCCGACTATCATGGTGTCATTTTTCAGGCAGGTGGCCTGCACAAGCCAGTTCATTTTCTTTATTTGCCATGTCACAGCCCCCACTTCTAGGGGACTGTTTTTTTCTGTAACAAGGATTTGGAAAGGGATGGTGAACTTTCTTTCTGCGATAGATCATGTAGCATATCTGGGCTGTTCACAGCTTGTCCAACTATCCTATTTATGTATGCAGCAGACTGTTTTGGAGATTTCTTAACCTCCTTCATGTTCTTATTAGTGAAATTAGAGATCCTTTTTCTAGGAAGATTAGTAGAATGATCCTCAATGTTATTACAAAAGTTCCATTTTTTTTTTTAACATTGTGGGTTTCAGATGCCATAATCTCTTCAACTACTGGCCCCTCATCCTACTGCGCTGCCCCGCAGCCTAGAGTGTCCCTCAGCTCCCGGGCTCGGCCATTCAAACATAGTGGCGCGTGGCCCGCCAGGATCAACAATGGCAATCATATTAGAGATTTTGTGAGCTATATTGTAGGTTCAATTGCAAACATCCTAATAAAATTCCCCATAAGACTTTTCAGTGTCTACAGCTCTAGATATCCTAGACCAGTGATGGGGAAAGGTTTAGAGACCGAGTGCCCAGCTGCAACCCAAAACCCACTTACTTATTGCAAAGTGCCAACACCGTGATCACACCTGAACACTAAGGTTTCAGCTTATGGGCTGGGGAGATGGCTCAGTGGAATAAGCGCTTGCCTGGCAAGCGCAAGGGTCTGGGTTCAATCCCTGGTTTTGCAAAAAACAAAAAAAAAAACCCAACAACAAAAAATGTTTTAGCTTAGAAAAAACAATGCATAAATTGACATCGTTTGTCTCAAAAGAAAAACACAAAGTAAGTGTGTCATAGGGTCCCCACCACTGCCCTACATAATGTCATAGAATGTCACTTTCCACTCATTTTCCTCCCAGGCCCTAACTTTTCCACACCCTTAGCCCTTTGGATTTGTCCTTTCTTATGAAAACAATGCTGTTCCTGGTCATGTCTTCTAATTTTGTATAATCACACATTCCTTTTAAGAAGGATGATTTCACTTTGAGCTCGGGAAGCGCATGACTCTCCGCTTGCTAGACTCTATCCTATTTCCGAGACTACTTAGGATCGCAAGTGATCACTTCTGCTGTCACCCCTAGCAGTCTGGAGAACTTGTTCCACTGGCACAATTCTGCTCTGTGACCACTTTATTCTCGGCCCTTCCAGTCCGCAATCTATAAAACAAGGTACAGTCCATGCTAAAGATATTATTGGGGATGATAAAAAAATAATGCCTAAAGATAATAAAAATTAAAAATAATGTCTATTTTAGGTATTTAGGTATGGTAGAGTGTTACCAGTCAGGAATTTCATGATCCCAGTGCCTGACATGAAAGATGTATAATGATTTTCACTGACAATCTCAGCCATTCCATGAACTTGAGGTTGTACTAAGTTGAACTCTAAATACTCAGTGAGCATCTCTTTTATAACTACTATATACCTAGTACTTCAGAAACAAGGAGAAAGGGAATAGGGAATAAAGAAACATCAATAACCATCTCTGTGTCAGGCACTTGGTTTATATCATCTTATTTATTCCTACAAATAATGAGAAAGATTTGTGCCCTCACTTCTACTGAAGAGGACACAGGGCTTCCCAAGACCATAGGGCACAGAGCTGTTTGTACCCAGGCTTTTGTGATATAGGAGCCCTTTCTTTTCTACAAAGCACCATGCCTCAAAAAGTGGAATAACAGCAATTAACCAATGAGAAGAATGTATGCAGTGTATTATTTGTTGAAACTGTACTTTCGATTTGATTTGAAACTGTCTCATTGCTATATGTTTATCAATAAAACTTTG